>NW_027460280.1:40235128-40539859 GCF_050947875.1 Dermacentor variabilis | reverse complement strand
AACACCAGTCAGAACCTTGCCCCTTCAGACATAGCGATCACCAAATGGGGCATCCATGCCCACTGCCTTACCGCGCGGGGAGCCAGCGGCTGAGTGTAAACAAACTCGACCGCACTCCGCAATGCCGGCATGTGTAAAGGAAAACTGCATACAACACGAGCTAAAAAACCTCTTCTGTAGTTCCTATGCAGTCACATATTCAAGGGGCAAAGGCCCTCAGATTTTCTCTCTCACACCCACTCTTACACACGCCTGCGCAAAAACATTAAGCGGCGCAAGGAACTCCACGCACCACTGTACGTACTAGCAATTGTAAAAATGCTGCCAGTTACCGAAAGTCAGCTTTGCCTTAATACAGCAGTTTTACGCAGTGAAGCATACCAAGAGTTACTGTTAAAACTGTTAAAAGCTTGGCCAGCTGCACATGCGAGCAGCCTTTAAATAAATACTGTCACCATTGTGCAACCGGCTGGGTCGCATTTGTTTCAAGGTAAGGGTGTCTTTCGGTACTTTGGCCATTGAAAAATATTTTTTTCAGTTTTAGAATTCGTTAGTTGGGGGATCGACCTATATTCCGGTCCGACCTATAGTCCGGTTTTTACGGCAAGTTTGAGGCTGCTGTCATTGTCGTGCTAGGCCGCCGCGGCATCAAACAAAAATAACATTTTTGTCACGCGAAGTGAATAAATACTGTATTTACTCCCATAATGCTCGCACTTTTTTGTAAAAAAAAAACATTGACGCCAATTCAGGGGTGCGTTCATTACGCAGGTTAAATTTCCCGCAAAAAAAAGAAAAATTCATTTTGCGTTTGCTGTGGGATGACAACAGGTCAACAAATAGGCGGCTGCCGTTGTATGTAGTGCGGGGCACCAAAACAAAAATGGCAGCCGGCGGAGCAAGCCAAACGCGCCGAACGCGATTTTTTCTTCTTTTCATGAGTACATTACGTGCATTGTAACAGTTTCTTTCGTATCTGTAATGAATAATATCGTTAATATCGGCAAGTTTGAGGCAATAACGTAGCCATGTCCACTTTGAGGGGACAGAAACAGATGGGCGCGCTTAGCTGCCAGTGACATAGAAACACATGGCAGGCATGCTGTGGAAACTGCGGAATTTGTCTTCACTACTATCCTAATACGGCACTTTTCCGCAAAGGGTGGGCGAATATCTTAGCTGTGTTACAAGCGCTGGCGTATGAATAGGGTACGCTTCCAGCCTATCAGTGTAAACGTGCCTGCTATCATTGCCGCTCGTGGTTTGTTGCGTGCCCACGAGTGCAGACGAGAAGAATCGAAAGGCGCCTTTTTTGTTGTTGTTGACCATTATAAAGCCTACACATAATAAAGGCAAGTGTGGGTGTAGTTTTTTTCTTTTGTCATGGAAGTGCGGAAAGTGATGAAAGGAATGAAATGGGCCATCTGTTTAAGAATGTTTGGTGCGTGCAGACCGCCTGGTTTGTCTTGAAGAGTCGTTCGCGTAGCATTAGACAGATGGTAAGCGCGATCATTACACGGGAAATAAAAAAAAATAGAATTTTGATGACAAAATTCAGGGGTGCGATCATAACGCGAGTGCGATCATTATGCGAGTAAATATGGTACTGCATGTTTTTTTCCCCTTTCATCGCACTCTCTCAGAGTTCCATTTTCAACAGGTAAGTGGGCGATCTCATGCTGTTTCGGTTAAACAATACTACCATTTAGTACGTACTTTTTCCGAGCTCTGGCCAACTACGGTTTAACGAGGTTTCACTGTATAGGCTTGGGCTGGTTGGTAAAACAGTTACACTGGAAGCACAGCGCGCAAAGGAGAACCCACCAAGACTAGTGCTTGTCCTCTCTAGTCTTTGTGGATTGTCCTTTGCGCGCTATGCATCCAGTGTAAAAAAAAATGCATCCAGTTTAAAAAAAAAAACCCGAAGATGTTAGGACTATGGAACGAGACTAACCATCAGACATTTCATGCACCATCTGAAAGAATTTCAAGCAAGTTTTGCAGTGCACACAGTAATGACCATTTGGCAAATAAAGCTGGCAGATGACAATTGAAACAAGGATCAAAGCAGTTGTCAACAAGATGGTTAACACATGCTTTCAACCTGAATGTAGCCACTATTAGTTACTGATGTGCTATTTCACTAGAATCGCACAGGCACAGGTTCTCAAGCACAGTCCTTTGGAAATCCTTACTACCAACATGCTATTAATACATTGCTACTCTGTTTGAAACTGATGCTTACCAGGGCTAGTTCTGGGTCTTCATTTGGATCTACACCAAATTCGAAGCCACCAACACCCAAGCCAATGCCACCTGTGCCATCCTCGCCTTGAATCACTGGAGAGCTGATAAGTGCATCGGACAGGTGAGTCTGGTGGCCTGGTGGTACTGTCACTAGGTGGGAACTGCAGGAAAGGTTCATGTATACAGCACACTGTAGTATCTGTTGCAACACAAGTTGTACCAGAAGCTAAAAAAAAAAAAAATAGTTACGTAAATGCTTGCTCAGAGTCAATGCACCTTTTGCCACTGCGATGAGGACAAAAGGCACCAGAGATTCCAAGCAACATAAGTATAGCTTTCATGCTCACTGTAAAAAGTGACAATACCCATACAATATCGCCTATGCGATGTCAAGAAATCCAACGCATCTGTCCCAAAGAAATTCCCGGTGCCGCAAATGCACATGGCAAAGATTAAAAGATACCCAAGGAGGTGTATTTCCATGTCTGTACAGTGGAATTCGTCACTATGCTTTTAATGACATAGCATGCCAGAACTTGTGCATAGCCTTTGATGTTCCCCTATTCTTCATTAGGGTAGCAGACCAAATGAATTGTACAATAAGAAATTATGTGTCCATACTACTGACTTTATAAGTGGTTAAACCCTTAACTGCCAATGACGTGATAGCCTGCCATCATAATGAGCGTTTGCTGGGGCTGATGGTGAGCTAACTCGTGAATTTTTGGAAACTTTGTTTTTTGTAAGTTTCTTGTAATTATGACAAGAAAATAATCCACCATGACTCAACAATTTTTTTGTAATTTGTCACAGCAGTTAAGGGGTTAATAAATTTAACATGCCAACTGCTTAGAAATGAGACGAACTGGTCTTTTTACGGGAGAGAAGAAAAAAATTGAGAAAGTTGTTGAGTACATAAAAACAAGGCAGAATGTATTTGAAATAAAGAAAAGGTATAAAAAGGGGCAACCTTCATGCAATGGACCATTTCTTTATCCCAATTTCTCCTTTGGCAAGAGATGGTGTAGGAACGCAAATGGCATGCTGAATGCATGCACTTATTGCACGATATGGCCTTAAACCAGACAGCTTCACTACCATGTATTTGGTAGCCGGTTCAATACTCTTTCCTCTCTTTTTCTCATCCCTCCATTACATTACATGAAGAGAAAACTAAGGAGCTCAAAATGCCAAATAGCTTTTGGAAAACGCTCACTCATCCTGAATACTTGGAAGACTTCCCTTCAGCAACAAATTTTGAACACGAGAGTGAAGAGCCTGAACTATATCAAAGATAAGAAAACATTAACCTGCAAGTCATCTCTCACAACTGTTTACCTCATTAATGCTGTCTGTAATGTTTCCACTTTAAGGATTTACCATTTTTCAACTGGTCAATAGTTAAACCGTCTGAATAATTTGCGATATTCTCCCTATGCTTGCACTTGTAAAACAACATACCCACTGCCATCTTTTCCATTCAGAGTGTTGATGAAAGTTGCCAGCTTCTCAGTGTTGATGTTCTATAAGTAGAAGAAGCATTAGCATCATCTAAAACCAAGAGGCACTGCTGAAAAAACGCTACTTACGTCTTCTCCAAAGTTCACGATGTCTACGTTCACTTTTTCTTTTTTCAACCGCTTTGCGAGCTTGGCAAGCTAAAAGAGGTTTACAGTTAGTGAAAAGCATGGTCACCAGACAAAACATACACACACCTCTTTCGAATCGGTCTCGATAGGACTGCCGACGAACACTACAATACGCATCTTGTGGTTCTTGCCTTGGCGATGCTTGAGCACGAGCTGCAAAAATAATTGTACAGGCTCAATCCCGCGCCACCAAGCAAGCAGAAAGCGGCAGCTGCACAAAAATCCCCGTGACAGCTCACGAGCCGCACATAAACTTAAAACGTACGTGTGCGATACGGATAGCTGTCAGGAAATTGATATCTCCTTTCGGCTGGACTTGATGAAGTTTCGATAGCAAGCGTCCAACATCAGTGGTAAGCGTAGCTAATACTTCAGAACTGCACGGATAAAGGGGAAATAAGTGATTACAGAAGCGAAGGCAACGTTTTTTTTTACTTTGTATTCTTCTCGTCGACGAGGAAACATCTTTACCTTGCGAGTGTCAGCAAGCCAACGTTGTTCTCCGGGTTAGATCGGGTCTTCGAGTGGCACACCAAACTAACAGCTTCCTGCTGCGCCTGTAGGCGCGTTGGTATGAAGTCGCCATTCCGCATGTATTCACTATTGTCAACACTGAAAAAAAAAAAAGAGAAAGAAGAGATAGAAATGAGGTTCCCGTAATATTCCTCAGTAATAAATATTGCTAAGCCTCGCACTCGTAGTGCAAGTCATGACGCCGCTTCAATGAATAGCAGCGAATCCCGCTAACGGTAGAAGAAATTTCTATGCTACAAAACATTCGTCCTAGGAAAAGAAACGTTGATACTTCGCGTAGGAACACGACGAAATCAACATTCGCCGCGACTCACCAAACGACAGTGCTTTCGAGGACCATTTTGGCCGAACTCGCCGGACGGCCACCGCTACACTTCTATGCGCCTCCAAGCAACCGCTTGTCGTCGTAGCAGGGCCCAGGCCCAGTCAGGCCCAGTAAAGCTACTAGCAGCTATTCGATCCGGCCAGCAAACCAAGCAAACTGACGCAGCGGGTACCGCGGGTACGGGGTTGCGTGCGTGAACGGCGTGAACCTGTCGCGAACGACGGGCAGCATGACGGGCAGCAACGAAAGAGAAAAGCTTTAGAGAGTTTCGCACACAAATTATAAGATGTTGATGATAAAACTTTTAGTTCACTAAAAAGTTTCATGTTTGGTTATAATTTCTCTTGTGTTTTAATATGTTTTATTTTGAAATAGCTTTATATATATATTTTTTTTTTTAGTACCGGAGGTATCGGCTCTAGCACCGGCGGCTGAAACGGCCATCGAGAAAATGGCGTAATTTTAGGTGTGTGCGCCGGCGTGAGCTCTTGTGGCAAAACGTCGAATCGAACTTCAATGCTATCTTGACCACGTTTCAGAAAGATGGCAAACTATGTCACTTCATCGGGTGGTCCTGTGCGGCCGCCGAGAACATTCAAGACAACGAAAGACTCGGTAACGATTTGTTTTTGTCGATAGTTGCATTCTACCGCTGTAGGCGGGTACGTGCGATAAAAGGACTCTGATCATTTTATTGCCTTCGTAGTGCATCTTTTGCTGCGCATGGCGGTTCCCTAAATGAACCATTTTAATACGGGACGTGTGTGATATTCCCAGCAGATGATGGAGTTGTGGTCTTGTTTGTTAAAGCCCTGTCTGGGTCACACGCGAAGTACTGAACACGCCCTTTCTGTCATTTTCATTTCAGAATGGCCTGCTTATATCGGTTATCAGGTCGCTCTCTGCCAGGTATAAATGTCTTGCATACAGTTTCACAGCACATTGCTGTTTCGCAGAATTTATTAGCTTTTCTTTGCTGTTATCTACTGACTGTGCCGTTTCCGCCCTTTTCTCCAACTTGACAGCCAAAACAGTGCCGATCGTGATCGCGAGAAAGCGAAACTTGAGAAGGACTTTAAACGTAGCGATCAAAAGTTGGATGATTTGGTTGCACGTGAGTAATAGAAATCGTCAGAACACGTATCGTGTGATATTTATTGAAGTGTGTGAGTTACAAGAAAACGTTCCATTTGCAACGTCTTGCACATCCATTTCCCATCTTTAAAGGTTTATTTACATTCTACGAGTGAGGATTAATTTCTGTTGTATATATAGCATGGAATGTAGAATTTCTCCTGTTTTACTAATCGAGGAAGGTAACGACGTTTTTACAGAAAATAAGGAGGACCTCACACGTGCAATGCAAGATTTTAGTAAGATATCATCTCGAATATCAGGCAAGTTTTTTTTTTTTTTTCAGCACATGCTTTTGATGATTTTTATGCAGTGCTGAAGTATAGGCACTTCTATTACAGCATCACGGAGCAAAGTGCAATGTATCAAGGAAAAGCTGACAACTTGCAAAACTCTTCTACACTGCAAACGAGATGAACTAAAAAAGCTTTGGCTTGAGGCTGTGGAGCACAAGCATGTACTCCAACTTCTTGAAGAAATGTAAGTTCGTAAAATATTAAGGGGCCAGTGGATCTTCTCATATGCAGTTGCCATTGTGTGACCATCTTTTTTTCTTGCCATTTAGCTCTCTTGTCTGTGTTCTTGCTTTCATTTGCAGTGAATCATTAGTTGAAGTGCCGGATAAGATAGATGCTTACCTCAGTAAAAAGCAATATCTTCATGCCACACAGCTGCTTGTGTCTTCTGGTGAGTGGGACTTATTTGGTGCTCTTGTTTGTGTGTAAACTTGCCTCTGCGCCCCTTTGGCCCACCTTTATCATTGCCTTGTTCATTTGCAGTAAACCTTGTTGAAGGAAGTCTCGAAGGTGTTGAAGCCCTTAAAGATGTGAAAGGAAAGCTTATCTTCAAGAAAGAGGTAAGCTGTTGCTGTGAAGCTAAATACTTGGGCTCATTGATATGGTATTTTGATTATTCTATTTTATGGCATGGGGACATAAGACGGAGGTAGGCATAGAAAACACTGATACAAAACAAAGGAAAAGGGCAACACGAACGCCAACTATCCAACTAAAAGGTTGTGCTGTGTGGAAGGTAGTACTAACCTACAAAACAAGGGCACATGACACCCCCAAAAGCTATCGATGCAAGCATGGTAATTCCTCTTGATGCAAAATAATTGATGGCTAGCTTATGCATGTGCTATCACCTTTACTGATGTGCTGCACCTAGACAGTAAAATGCGCTTCATTTCTTTGTCTGCAAAGAACTTCGCTATACTCAAATTTAGGAGTACACTTGCCATTGTGCGAGTTCTTGGTAAGGTTAGACTAACATACATGTATTCTTAGTTTGTAGTGCAAAGTGACACACACACAGACTAGAAGAAGACAGGACGGTTAGAAGACGGAAAGTTAGACTGAGTTTCACCAGTCAACGAATATTTATGCTTATTCGCTTTGATTGATGCAAAGACCTGTTTGCTTTATATAGAAGCTGCCACAGCTAAAGAAAACGTTTAAACTTCTCTTATACACCAGTCTACAAGCTTGTAATGAGGCTTTACCTGCCTGGTCTACCAGGTCTTTTTCTGTTCAGCTGTTCTTTGTTGCTTTGTGCAGTGCCACGTATCTTTCCTAGCTTATTGCCAGGAGTAAACATGACTGATTACCTATTTTCTTAAAGGGTCCCTGTAACACTCACAAGAAAGCTTGTTGGGCGGCACTGATAGCAGCATCACAATGCGGCGATTTCGTGCTCTTCGTTCAACGGATGTGATGGCGAAGAATGGCACTATGATCATTTGTTATAATTCTTTTTCCGTGCTACACATTCAACTCACTTGAGCAATTTACTGGTGTTTCTTGCTTTAGAAACAGACATGATAAATCTGTTTGGAGAACTGACACAGGCTGTGCGGGCCAAATATTTGAGTGAAATATGCCTTTTGGACTGTGTGGCTGCCGTCAGCAAGAAGCCAAAGCCTCACTGATAAGCAGTGTGGGACAGATTTAAGATATCATTATTCCCCAGTGGAGGTAAAAAGTAAA
Source organism: Dermacentor variabilis (assembly GCF_050947875.1). Taxonomy (NCBI): domain Eukaryota; kingdom Metazoa; phylum Arthropoda; class Arachnida; order Ixodida; family Ixodidae; genus Dermacentor; species Dermacentor variabilis. The sequence goes on along the minus strand of NW_027460280.1, from coordinate 40,531,982 downwards.
ATGAATTCATGTGAGGCTTGTGGTGTCTTCCTTATGAGGCGCGTATGCGAGGTTCTCTTTTATGTACTGACGAAGCGAATAGTTCTCAGTTTGTATAATGAAACACTGCAGGATTGAGACATGGTGAGGCAGAATGTGTTTGAATTTTCCTTTTCAAGGCACCCTAAGCTGCGCTGTACTGCCTCGAGTATACATTATGCATTGTAATTGGCACTGTAAAGGACTACTTCAGGGTTTCAATTTGAAGTTGTAGTGAACAGCTGTGTTTCGCGGACAATGGGTGCCTCGCCATAACGACAGTCGGTTGCTTCCGTTGTGGGAGGGATGTGCCATATTGTCTATAAAGGCTAGTGTGGGCCACTACGAAACATTTCATCACTTGCAATTGATTGGTTCTCAATCTTAACCACAAAAATTTCTTTCAGGTGATTGCTGTTATGGTATTCGTGAAGTATATACATCCTATACATGATGCACAATCGTTTTACTAACAGCCAATGCGTTTTCTGGATGCCTGTTTCAGAGAACGGTGAAAGTTGTAGCAAACCTTTTCACACAATATTCTCGCCTAACTCTTCCTTTTACGCATTAATACATACCCGCTGTGGTTGCTTAGTGGCTATGGTGTTGGGCTGCCACAGCGGCCGCATTTCGATGGGGGCAAAATGCGGAAACACCCATGTGCTTAGATTTAGGTGCACGTTAAAGAACCTCAGGTGGTCGAAATTTCCGGAGTCTCCCACTATGGCGCGCCTCATAATCAAAGTGGTTTTGGCATGTAAAACCCCATAATTTCATTTTTTTTAAATTTCACCCATTAATACAGTGGCCACATTTCACTAGAAGAACTCGCCAGAGTAATAAGAATCATGATAAAACCTTTCCTCGGCAGTGCCCTTCTAACACGGATTTTAATGTTGACATCAAACGCCAAGATTTTTCTTCCATGTAAAATGCAATGTCTCTCATAGGTAAGTACTAGGAGAATGTTAAGTGTTTAGAGGAGCATTATACATAACTGCGAGTGTTGAATTTGCAGACATTCTTTTTAAGCAAAATTTATGGACAGACATGGCACATATATGCATTGTGAAACCAGTAGACCCCTTCAGCCCTACATAGCTTGTGATATCCAAGTTGCAAATTTTCATGACTCATGTGGCTTTGAAGAAGAAAGTGCGGTTTAGATATGGCAGCAGAAATAACCCGAATTATCCTTCAATAAGTGCTGCTTGGGCTGCCAATACCCAAGCATGCCCGAAGGGCCCGAAGGAAACGAGCGCATGTGGCAGCCGAGTGAGCCGGAGCGTCCTGGCTGTGACGTCACTCGCAAGAGGGTGCCACTCCAACTTCTCGCCGCTAGTAGTATTGACATCATGGCCTTTGAGATCGAAACGCGTGCTACCCGATCACGAAGGCCATGGATTGCCATCAACAAGCTGAGCAAGCTTGGCAACCATGGTGGGCTGACTTCCGCTAACGCCCTGCTGCTGTTCGTGCCATCCTATGATGTCATAGTAAAGTTAAATGTAGCAGCTAGAGCCACTGAAATTTGAGTTGAGGGTAACTCATTTTACTTGTATTTTGAAATTTCTCTGACCGATAACTTGAGTTTGTGTGCATTATCACAATTCCTTTCGCCCTTTGTTCTTTAACATGCTGAGAATACATCTAGAGTAAATATGTTGGCCAGAAAAAGGTGTTGCAGGACCCCCTTAACACATTACTGCATGAATTTTTATAAATGTGAAAAAGATTATACAGTTTCATTATTTAAAAAACTTTCGTTCGCAAACAGACAGGGACAAAGAAGAGGGGCAACACACGGACGAGCGCATTCCAACTAGGCCGACTCGCAGTTATGCTTCAGATTATACAGGTCCTTGTTTAGGCCAGATATGCCTCAACCAACCTGACTTTTCTGAAAGAATGCTTGGTTCTAAATTAATGAGCAGGAATTATTGTATATATAGTTTTATATAAAGACTCAAATACCGGTTCGATTCACTCACTAATAATGTTAAGGAACCAACCTTCCAGTAATTGACGAAAAACAACTGAGAGGCGTAAGTTCACGCCCGTACATGCAGTCTCGTTGCTCTTGGCAAATTTCCGCAGCCTTTTTCACAAAATTGATGCGCTGAAAACGCTCATACATACTTGCACCACAGATATAGTAATAGGTACGGAAACGTGGCTTTCCAGTGACATCACTAATAGCGAACTTGCACTTGATCCATCTTTTGTAATCTTTCGAAAGGACCGGGAAGGCTTCCGAGGAGGCGGAATTATTTTGGTCATTAAAGATGACTATCAACCGTCTCTAGTGATAATCGACTCTCCTCTTGAAATAGTGTGGGTCTCTGCACGTATCGGACATGCGCAATGTGTCATTGGTGCATGCTATCGTCCACCCGATAGCCGTTTGGAATTTGTTCATTTTTTCAATGATGCTTTACAACAGGTCTTATCCCAGTTTCCAAAATGCATACTAATATTAGGGGGTGATTTTAATTACCCAGGTATCGAGTGGTCAACTTCTTCGTTAAAGGAAAATTGCAACAGATCTGAGTGTCTTCATTTTCTACAAACCTTGTATTTTCATCACTTAACTCAAGTCGTGCGCGAACCAACTCGGGGTGAACACATACTAGATATTATTTTAACAAATCATCCAGACCTTGCTACGACACATGTGCTAGAACCATTAAGTGATCACAGGGTGGTGCAATGTTCCTTTTCATTGAAACCTGCCAAGAAATATACAGCGAAAAAATACATTCTCAACTACGCACGCGCCGACAATGGCAGAATAATTGATATGTTAGCCTCATTTACAGCAGACTTTGCAAACAATTTTCAAAACAGAACGGTACATGATAACTGGAGCTTGTTCCGCGATAAACTCAAAGAAGTTGAAACTACATGCATACCAAGAATGACCATCAGCTCAAGGCAGAACGATCCGTGGTTTAACCGCGAAGTGAAGAAGTGTATAAACAAGAAAAAAAGAGCGTTCAGAAAAGCTGCGCGAACAAATGCTCCAGAAGACTGGCAAAATTACAAAACCATAGCACGCCATACAGAAACAACAATTATCGAAGCTAAACACAAGTTTTTTAATTGCACCCTTCCCAATATGATAAAAACTGATCCGAAAAAGTTTTGGCAAGTAGTTAACCCAAAAGCAGATCACACTGCTCCCTTACTACTTTCCGAAAACGGGGCAGTGCTCAACACAAAAGATAGCACTGAGCTATTTAACAAATGCTTCTCTGCAGTTTTTACTAACGAACTGCCACTTGATAACACTCACATACTTGAACAACCATCTATTCGATTCCCTTTTTCATCCATCATAATAACGGAACATGGTGTTTCTCGTGCCATTGACAGGCTTCCTCATAAAACGAGCCCAGGTCCTGACGGTATAAGCGCTAAACTTCTAAAATTAACCTCGCACTACTCTTCAGTTTTGTTATCTCTAATATTTCAGCAATCACTCGATACAGGGTGCTTACCGGAAGATTGGAAAACAGCATTAGTGATACCGGTATTTAAATCAGGTAATTCAGCAGACCCTAATAATTACAGACCTATATCACTGACATCTATCTGCTGCAAATTACTGGAACACCTCCTATACTCTCACATTATAGCCTATCTTAACGATAATAACCTGCTCCTCAATAACCAACATGGCTTTCGCCAAAATCGCTCATGTCAGACGCAACTTTATGAACTCGTAACAGATATTCACATTTCTTTGCACAGATTGATTAGTACAGACGCCATTTTTATTGACTTTTCTAAAGCTTTCGACCGAGTACCTCATAATCGACTAAAACTGAAAGTTAGAAACCTACAGCTTAACTACAACACGACGCGATGGATTGAGGAGTTCCTAACGAACCGATTTCAAGTAATCAGTCTCGACAACTGCTTTTCTAACCGCACTCACGTCACTTCGGGAGTTCCTCAAGGATCCGTCCTTGGGCCACTGCTATTTTTAATATACATAAATGACATCGCAACTAATATTACCTCACATATACGTCTCTTCGCAGATGACTGCGTCTTATATAATGAAATAAGCTGCCCTGCCGACATCTCTGTGTTGCAGTCTGATTTAACAAAACTAACTGGCTGGTGTGACACATGGCAGATGGAAATTAACATAGCCAAAACTAAACACGTAAAATTTGCTTCGATACCTCAACCTACCTCTGACCAATATGCAATACGCGGTATTACTGTTGACTCAGTATCTTCAATCAAGTACTTGGGTGTCCTGTTTACCTCCAATTTAAGCTGGAATGCTCACATTGAACACATCACCACAAAAGCATGCAAAAAACTTGGTTACCTGAAACGTCACTTACACCTTGCTAACACAGATACCAGACTTCGAGCATACAGTACTCTTATCAGGCCTTCTTTAGAATATGCGTCAATAATTTGGCACCCCCATCAGTCTAATCTCACGAACCTACTCGAATCAGTTCAAAATAAAGCTGCGCGGTTCATCTTAACTTCATACTCGCGATATCAAAGTGTGTCCGCCTTAAAGAAATTACTTAATCTCCCTTCACTTGGCATGCGCAGGAAATTATCACGGTTGACCTTCTTCCATAGCCTTTACCACAGCAACACTGCATTCGCTCGAGCCCATATTCTTCCCGCTCCCCACATCTCTACCCGCACAGACCATGTTCATAAAGTAAAACCTATATTTGCCAGGACTAACGCTTATCAAAATTCGCCTCTCGTTTTATCTATTGCCGAATGGAACTCGCTACCTGCAAACATTGTCTCGCTTACGGAATCATCATCATTTCATGCAGCACTACTAACCTGTTTAGAGTGTGTCAACCTGTCAGAACCCACATTTTCTTGAATATTTACTTAAACAGCGTTTTAAAGTGCTTGGCATTGTGTTAAATTCACTCCGTTTCATCTGCTATGTATCTGTGTCGGCTGTTTACCTAAACGTTTATTTGATTTGAGTGCCCATCGTGTTCCGATGGGTACTGATTGTTTGCATCACATTCTAGGTTCTTATGCGTGTTTCACACTACTAAACATTGTATAAATTTTGTTACCCTTTTCTTTCTTTCTTTCTTTTTTTTGTTTGCTTCTGCTAGATGTTTTTTATGGTTCCTAATGCCTTCATATATTTACATTGTACAGATTTCACTCATGCTTGAACTTTTTCGTCCCCCCCTATGTAATGCCCTAATGGGCCCTTAGGGTACTCAAATAAATAAATAAATAAAAACTAATAGAGACCGTTCATGATCTCTCATATACAATAAATAACAGAGGAACAAACATAATATTCTTAAATCTGGCCAAGGCTTTCGATAAGGTGTCGCACCCAAAGTTGCTATTAAATATTAAAACTATATTCAAAAACCCTTACTTAACCAAACGGTTTTCGTCCTGCCTAAGCCATAGAGACCAATTTGTCGCATGTGAGGGATACTGGTCTTCCTTTTCGCCTGTAGAGTCTGGAGTACCCCAGGGAAGTGTATTGGGCCCCCTGTTATTTTTATTGTGTATCAATGACACGCCGCACGACATTACAGTTCCCATCAGACTCTTTGCAGATGATTGTGTATTATATAACCGTATTTAATCACCTGCCGATCAGACCTATTTAAATTCAAATTTGCAAAAGGTAAAAAATTGGTGCTACAGCTGCCAAATGGTTTTAAACTCTGAAAAAACGGTTTACATGACTGTCACTAGAAAACGAAGTATTATTGATTACGCTTATTCCATTGAAGGTGTTGCGTTAAAAAGAGTATCCATATTAAAATACTTGGGTTTAAAGCTTACTTCGGATTTGCGTTGGAATGAACACATTGATTATGTATCTACTAAGGCCCAGAAAGCCTTGTGGTCGCTTAGAAGGAATGTGTATAATGCTACCCCTGAAGTAAAATTCCTGGCATATAAAACTTTGATTCAGCCAGTTATGGAGTATGCAAAAATTGTGTGGGACTCATACACTTCATTTAATTAGTCTCAGCTGGATAACATTCAGCTGCTTGCTGCGCGGTTTATTTTTAACAAATATTGTCGTTCCCACTCTCCTACCCAGTTATTGTGAACTTGCTGAACTTCCCTCTCTAGAGTCTAGAACTGAGTATGACTGTTTGAAGTTTCTTTTTCTTGTTATTCATGGCCATGTTAAAATTGATGAAGATGACTATTTTCACTTATCCCCGAGTAACTATTTTCGTCATTGCCACAGTATTTAAATCCCTCCTCCTACTACTTGCAATGATTGTTTTAAATATAGCTTCTTTCCGAGAGCAATAAAACAATGGAATCTATTATCAGACTTAATAGTAAGGACGTCATCTATACGCGGCTTTCTTGAAAATGTCAAAAGCACATGTGTACGCATACCATAACGCAGCCAAATGTTAATACTGTAATCATCTGGGTATTGTATTAGATGCTGTATTTGCCATGGTATTGCTATCAGTGCATTCCCCAAAATGTACTTTAGTTTCCTTATCCTGTAAATATATTGTGGTCTGTATTGTCACCTACCACTGCTGTAATAGCCCAAAGTGGGGTTGACAGTATCAATAAATGAAAAATAATATCATATATGATACACCATGCAGTTTGGGTATACTTTTTTGACCATGCATAAAGATATTTGAGTTGCAGAAAACTTGCAAAAAATATCAGAACCATTGAAAAAATATTGAATCTATTTCTCAGAGCTCCAGCTAGTACAAATTTCATTAAAACTTGTTCATGCCATCCTTGATCGACTATTTCGTATACTCAATATCTTGGCCAGATCATTTATAGACCTTGGTTTTATGTGAATATTTGCTTTGCATAGTCTTTGAGTTTTGCCCAAGTAAAAAAAAAACAACCTTCTTCCTCTTCTTCCAAGAGTTGTTTGCTGATTCTGTTGCTATTAGCTCCTGGAAAGTGGCATGTCCCACGCTATCTTCATTGTAAATTCTTCTGCCATTTTCATTTTCTTACCTATTCTGAACCAATAATGGTTCTGAGAAAGAGGATAGCTCATGCAAAGAGTAAATTTCGCCACCAAATTTCTTCTTTCATGGGGAAACATATCTCTACTGTCCTCTGCAAAACAACTCGTTACACTGTGTCATATATGATATAGCATTCAGTTATGCTTGCCTCATGGAGACACCAAAATGTATATCTCAATTGAAACATCACTGTAGGCTAATAAAGAGTAAATTAACACCTTTATATTTTTTGTGCACTGATTTAGGTGTATAAATTGTTGAAATAACCTTTTTATTTATGAACTTCTTGCACATTGTGTGGTAATTTGCAGCCAAACATTCTTCAGTGGAAAATAACTTAAAAATTATTTTCAGTGCTAAAGTTTCTATGTATTGCATTGCTAGAGATAGATTTTGGTGAATCTTTAAAATTTTCTTTCATTTCGACTCTTATGCTAGAAAGTGTTCTATGCGTATCATATGATGCACCATGCAGTAAGGGTCTGTGCGAGAAAGATAATGTAAGCTATACCCATGACTATCTGCCACTTGAAACTGAAACTGCCAACTTTATTAACAGCAGAACACATTGTTGCCACACTTCATCGATACAGCTAAATGTTGTCTGTTTTGCAGCGGATGTATGAAGACCTTGTAGATGAACTGCACAGGCACTTGTACCTGAGGAGAACAACAGAAGCGCTGCAAAAGTTTCGACGCCAGAGCTCGGACAGGAAGGTGCAGTTTGGCTCAATTGCTCAATCGAGGTCTGCTCTTCTAGAGCTTGTACCTCTTGTACCAGGGCAGAATACCAGCCCTCAAGAACTGAGGAGTAAGTTTTCTTTTTCTCATCATCTTTGGGGACATTTCAAAGTTATAAAAGCTGCAACTCACCATTTTCAGCAATCACTTCATCCCATTATGAGATGCTGGCCAGCGGGGTTATGAATTCTGTGTTGTTCGTTGTGAGATTTCTTGTAGTCTGTGTGGACAATTGGGATTTAAAACTACAAAATTATTATGCAGTAAAACCTTCCCATAACAGAGTTGAAAGTGGAGCTGCACTTATTTCGTTCACTCCATTTGTTGTAATAGTTGTCCACTCTCGCTAGCAATATTGGCCTCCAGGAGGTGGGTTGAGATGCTGGTATTAACAGCTGGGTGAGCCAGTTAAAAAAATCTCCTGTATTACTTTGAAGCACCATGAAATATTTTCTTTTTCTCTGGCTTCTTAGTCACTAAGATGACAGATTTCTCTAGTGCTGCTGTCCAAGCTAATCTATTTCACTGTTTTGCGCACACAAATGGCTGCGTAACGGCTGCCGATTGGCCGGTGCCGCTCGTCTCCTTCTCGCTCGTACAGCTGCATCCAATCAGCAGCAGCCGAAATGGACAGTCCACTAGGTGGACTCTTACAGAATAACCCCCCAGGCTTGCAGCTCTTTGTCTTCACTTCCATACAGCAATGAGCATTGTACGAAATCGGAGGCTTGTAGTGCTGCGCTGGCACATTCGCAAAATGCTGATAAGCCGAGCGATTGCTGAGGACATGACTAGAAGTCGTAGTTTGTAACAGTCCATTTCATTTTCCATTCTTGCTGTTTGTTGCGCTGAGCTCCCGATCCCGGCAATAACAGCGGCATGACTTCATTTGAGCCAATGGCAAAGGGAGAAAAAGAATGGAAAATGAAATGAATTGTTATAAAATACGATTTCAGGATGTTTAAACCCTTTGGCTACGTATGTGCAGTAGTTCATTGCGGCTGTGGTTAGATGGCACACTAAAACTTCAACGGGGGCATGTTGGTACGACATCGTTTGGTTTTCTACTCTGGTTTGGGTGTTTGTCCTTGACCTTCTTTGTGTTGTCTTTGGTGTGCAAATCAGCACAGAAAACCAGATGATGGATAGTGGAGCATGTACCAAAGCATGCTCTTTGGATGTACCATGAGCCATACTGAAATGTGCTATGTACACAGAGTGCAGGAGTCGGCGGTGTTGATAGAATGCGGTGACGAGGCAGCAGCGATAGAGTGCAGTTGTGGCCATAGGCTCAGCAGCGCGCTGATTTGGCATGTTGCTAGGTAGCTGGCAGCTTGCGTGAATTTTTAACTGTTGAAATAGGCAAATTACAAGCAGCATTGCGTACAGCCAGATTCCGGCCTAATAGGCTCAAACTTGCAGCCTAATAGGCTTGAATGAGATCTATAGCAATAAGTCTTTGAAGATGATCGGTAGGTTGTGTGTTCACAGCAGGCATATGCTTTATTTTGGTCTTGTCACTACAACTAAGGCAAATAGCTGCACTGTCGTTTTGTCATTTTTCTGTTTATGTCCTTCCTTTCACATTTTACGCAAAGAATAGTAGCTCCAGCTCTTAGGCGCTCTTTTGCTCACTGACAGTGGCAAATGGTATTGAAGATGTAAGCTGTGTAACACTGTCTTGCTTGTCGTAGAGAATTTGAATTGCAACCTTCTGTCACACATTTATATCGAACCATGTTGCCTCTTGGCATAAAACAAGTGATTCGAGGTTTCAGGAAGTATACTTTAACAGCGTTGATGAAGGGGAAAAATTGTCATCCACCCGACTGTGGCACAAAGCTACAATGGAAACTCAAATGGGTCTCTCAGTAAGAGAGACCTGTTTTCCCTTTTATGAACTTTCCTCCACTTTGCGTGAAACTGATTGCCGTATTGACTCTTTAAAACAAGATTTTAACAGCATGTGTTTCTTTAGAACTTTCATGTGGAATTATGATTTTGTTTTATTTATTAGTCTGTTATAACCCATTTTGTTGTAAAAAGACTTAACTGTGTTACTGAACCCATTAAAAAAAACACACATTGGGTCCAATTTATTTTTGCACCAAAACACGATGGGTCGTTATTAGTGCAAGACGGCTTTAATTGCTTTCTTGAGTTCAGTCTATTCGGCATCATGTCACAGTGCAAGGGGCACAGACAAAAAATGGCAAATGTGTGATGTGATGGAAATCTGTGCTCCCAAATATACTAACAAATGATAAGTGAAAGTAAGTATCTAGTAATGAAAACCACCCACCATCCACAACTTGTTCTATTGCCAGCAATGAATGCACCCAATAATTAAGCCCAGAAGAATGGCCAGTCACGAAAAAGCATCACAAGAATATATCACACATTTAGTCGCATGAAATTGAATGTAAATCAAAACGCCCATGCAGTAAAAAGTAGCGTAATAATGCAGGTAGCCAAAAGTGTAGCAGCTCGCCATATTTTGTCTGGCAGGGATTCATATTCCCATAATTACGAATGTTATATGTTGTCATGGCTTTCTAGAAAGCAATGACACTATATAAACACTCGTTATCCTGAGAGAAAGCAATGACACAATATACAGGGTGGTTTTCTTTAGCTGCACCAAATTTTTTAAAGATTGCCAGTGGCAGATAGCACAGTTCTAACCCTTGATATAAATTACTTGATAAGGCGGCCATTACTTCTACGAGAAATCAAAATGTTCAATTAAATAAACAGAATTAGTGCTAATTACATTTTAATTAATTATGTTAGACCCACATATTTCAATCTACAAATTATAGCTGCTGAGTTTGCATGGTGTGCACACTGATAACAAATTCTCTGCACAGCACCAGTTCCGAGATAATAAATTTCAGTGTCCGACGAAATGCATTGGCGTTCCAGTTACTTTTTTAAGAAACCGCTGTTTTATTCATTGAAGCACAAAAGTAACTGGAACACCAATGTATTTCAACAAACACTGAAATTTAATATCTCAGAACTCGTGCTGTCCAAAAAACTTGTTCCAAGTAGATATGCTGTGCGAACTCGGCAGCTATAATTCATAGATTAAAATATGGGGTGTAAAGTAATTAATCAAAACGCTATTTAAGATAATCACATTAATTATTCAATTGAACATTTTGATTTATCGTATAAGTAATGGCCACCTCATCAAGTAATTTAGATGAAGGGTTAGAATTGTGCTATCTGCCATAGGCAATCTTTAAAAATTTGATGAAGCTAAAAAAACACCCTGTATACTGTAACAATCGTAATCCTGAGAATTTGAATTTGAATTATATTGCCAGAAAAAACTATGGTGAGAAAATGCTCTGCTCTAGACAGGAAAGCTTTGTCAAATCACTATTCTTTTTGCATGTACTGAGCTTAAACCTCAGTAGTCATGGATGCATTACGGAACCAGGGTGTAGACGAGCCGTATGTAAAAATACTGAAAGATATCTATAGCGGCTCCACAGCCACCGTAGTCCTCCATAAAGCAAGCAACAAAATCCCAATAAAGAAAGGCGTCAGGCAGGGAGATACGATATCTCCAATGCTATTCACAGCATGTTTACAGGAGGTATTCAGAGACCTGGATTGGGAAGAATTGGGGATAAAAGTTAATGGAGAATACCTTAGTAACTTGCGATTCGCTGATGATATTGCCTTGCTTAGTAACTCAGGGGACCAATTGCAATGCATGCTCACTAACCTGGAGAGGCAAAGCAGAAGAGTGGATCTAAAAATTAATCTGCAGAAAACTAAAGTAATGCTTAACAGTCTCGGAAGAGAACAGCAATTTACAATAGGCAGCGAGGCACTGGAAGCCGTAAGGGAATACATCTACTTAGGGCAGGTAGTGGCGGCGGATCCGGATCATGAGACTGAAATAATCAGAAGAATAAGAATGGGCTGGGGTGCGTTTGGCAGGCATTCTCAGATCATGAACAGCAGGTTGCCATTATCCCTCAAGAGAAAAGTATATAATAGCTGTGTCTTACCAGTACTCACATACGGGGCAGAAACCTGGAGGCTTACGAAAAGGGTTCTACTCAAATTGAGGACGACGCAACGAGCTATGGAAAGAAGAATGATAGGTGTAACGTTAAGGGATAAGAAAAGAGCAGATTGGGTGAGGGAACAAACGCAAGTTAATGACATCTTAGTTGAAATCAAGAAAAAGAAATGGGCATGGGCAGGACATGTAATGAGGAGGGAAGATAACCGATGGTCATTAAGGGTTACGGACTGGATCCCAAGGGAAGGGAAGCGTAGCAGGGGGCGGCAGAAAGTTAGGTGGGCGGATGAGATTAAGAAGTTTGCAGGCAAGGCATGGCCACAATGAGTACATGACTGGGGTTGTTGGAGAGGTATGGGAGAGGCCTTTGCCCTGCAGTGGGCGTAACCAGGCTGATGATGATGATGATGATGATGATGATGATGATGAGCTTAAAGTACTAATGACAAAGCCTGGAATCCTACAAGAATTCCATAGTAACAATGCACAATGTTTTAAATAATTCAGTATGCATTAAATGATTAACTTTGTGCTGTTGAATGTTCTGCTAAAATTATGTGCTGTTGAAATACAAGTAGTTTTGCAGTGTAAAGACTGGTTGGTAAAGGCCCAACAATGGCACCGCAGACAAACTACAAGTGACTGAAAAGCTGTTAGTTTTATCAGAGGTTTGTCTGAACAAAAGGGATCCACAAAACTAAGTCTACTGTTCCTAGTGCACCGAAACATTCGCAAGAGGAAACAATAAATGAAACAGTTTCAGAAGCGAAAGGCAAACATAAAGAGACATCTTTAAAATTGTATTATACAGTTTGCATTCTTTCTAAACTGAGCTGAAAAATCTTTGAGGGACCTGTACAAGTTCCTTTGTAGCTTCGTGCTTCAGTCAGGTGCTATTCAGTGTGCCTGTGCTTCGAGTTGTTGATTAATTTGCCCTTGTTCTGTGATCTGCTAGCCTCCTGGTTAGCTCAGATGTTAAATTGACCATCCTGAAAGGCATTAGTTGCGGGATTGATTTCCGGGCCCAGAGAAATTTCTCCTGATCTCCAGACCATGAAGAATTCTAATTGCAAAGTTTTCTTTCTGAGAAACTTGTATGAGTTGCTTTATAGTTTTGTGCTACGGTCAGGTCGATGACAATTTTTTATTTCCATCTTAATTAAGCTATTGAATAATTGTCTGCCTATGCTGTTCATATCTGTGCCCTGTCATAAACGCTGACATTTTATCTAGCTTGCTGAGTATTCTTCAGTAATCTTGTATTGTCTAAGAAATACACCAAGTATTCAGGACAGTATATCAGCTGCATTGCCTATGAACGCAGCTGGTTCTTGCGGCTCCTGGATAGTATCTGTCCTTGTCATGATTATTAGCCTGGAGAGACACCTGGAGGACCTCTTAAAGTATTGTTTCACTGGTGTCAGCCCTGCTGGTTTCCATGTCGTCATTGACACTGACATGGCTCTTTATGTGCACTACTCGCTCAGAATTTGCTTTTCATGTAACATAGTTACTTGTATAATAATCGCACTCGCCTAATGATTGCACCGCGGAATTTTGTCGTGAAAATTAGATTTTTTTCTTTCCCGTGTAATGATCACACCCTGAACTTGCCGCAGCGATATGTCGTGTGCCAAGTCTAGCTAATGATCGCGCTTGCCATCTGTTGAATGCTACGCGAACAACTCAAGACATACCAAATGGTCTGCATGCACCAAACATTCTAAAGCAGATGCCCCATTTTATTCCTTTCATCACTTTCCACACTTCATGAAAAAAAAAAAAAGCTACAACCAAACTTGCCTTAGCTTTATTATTTGTAGGCTTTATAATGGTTGTGGTCAGCAACAACAACAAAAAAGGCACCTTTTGATTCTTCTCCTCCGCACTCACGGGCACGCAACAAATTGTGAGTGCGAGCGGCAACGATAGTAGCCATGTTTACGTTGATACATTAGAAGTGTACCCTATTCATACGCCGACGCTTGTAACACAGCTAAGACATTTGCCCACACTTCATGGAAACGGGCTGTGTTAGGATAATAGTGAACACAAATGCCGCAGTTTCCGCAGCATGTCCGCCAGCACGCCCATCTCTGTTTCTGTCCCCTCAAAGTGTACATAGCTATGTTATTGTCACAGACTTGTTGATATTAATGATATTATTCATTACCGATGCGGAAGAAACTGTTTCAACACGCGTAATGTACTCGCGAAAAGAAAAAAATCGTGTTCGGCACATTCGGCTTGCTCCGCCGGCCGCCATTTTGTTTTGGTGTCCCGTACTGTTACAGCGGCAGCCGCCTGTTTCAAAGCCTGTTTGTTGACCTGTTGTCATACCACAGCAAATGCCAGATGAAAAAAAAATTATTTTCATGGGAAATTTAACCCGTGTAATGATCGCACCCCTGAATTTGCGGCAATTTTTTTGGACAAAAAAGTGCGATCATTATGTGAGTAGATACGATAGTTAACATAGTTGCCTCCTGTAAGTCTACTGATCTGGGCCTTTTGCTGAGCTGTGTAGCAAGCTGAGTTATGGCAGCGGGAGTTTGGCTTAACCATATTTGTGATTTGTGTTAAGCTGACCTTTTCTTTTTGCATTGGGTTTAGAGAAACCAACTAAGTGTGCACACATTGTGTTTATCAGATTTTAAAGTTTGGCTCAACTGGGTTAACGGAAATCTACTGTAGTTTAGTTTTTTTTTTACTGAATAGTTTGCATAGTTATTCCAGACAGACAGACAGACAGAGGGAGAGAGAGAGAGAGAGAGAGAGAGAGAGAGAGAGAGAGAGAGAGAGAGAGAGAGAGAGAGAGAGAGAAGCTTATTTACAAGGTCCTGAGAAGCTTTGCCCTAGGGCACAGCTGCGGGCCGCTCCCATGTGGGGACTGGTAGGCCGAGCGTAACCGCCGCATCGTGGGCTCTCTGGACAGCCCAAGTTTGCCGTGAAAGTTCTGAGCTCTGGATGGCAGAGCTCCATTCTTCTTCCATGATGTGGTTGGGTCCCTGTAACAAGAGGCATCGCCAGAGCATGTGTTTGAGATTGCTAATAGCCCCACAATCAGGGCAAGTAGAGCTAAAAGCCTCTGGAGGGATAGTATGAAAAAGGGCCAGATTGTGATAGGACTTAGTCTGAAGCATACGTAAAGTGGACGCCAGAGTTCTAGCCAGTTCGCTATAAGGGGGAGGATAAGTCTTCCTAAGGAACTCGGGTGATAGTGCTTAGTGATTTCATTGAAGGTAGTGTCCCGAAACTTGAGAACCCAGGACTCTGAGCTCGCTCCTGCTCCTGCGCGGTGGGTTAGTACGTGTGTGCTTGGGAGTGGGCGATGTCATTGAGATTGGGCAAGGAGTCAAGCCGGGGGTTAAGGGGCGTCGGAAACCACGTGATGCGGCGGCCGCATTTCGATGGGGGCGAAATGCGAAAACACCCGTGTACTTAGATTTAGGTGCACGTTAAAGAACCCCAGGTGGTCGAAATTTCCGGAGTCCTCCACTACGGCCTGCCTCATAACCAGAAAGTGGTTTTGGCACATTAAATCCCATAATTTATTAATTTTTAAACCACGTGATGGTGTGCAGAGAGATTATCTTGTTCTTGACAATCTTGTGAGCCTTCTCGGCAATGGAACCTGAAGCGAAAGCCCTGACCGCCAAACTCAAATCAGTGAAGATTTGTCATATGCTGTTATCTAGGAGTGCTATAGCAACTGCGACCTGCTCTGCTCTGGTTGGTGTTGGGCACTTCAGGGAAGCCGCATTCACTATCTGTTTGTTGTGATAAACGAGGGCAATGGCGAAGTTAGACGACTGTCCACATTGGGCTGCGTCGACAAAACATGCCAAGTATGGATCGTCTTTGGTACTGTTGAGGAGTGCAAGGGCTCTTGTACGTTGTGTTGAGGATGAACATTACGGGGAAACGGTGCAACTCGTATGTTGTTCCTTTGATCTTCCGAGATTTGATATTTCCATCCTTCCATGAGGATAGCGTTGATCCCAAGAACCGACAGGATCTTCTTTCCAGCCGGGGTAGAATAGACAGGCCAGTTGGGCCGACTCCTGAGCCTCGTTTATCTCGTCCAATGTGTTGTGCACTCGTAGTTGCATAAGGAGGTCCGTGCTCGCCCGTAACAGAATGTCTAGTACTCTTTTGATGCTCTTCCTGCTGATGAGTGCGTTTAATTTTTTCTTCTTGGAGTTATACCAATTGTGCATGGCTGCCACATAAACTATATGACTCCTGAGGAAAGTGGGGAATAACCTGAGAAGGCTGTCTTCCTGAAGGTCTCTGTACCTATTTGAAACTCTGTTGATGAGCCTGATCATGTTCTCGGTCTTGGCTGTGAGCTTGTTGAGCGTCGTATTGTTACTGCCCTTGGATTCGATGAACGTGCCCGGGACCTGAATGGTGTCTACTCTGGTACAGCCGCTTTTGGTGTAGAGTTTGATGTCAGCGGTTTCCAGCCTCTAAGTTTGGGACCTCTCCTGACTGGCATGTAGAGGAGGAACTCAGACTTGTCGGGGAGCATCTAAGCCCTGTTCTTCCCAGGTACATCTCTGTTAGATCTACAGCCTCCTGTAAGCCTAATTCAACAGCTTCTTTGCTTCCTCTGGTGCACCAGATTGTGATGTCATCAGCGTAGAGCGTATGATTGATCTCTTCTTTGTTGGAGAGCCTTTGCGATATTTCGTCATGGTTATGTTAAAAAGCAGTGGTGAGACTACCGCTCCTTGTGGCGTGCCTCTGGGGCCCAAACTGAAATTGTCGGACTTGAGGTCACCTATCTTGAGCGTGGCCTTGCGATCCCTAAGGAACTAGCTTATGTATGTATTAAAGGCTTCTCCCAAATTGAGCTCCAAAATGGGGTTCAGAATGTGAGCATGGGAGACATTGTCAAAGGCCTTCTCCAGGTCTAGGCCTAAGAGGCCTCTTATATCTCTTGTGGTGTTGTCAATGATTTGACACTTGATGAGCTTCATCACGTCCTGCATTGACAGGTCCGGACGAAAGCCGATCACGTTGTACGGAAACAATCCTTGTTTCTTGATGTGCTTAGAGATGCAATTGTGTATGACATGTTCCGCCACTTTCCCCATGCAGGATGCGACTGAAATGGGTCTGAGGTTCACAAGACTCGGGGGTCTTCCATGCTTTGGAATTAGGATGACTGAGGCCATTTTCCAGGGCTCCAGGACAACCCCTCTTTCCCATATTCCATTGATCTCCTCTGTCAACCATTCTATGGAGCCGTCGTCCGGGTTTCTAAGGGTCCGGTTGGGGATACCACCAGGATTAGAGGCCGACCTGCCATATAGATTCTGGAGGGCTTCCCTTACTTTGCATGACTTGAAGGGGTTACCTAGCTCGGGGCAAGATGAGCCTTTGTAGGGTGGATAGCTTTAGTCACTCGAGTTGTCCAGCGGCAGATACTTGTGAGCGAGTCTTTCGAGTATGGTCTTTACTGTCTCTGACTGTAATGACTCATGTAGAACCTTCGCTGTCACTTGTCTTTGGTTTGACTTGGTATTGGTATCATCGTGCAGATGCTTAAGTAGGCTCCATTTAGCTCGAACTCCCATCTGGTAATCCACGGAATTGCAAACCTCATCCCACTGTTGTCTGCTCGGGGTATGGCAGTGATCTTCTTTAGTTTTGTTGAGCTCTGCAATCTTTTTTCAGAACTTTCGGCGTAGTTTCTGCCCTTTCCAACTGTTTAACAGTGATGTTTTAGCTTCTAGAAGACGAGCGAGGCGGCTATCCATCCTGTCCACCTCCATTTCAGTCTGGACTTTCTTTGTCGCCGCCCTGATATCCTCTTTTAACTGTTCAGTCCACTGCTCTAGGCTTACTTCTGTGTTTGTGCTCGGTCTTCCCTAATCTTGCGAAAATAATCCCAATTTGGATTAGTGAACTCTTTGAGGTCCCCGCTTCTCACGCTGACGGAAGTGGCGAGGATATCGTGATCAATGCCTAGATCCACGTGGAGGTTGGACCAAGAGGCCAATTCTACAATCCATATGAAAAAGAGGTCAGGCGTGGTATCCCTAGAGCAGGAGTTGCCGATCCTGGTAGGAAAAGCCGGATTATAAGCATGAGGTTATTATTGACTGTGACTTGCAATAGGTCAACACCCTTGCGGTTAGCTTGTTGGTACCTCCATGCTTGATGTGGAGCATTGAAGTCTCCGGCCACCAGGAGTGGGAATGTCTTGACCTTGCTAGTAGCCCTGTTGATGATTGGAGCGAACATTTGCCTGAGGTCTGAGGTGTGCTTTATATGTTAAGTATAGATATACCGGTTGTGAACTGTCCGCTGGGGATGATTTCACGGAGCGAGTGTTCAACCTTATTGGATTCAAGATTGAGATTGTGGACTGTGAACATACATTTGTTGGTGACTAATGTGCTGATGCCCCTTTTCCCATCACCATACTGTGTATGCAATTTATAGCCCGGTAGGTTGACCATATCCATGAGCATTTCTTGTAATAGAATGGCATGTGGCTTTTCTGGGTGGGTGCAAATGAACTGTTGGAGGCCATTCCCTTTACAATGTAGTCCCCTACAGTTCCACTGCCAGACATTAATTGCCCTGTGATGTGCCACCATGGTGGGACATAGTAGTTAGCTTGTAGTATAAAATGCTTGGAGTGCAGCCGCTGCTGACCTTTCATTGTCAGTATTTGTTCAGCTTCTCCAATGATGTAATTGGAGCCGTTGCAGAAACATGGCGCTCCAGATTATCGCACCTGACCCGTTGTGCTCTGACCGCGTCTGCGAGTTTGTTGATAACAATTTGAACTGCGAGGGTACCGGGCTGACACCAGGTGGCGTAGAGTCGCGGGCACAGGACGGTAGGGAACGGTGTGTGGCAGGGAGGGAGAACATGGAAGGCGTGTATGCGCCGTCGGCATTGGGGAAGCACGTGACACCGAACTGAGTGAGGGAAGTAATCGGCGGAGCAAGCCGCGTGCGGTGCGGCGAGACGGAACGCATACTGCGTGTGTGTGGGTGCGCTGAGAATTTCCTGAAATAAAGAACATACTTGACAAGTGGGTGCTTGTCCAACCAGACCTCACATGGAGGACCAAGAATCGTCTAGTCAGTCAGTCAGTCAGTCAGTTTTTATTTGCAGGAAAATCACATCATCCTGCGGGTGGCAGAGACTAAAGGCATGATTGCCTGACGAGGTCTCTGCCCCCGTAACAAAAGGAGCAGTCTACAGCAGTACAGCAGAGAGCTGGTAACAAAAGAGAGGCGGCGTTACAAATAGTACACGCACACAACCTACATCATACATTCTATACAATATGGGTGTACTTAAACACTACGGACAGTTTATTTTTCAAAAATCACATTGAAGATTCGCTCATATCACAAAAATACTTAAAAGGAAGTAAACAATTGAAACGGAAATTTACATTTGTCATTGTAACTTAACAATTTCAACCAAAAACAGAGTCGACGGAAAACAAAATGAGCCGCAGTTCACGTTTGAACGTTTTTCTGGGTAGGCAGAAATCCAGAATAGAAGCACAGTTATTTAACATGTCTATTACCTGATATTCCAGATCCTGTTTTCCATAATTTGTTCTGACTTTTTTATTTCTGCGGTTGGGGTTACGGATGTCATATTGCGCCAAGACAGGTGTGTAAATACTGTGGAGTTTCTGTTTATATATTCGCTGTGCCAGTGTCCATAAATATACTTTATTTGCAGGTAAAACATCAAATCTAGGAAAAAGTGGTTGTGTCGGCAACAAACTAATAGGGCCGGTGTGGTTCACAAAAATCCGGAGGACACGTTTTTGCAGCAGCTGTAGCCTATCGTAGTTCCCTTTTGTCGTTGTCCCCCAGACCAGAATGCCATACAAAAGTTTAGAATAGAACAGGGAGTAATATAGTGATTGCTTTAGCCAAAGGGGTAGAAGAGGAGCTATTTTTCTAATACATCCAACAGACTTCGCGAGTTCGGAGAGCAGATAATTGACATGGGGGGTCCAAGACAACTCTTCACTAAACCATACCCCAAGGAACTTTTGCACACTTACTTGTTCTAAGTTATGTCCTCTGTAGTGTAAGTTAATCATTTTTGTATGCTTATTGATTGGCTTAAATATCATGTACTTTGTTTTTACTGCATTTAACTGAAGTTTGTTTTGTTGCAACCATGCGGATAAATCATTTAAATACAGATTGGCCGAATGCTCAATGTCATGCAGTGTTCTACCTGTAAAGAATAAACTAGTGTCATCTGCAAACATGGTTATTGTGGGTGTTCTTTGTAGTTCCGTAATGTCATTAACATATAAGAGGAAAAGTAACGGGCCTAATATCGAACCTTGCGGGACACCTAGTTTAATGTCAAGCTGTTTTGAAGAACTGCAGTCTATTTTAACAAACTGACGCCGAAACGATAAGTAGCTCTTGATAAGGTCCAATGTGATACCTCGAATTCCATAGCGATCTAATTTTATAGCTAAGATTTCGTGATCAACGGAATCAAAAGCTTTGCGCAGATCGAGAAATATGCCTAGGGTGAAGAGCTGATCTTCAATATTTCTGATTATTTGCTGCTTGACGGCAAGAAGAGCGTCCTGAGTTGTCTTGTTTTTCTGAAAACCATACTGTGAGGGTGATATTATATGATACTTGGTTATATATTTTGACAGTCTGTTATTGATTGACAATTCGTAAATCTTTGAAAATACCGGTAGCACTGAGATTGGCCGGTAATTACTAATATCGTCAATTCTACCTCCTTTGTGTATTGGAATTACTTTGGCCAGCTTTAATTTATCTGGGAAGACTCCAGTAGAAAATGCGAGACTAATGAGATAGGCTAGGACAGGGCTGATAATTAATGATACTCGCTTTACAGGTTCAACTTTAATTTCATCATACCCACTTGCGACATTATTTTTTAAGCATATTATGAGACCATTGATTTCTCTTTCGGTAACGGCATCCAAAACAAATGAATTTACTAGACGAGAAGGCCAGTAGAGCCCACTTTGTTGAATAGACGGCTGGGGTACGGCTGCATTAATGAAGTACTCGTTAATTTCATCTGCTAGCGTCTTACCTCCCATAGAGTCATTGATTACTATTTGGTCAGCCTTAACCGGTGATTGGTTCCTTCCAGTAAGGTAATTTACCTGTCTCCAGATCTTTGCCGGATCCGTTCTTATCCTAGCAAACATTGCTTCATAATATGCAAGTTTGGCTTTCTTTATATCGGCGTTTAATTGATTGCGATATTTTTTAAATTCTTTGAGCAAGTCACCGTCTTTGCATTTTATGAATTTGTGGAACATATTATTTTTCTTCTTGATGCGTTTTAGCAGGGCGGTGTCAATCCAGGGCTTTTTTATTTTCCGATTGCATTTCTTATATTCTCTCAGTGGAAAAGCATCATTGTAACAACTAAGAAAGATCCGAAGAAAAACCTCATACGCTGAATTTGCATCATGCTGTAAGTACACATTTGACCAGTCAGCCCGCTCAATTAAAGAATGAAAGTAGCTTAAGGAGCATTCGTTCACCACCCTATGTTCAAGCCTGCTGCGTTTATAGTTCGTCGTTAGGGTGTGTTGTGTGGCAAAGTATATAGGCAGATGGTCACTGATGTCGCATGATAATGCCCCTGCTTTGAAATCTGATGCATTCAGGTTTGAAACACATATATCTATGGAAGTAGAACTTTGTGAAGTAATTCGGGTTGGCATAGAAATAGCATTTTCGCACCCATAAGAGGATAAGAGATTCATCAAGTCGCGCGCAGAAGAGTCGTCGGCCAACGTGTCGATGTTTACATCTCCCAAGAGAAAGAACAGCTTATTAGTATTAATACAATAGATTATTACATTTTCTAAATGCTGTAGGAAATGCCGCTTGTATCCAGACGGTGGTCTGTACAGATCAGCAATTAAAAACGTGCTGGTTTCCACCGTTAGGCACTCTATATCCCTATTCATAACTGTGCACTCATCAACAATATGATATGCATACTTTCGCTGTAGATAAATAATCAGGCCACCACCTCTACCTGTTCTGTCTAATCGTATTGGAATGTAATCAGTAAAACAAGGAGAAGGCTCATCTTTGCTTAACCATGTTTCTGTGAACATGAATGCGTCAAAATTAACTTGCAGGGATTTCAGCCAAATGTCCAGCTCATCTTGTTTGTGCCTCATGCTACGGACATTTAAGTGTAATAAGGAAAAACATGGGTGTAAATATTGAAGATTTGATTTGAGCGTGGACGATTCAGTAATGAAAGAGGATGAGTTGAGCATCATACTGATTAAATTAAAAACCCGGACTAACACAATGACGTCTAAGATTATTTGATGCGGGCGATATCTTGTTTGTTTGCAATTCGAATGGCGTCGGTCTGTTCATCTTTCCGTGCCAAAATTTTACCCGAGCTGACCCAGACGTATTTCCATCCGGCTTTTTTCTTTTCCGCAAGGGCAGCCCCAAGAAGTTGCTTGTTCTGTCGTGTTAAGTGCTCATTCACGTAAATGGTAGTGATGCCCGTGCCCCTATATCCCACATCTTCAGATGACAGCTTCTTTTTTTTTGACTTGGCAAGGAACGTGTTGCGCTTGGTTCGTGATATGAACCGTACAACGATGTTCTTATCCTCTCTGCGGGCCGTGGGCACCCGGTGGCAAATGTCGATATCAGTATCAGTTACCGCTTCACCAACAAGTTCACCGATCTTTTTTATCACTGAGGTCGAGTCGAGCTCCTCTGGCACACCCCTGATTTCCAGGTTATTACTTCGCTGATATTGTTCGAGCTCGTCCACTTTCTTTTCAAGTCTCTCGTTTTCCGCTTTGAGATGTTGATTCTGAGCTGTTAACGCTTTTATTTCTTGATGTAACGCCTTGATGTCACCAGTAATTGCCTTAACTTCATCACAGGTGTCGCTACAGAAGCGCAGACTATCTTTTATTTGCCTCATTTCAGTCCGCATTTCCCTGCGGAAGTCTGATAACGCACTTGCGAGTTCCTTTTCTTCTTTCTTTGACATCGTGTGCCCACGTCAAAAAGCAGTCAAAATACAAAATATATATCAATTTTTGGTTGTCCGGCAGCAGTGCAGCAAGCAAGGTAATTACTATAACGTGTCAAGGTCGTTTGTTCTTACCTGTAACGATAAACAGGATCCCTTAGTCACCCTGCTCGCTGGGTGCACTGCTGCCGGACTGAAGAGCGAAGCAGGGATTCCGGGCTTATGTAGGCAGCCGGGCACTCTGCTCCGTCAGCGTAGGCAGAGACGAGGATGCGCAGTAGGATGCACGGGCGTCACGGTAACCAAAGGGCTCAGGAAGCCTGCGTCGTTGATGGCAAGCCGAAGCGTTGATCCAAGGCCCCAAGAAGCGTGTGGCTGTAACGATAAACAGGATCCCTTAGTCGCCCTGCTCGCTGGGTGCACTGCTGCCGGACTGAAGAGCGAAGCAGGGATTCCGGGCTTATGTAGGCAGCCGGGCACTCTGCTCCGTCAGCGTAGGCAGAGACGAGGATGCGCAGTAGGATGCACGGGCGTCACGGTAACCAAAGGGCTCAGGAAGCCTGCGTCGTTGATGGCAAGCCGAAGCGTTGATCCAAGGCCCCAAGAAGCGTGTGGCTGTAACGATAAACAGGATCCCTTAGTCGCCCTGCTCGCTGGGTGCACTGCTGCCGGACTCACCCAGCCAGTTGCGCAGCCTCTCCTGCCTTCTTCGATCATCCAAGGACTGTTGGCTTCAACCTCCGGGACCACAATGGAAAGGGAGAGGCTCGCGGCTGATATAGCTCAAATTCTGTGCACCATGCTGCTCAACGACATAGTTAGGCCTGACGAGAAAACCGGCATGGTTAGGCCCGACAAGATAACCGGCGTGAGGCCAGCACTAAACATCAAAGGTGTGCCCGTCCCACTGCTGAAATTCAGTGGCTACCAGGACCGACACTCGCCGCAAGACTTTCTGAAGAAGTACCCGGAGTACTGCAATATTGCGGGGATCCCCCCTGACTGCCGTTTGCAGTTGCTTCCAGCAGCGTTGGAAGGGTCAGCCAAACAATGGTGGAACTTCTCAGGTGCGCACCCCGACTAGCAGTCCTTCGCATCCGAATTTACGGTGGAGTTTACCACCATTGACTACAAGATTAAAAGCAGAGCTAGATCAGCGCACTCAGCATCCGGCAGAAAACCTCAAGTAGTTCATTCACGTCATTGCCGGATACTATGACCGTATAGCAGAGTCTGTTTCAGATGCCGAAAAGGTGGAACGTGTGCGGAGAAAAATGTATCCGACATTCCAAGACCTAACAGCCAGCACGAGCTTCGCAAACCTGCAAGAAATGGCGAAGGTGGCCAGCCCTATCATGGAATGCGCTGGGCATCGCCTGCGCTATGCACCACCGCGTATTGCACAACCAGCAGCTGATTTGGCCACTGCAACGCCCAACCAAACCCTCCCGGCTCAGCAACGAGAGTGGCAGCTGCAGCCTACGGCAGTTTCGGCTTCTGGGTGTCTGCAGTCAACGACGCTTCATGCTGGAGCCCTGGAGTGGAACCCCTCACCTGTGCCGTTCGCTCGCGCCGAACACACGGGGCAACCACACTTCGGCACCGCAACAACTTGGGAGAGCGCCTCAGAACTTCGGGTTTCAAGCGACGCAAGGTATCCCGGGCGATTCGAGCCGCCAAACCGCAGTATCACGTGTCAGCTGGGTGGCCGTTTTGGCCACGTTGCACGTCAATACACTACTGCTAGACCATGCAGCCAACCCCACTGTTTTCACTACAATTCCCCGGAACACCTACAAGCAGATTGCCAAGGAAATCGACGAGCGTAGCCGCTTCACCAGCCGACGGCTATGCGACGTCCCTGCAAGTGCTTGCAACAGCCGGAAATAAAGAACCACTGCTTGAACTGTTAATTGGTAACAGTCTCCCTTATGCACTCATGGACACTGGGGCAAGCGTGAGCTTAATAGGTAGCCGTGCCATCGCAGTGGCCAAGTGTGCGGGAGCCGCCTTCAAGGAAGAATCACGAACACTGAGGCTTGCTCAGGGCTGGTCACAAACTGCACAATCGGTTCGCTGTCGTATTCATTGGCAAATTGGGTCCAGGAGGCAGCGTTTTCTTCTTTTGCTAGGGCTGTGTCACGATGTTGTCCTCAAGCGGAATTTTGAGGTGGCAGGTATTTCTCTCCACACGGGCCTTGGTGGATGGTCACTGCACTCTGACCCATATGGGCTCGTCAAATTTAAAAAGGCACCGAAGCGGCCATGTGCATCGGATGCTGGACACCGACCCTTGTCAGTCTGTAAGACAGCGTTGCAATGCGATAAGCAAGGTCAAAAGCCTGATGAAAATGTGGCCAGCTCTCTACGGGCACTTTTTGCAGATGTGTTTGCTGTATGCCACAATACCACTGAGTGTGGCGAGTGTAGTCTAGAGAACATTCGGCGGAAGCAGAAACTTAACATCCTTGCAGACCATAACCATACTTTTACAGCTCTAACAGGTTGCACATCCCTGGTGGTTCACAAAATTGACACAGGCAGCCACCCACCAGTTAGATGCAAGCTGCGCCTGGTTAACAGCCAAAAGAGAGAAATGCTTGATGGGTGTATCCAAGATTTGCTGGACCAAGACCTCATTGAGCCCTGCTCCAGTTCCTGGGCCAGTGCCCCTGTATTAGTAAAGAAGAAAACTGGAGGATATTGCCTTGTGGTCAACTACAGACCCTTAAATGCAATCAAAACTGGGCCAGTATATCCCATGTCCCGCACAGACTGGGACAAGGTGCTCAGCTCGGCCGCGCTAGGTGGTTCATGAGCCTCGACCTTGCTCAGGGCGTCTTTCAAGTGTCGGTTCTTCCAGATGATGTACCGAAAACTGCATTCCTGTGCCATAGAGGAGTGTTTCAATTTAAGTGAATGCCATTTGGGGTAGCAGGTAGGCTGGCAACATTTCAGTCTCTCATAGGCGAAGTGTCCGAAGGCATAAAACATAACTACTGCATGGCAATTCTTGATGATGTGCTCATTTATTCAGAAACTTTTGAGGACCACCTACAACGTATCGATGATATACTGTGCAGAATTTACTCTGCAGGTCTGGCAATCAATCCCAGCAAAGTAACATGCTGTGAACAAGCATTAAAGTTCCTTGGAGATGTAATCTCTCCAGGCAAATGTCAACCTGACCCGGACAAGGTGCAAGCGGTTGCAGAGTTCCCATTCCCTAAAACAATCGAGGAGCTCCAAATGTTTTTGGGCCTTGTGGGATACTACAGAAATTTTATCCCCTGGTTTTCTGACAAAGCCAGGCCCCTGACGGCTCTCCTCAAGAAAGGAGCCCATTGGGCTTGGGGTGCCGAGCAACAGACAGCATTCGAGACTCTGAGGCTAACGCTGGCAGGAGAAGTGGCTGTGGTATTGCCTGACCTGAACAGGCCCTTTTTGATTGAAACAGATGCCAGTGGCACTGGCATATTGGCAGTGTTGTTGCAGGAATTCGAAGGTGAACTCAGGCCTGTATCATTTATGAGCAGGACCCTCAGTGCTGCTGAAAAGAACTATACAGTCCAAGAATGGGGATGCCTCGCTGTGGTGTGGGCTGTTGATAGATTCCGACCGTATGTAGAATTCACATCAATTGAGGTGCATTGTGACCTTGCACCATTGGCTTGGATGTTTACAACAGAGCAGACATATTGCAGAGTGCGGCGTTGGGTGTTGAGATTACAAGGGTTCAAGTGTACCATGAGGCATCATAAAGGACGGGCCAGCATCTCAGCGGATGCACTAAGCAAGTGCCCCAACCCTGCTGCCGAATTTTCTCAGCCTTTT
Source organism: Dermacentor variabilis (assembly GCF_050947875.1). Lineage (NCBI taxonomy): Eukaryota > Metazoa > Arthropoda > Arachnida > Ixodida > Ixodidae > Dermacentor > Dermacentor variabilis. The sequence continues at coordinate 40,505,303 of NW_027460280.1, read as the reverse complement.
TTTGGCAGAGGACTGGTTTCCAATTGAAGTGCAAGAGCCACAACAAACCATTCGTTTTGAACTAGCAGCCCTTGTTGATGTGACTGATGTGTCCCCACTCACAGACACTGTAAAGTTCCAGTTGGAACAACGCAAGGATCCACTGCTGCTGCAGCTGCTGCAATACTTAAAAGTCTGGCCTGCCACCTGGTGACGCTAAAGAGTCCAAGAGGGTGCAGGACCTAGGTGATGACAGCGAAATCATGAACAATGGTATCCATATGTACATAGTCGGTGAACATTAGGTCGCCTGGCGTCCCCAACACTTAGGAGACATGGCACTGAGAATGGAGCATGACCACCTCCTAAGTGGGCATTTAGGCGTTCTTAAAACTTGGAAACGTGTGAAGAGCCGATTAACATGGCTCGGTATCCGCTCCGATATCTCCCGTTACATCCGCAGCTGCCAGCAGTGCCAGGCTTTCAAAGCTCGCTGGCAAAAACGATAAGGACTGATGGACAGTTCGTGGGCCACCCACCCAATGCAGCAGCTAAGTGTGGACCTTATTTGGCCACTGCCCACAACCCCTCGGCGCCACAAGTACATCCTGGTGGTGCTGGACAAGTTTACAAAGTTTGTGGAGCTTTTCCCATTACATTTGCCTACCTCCAAATTGATCATCTATAAAATGATCAATGTTTTTGCCTGCATGGTGTGCCTAGCTCCATCTCTAGTGACAATGGCAAACCATTCATAAGCAAACTGTGGAAAGGCATTCTCCAGCACTGGGGAATCAAGGAGAGCCGTACAGACCAGCAGAACAGACTGTGGAACGCCATAATGCAACGGTTAAACAATGCCTGGTGGGCTACTGTACTTCCCACAGGGACTTGGACAAAAGTCTGCCTGAAGTGGTACTTGCAATGCACCTGTCTGAAAGTGTAGTTACTGGCTTTACGCCTGCCTTCTTGCGCTATGGGCGGGAACTATGGAACCCGTGGAGCCATCACAATCTGGCAGCTGGCACCGAGGTGCCCCTTCTGCGCCTCATGCCTTAGCTGCTGAACTGGATGTGTACCTTCGAGATGCCTGGGCTTTTGCACAGGACCACCAAACTTTGGCAAAAGCTAGCCAGGCAACAAAAAGCGCACTCCAGCTACCTTCCAGGTTGGAGACTTGGTTCTCTGGGATACGCACCTGCTAAGTAAGGCAGCCATTGATTCACAGCCAAGTTTGCCCCTCGACGCACAGGGCCATTTAGAGTAACTGCATAGATTGGACGCAATACCTACAGACTGAGAGACCCAGATACAGGGAAACAGAAAGGCCTCGCAAATGCAGGCCAGCTGTGCCCTTATCATGTGCTTTGGAAGCCCTCTTCACAGGATAAAAGGTGGGGGGGTGTGGGGGTCTGCAGTCGCGGGCATGGGACGGCAGGCAATGGTGTGTGGCGGGGAGGGAGAACATGGAAGGTGTGTGTGCGCAGTCGGCATGCAGGGAGCGTGCGACAACAAACTGAGTGAGTTAAGTAATCGGAGTGGTTAAGAGGGACAGAACGCAGACTGCTTGTGTGTGTGTGCACCGAGGTTTTCTCGAAAGAAAGAACATACTTGACAGAACTTTTTCGAATGATTTGTCAATTTTATTTATCATCTTTTCCAATTTACGAACATCGGCGCTCTTGTCTGAGGCATGAACTGCCAAGGCCCTCATTTTGGGTAGACCATTGGCAGTCGGTTCTGCTACTGGGATCTCCATGGGAATTTCTGCCGCAGGGGCCTGAGTGGGTTGAACCGTCTCTCGCTTGCTAGCCTTTTTGAGTTATGCAATTTCTGCTGTGAGCTGCTCCATTGTGTATTTTAACGAAGCGTTTTCTCTTTCCAACTGGGCTATCCTATTGTGCTCTGGCGATTGACCCCCCGTTACCTTTTCTGGTGATTCCTTGACTCGGTCAGCCCATGTAGTACCACTATGAGCAGGCTCCTGGATCTGAACTCGTGGTCCCCTGTAACGAGAGTGGCCCCTGAAGTGGGAGCAGGTCCTGGAGGCCTGGAAGATGAGCGTTCCGTGGAGCGACCCCTTGAAGGGGCACAGTCCTGGCAGCCGCCAGCCTCGCCGCCGAGGTCTCAGGATCGGCTTCTGGATCTGTGCGAGCTGCTGAGGGCTGGCTTGAGAGGGGTTGACGACCTGGTTGGTTGGTTGGATTGTTTGCGGTTACACCGTTCTCTTCTCCATTGTCTAACTACAAACGGAATTTGAAACCTTTGCTTGCAGGTTCTGTCAGCTGTGGGATGTGGGCCTCCGCAGAGGGTGCACTTCGGTGTACATTCGTGCTTATCGTCCGGGTTGCTCGCACCACAGCCGCGGTAGATTGGATTTTCGGGGGTTGGGCAAACGTCAGCTCTGTGACCTAGCCTTCCACATGCATAGCAAATGTCAGTTTGTCTGCGATAGAGCGAGCATTTGACCAAACTGGGACGGCATTTTACGCAGTCCGGGACTTTGAGTCCATCAAACAGGATGACTACCGTGCTTGCGTTCTTGATTCTTCTCGCCTCGAGGGCGCTTGGATTCTTGGTTTGAATGATGAGACGTTTGAGCGCTCGATGGTTGGATCAATGTTGTGAATAACTCCCTTGCATGAGTTTTCGGGGCCTGCGAAATATGCACCAACTTCATAACTTGCTTGTCAAATAAGTATTGCTTTCACATTGGCATAGGCCATGGCGTTGCGCTTTAATGTGTGCTTGCCACCAATATATTTTGCACCATGTTCGGACATACGATATCCTCCGCTGTATCCACCTCCGTAAGTCTAGCGGTGGTAGTGCAACTCTGAGGTGGTCCATCTTCCTGATGTCCAGTCCTCCATGGGGACTGATTATGACTCGAACATGCTCTCAGTAATCGGGCAGTCTTGAAGCAGTGGTTAGCCGTTTCTTAGCACTCGCCAGAGCCTGGCTTTTATTCCCACCATGTGGCGTGTCAGTGACTCAGCCGCCCTGCTCGAGCGGGTCCTTGCTGATGGGTTTTCGCTTTTATAATGCTGTGGTCCACCCAGCGCTTTCACTAACTTCGTCGAGAGAGATATCCTCACCCTCAACTGTGATTTGCATAGCTGTAAACATCGTGGCTTGAGTGTGCAGAGCCACGCAGAGCTCGCCCGCCGAGCCTCTTCCGGGGAGTGGTTGCACAGAGAAGTCCTCTCACTCTAAAGATTGGGAAAATGTCCACCCACCGTTGAAAACTTGGTATTGGCGTAATTCTTGCGACTTTACGCATCTATTGGTGCCGATATCTTCAAGATTGAAGCAAATGTTCAACGTAATCATGTAGAGAAGAAGGAGAAGCAGATATTGACATGCGTTATCATTTTTTCTTCTTTCTCCCATAGGTATTCCAGGAAATTTTATTTCAATGTCCTTCAAACCTCAGCTGCCTCAGCAGCTCCATAAGGCCCCCCCCCTCGCACTATTTCCTCTCGCACAAACTACATGATAACCTTCGGTTATACTGAAATGTTGGAGAATCTGGTTTGGTTGCATTTGTCATCAGTGGAAAGGCCAGAGTCTGTCACATCACATCCCCTCATAGTGAGTTAGCAATCATTTATAATTAAAATTGCTAAATGGATGAGAATCGGACGTTCATCTGGCGGGACACTCTAAAATAGCATCCACTGCATGTATATTGTGTGCAGTATGTGGGCGTCATGGGCACTCTATGTGTCTGCACGGTTAAATTCGTGGCGGGTGGGCCGGGCTGGCAGCTGCTGGTGCAGGAGGAGTTGTGTCTGCAGTCTCGATATGTGCTTCAGCTGTAAAGTGATACCACTTCATGACAACTGTGCATGTCGATCGTGAACTGCTTGTCATCATGATGTAGCACTCGGAACCACCCCATCATATGGTGGTTGGAGAGGCCGATGAGCTGTGCTTTGCCGTATGAACACACGGGTACAGGACGCAAGCTCCGAGGGTATATGCTGAGCCCGTGGCGCTGCCTGATGTGGTGGGGTGGCATGAAGCCAGTTCATTATGTCTAGTAACCTAAGTGCATAGTCTGTGCTGGCCACGTAAGTGTCTTCTCGATTGTGCATAAAGAACTCTCCTGGTAGGCAGAGAGTAATTCTTAGACTAATTTGGCCGCACCGCAACGAATGTCTGTCTTGACAGCAGTTTGGATTCTCAAGAGAATGAGTGGCAGTGCCTCCACCCATCTGCACTCTTCTGTTGTAGCAAGCGCAGTCTTCAGCTCATGGTGGAAACACTCCACTGTGCCATTGCTAATGGGGTGGTAGGCAGTTGTTCTGATGCGAGAAGCACTGATAAGTCACGTGATGCTGGCAAAAAGTAACACTTCAAGCTGCCTGCCACAGTCCGTCGTTATTATAGATGGTGTGCCGAAATGAGTCGCCCGTTGGCGCGGAAAAGCATGGGCCACTAGGTTAGCGGTGATGTTAGCAATAGGTATGGCCCCTGGCCAGTGCATGAACCTCTCCATGCATGTCAGCAAGTATGTATGTCATTGGCAAGGTGGTAGCGGTCTGATGATATCGAGGTGTATGTAGTGAAAGTGGATGCCGGGAGGGGCGAACTTTGCCAACAGAGTTACAGTATGACAGTCGATTTTGGCATGCTGGCACAACACACATCCTTGTGCCCAGCAGCAAACGTCTCGATTGATACCTGGTAAGATAAAGCTAGCTGTGAGCAATTTTTGTGTAGGTATTAGCTCTGGACAGCTGCCATGGTAACAAAGTCAGTTCCTTCCGGGACATCGACAGCGTTCATGGCGCTCCGCGAAAGGGCATCCACCACGACATTGTCACTCCCCTTTATGTGGTGGATGTCTGTCATGAACTCTGAGATGTATGACAATTGGAGAGGTTCGTGTGCATGCCACTGACTGAGCTTACAGGGCCGATCAAAATAAACAGCGCATTCCAGAAAATGACGGACGTGCTGTATGGTGTAGACAGAAAGCAGTTCATGCCCAAAGGTGCTGTAGCAGTGCTCAGTGGGTGTCAGTTTCCTTGAGAAAAATTATATTAGGTGCCATGCACCGTCGCTGAATTGTAACACAGCAGCAGTAGCTGTGTCCAAAGCGTCCATCATTACACACTATGGACTGCCTGGCCATGGGTATGCCAGGATAGCCGTATATGCAAGAACCTGCGTGCTTTGGTAGAAAGCATCCTTTGCCTTGTTGCACCCTAGGTGGGTCACTTGACGAGCCCTTCGTTGCCTTTAGGAGACTATGGAGAGGCTCAATAATTTGGCTACATTTGGGAGTGAAACAGTAGTAGAAGTTTACCAACTCGATAAATTCGCATAGCTGACGCTACTCGGTCGGCTGTGGAAAGTCTTGTGCAACCTGTACTTTGGACACATGTAACCATGCCCCGAGATTGAAATGACGTAGCCCAGGAACGACAACTCTGAAACAGTAGTAGAAGTTTACCAACTCGATAAATTCGCATAGCTGACGCTACTCGGTCGGCTGTGGAAAGTCTTGTGCAACCTGTACTTTGGACACATGTTACCATGCCCCGAGATTGAAATGACGTAGCCCAGGAACGACAACTCTGGCAATCCCAGTTTACTCTTGGCTGCATTAACGACAATGCCATGCGCCACTAGACACTGAAAAATGATGCTTAAGTGCTCTTCATGCTCTTCCAGAGTGTTGCTCGCAATAAGCAAGTCGTCAAAGTAGGCGTGGTCGAAATTGAGGCCTCATAGGACGCTGTCGATGAATTTTTGAAATGTCTGACCTGTGTTATGAATGGCATCTGAAGGAACTCGAATAGACCAAAAGGGCACAGTGACGGCCATCTTTGGAACGTGTTCTGGTGCCACGGGTACCAGGTGGTAAGCACGCATAAGGTCACTTTTTGAAAAAATTATGGTGCCATGCAAACCTGCAATTATGTCATAATTGTGCGGCACTGTTGAGTGCTCGTAGCCCCTGCAAGAGCGCCAGTCACCCTATGATTAGGGAACCATGTAGAGGGGAGATGCCTAATGGCAGGAAAAAGGCTGGATGACAGCCATCTCCAACATGTGGTCATGCATGCACCGGTGGCCCAGTGGTAGAGATGCGGTGGCACACGTCATGTTTCGCTGCTGAGCCGACTTGGGGTTGTCGTGTCAACTGAGGAAATTTGCTTAGTATGGAAATAAAGCGAAGGGTGCCAGCTGGCCCAAGTAGCGTAGGGCTTAGGCGTGTGTGTTGAAGGCTTGCCTCTAACATCACTGTGTGAGGTGGGATCTTGCAGTACCTGATTGTGCTCGTCAACTAGGAGGCTGAGGTGGCACGAGAAACTCACCCCCAGGATGGCAAACTTCACGTAGACCACTATGAAAATCCAATGCAGTATTCTCTGCAGGCTGTAAGAGTTGGTGTCGGGCATGTAAAAAGGCTAGCTGGCCCATGCCATCGTCCGACTCATCCACGCTAAGGACGTTGTTGAAGGGAGGAACTTGCTTTCATCTAGAGCGAGGAGTGCTCAGTTTATTTAGAGTATCTACATGAAGAGTGGAGAATGTTACATCTCATCAGTCTAGCATGACTAAAGTGAAGCACACTGAGGAGCCAAAAAAGTTCGTTTAAACCCCCTCTGTCCTTCCTAGAATTCTAGGCCAGGGAAATCTGCTGCTCCACCTTCGTCCACTCGGAGCATCCAAAGTCGTCGAAAGACCCACGTTGAGGGCGAGGCTTCCCACAATCACTCCCACACCTTTGTTCACTGAACACACAGAAAAGGGGGGAGTTTTGTAGACAGGGGTTGTCATGCTTGACTCGAACTGGCGTGTCTTGGTTCCTGAGATGACTCACCAGTTAGCTGGAGCATCTGTCAAATGTCTGTGGCGGTTGCTGGAGTCTGTGAGGGAGCGCTGTAAAACACCCTTTTCCATGAGTTTTCTTTCTCCCATTGGTCCATGAAGGCAACAGTGAACCAACAAGCAACACTTGATGCACCAAACGGGTCTTGCTTTGCTGGCACCGCAGCTCTGTCCGAGGGGGACACATTGTTAGCTTCACGAAGCGATTTGTCGCAGTGTTGCAGGAGAGGCTGGAAGGTCACCACCACCGCTGGTCGATCGTAAAGAGGCCTAAGTTGAACGTTAGTGAGCGGTTTCCATACGTGGCGATGTTCGTGTTGTTCACTGCTTTGCATGGTAGACGTGTTTGGGCACTTGCAGTGAGCGGGCAATGCTGGCACCACACCATTCACTTCGGCATCCATGTCGACTAGGAAGTGCAAGCCGCTGTTGCTGTCTTTAAGGAAGAAGACAGGAGGGATGTTGGGGGGGTGGCAGAGGTACTGGTCGCCCTCTGTGCTTGCTCGGCGTATTTCGTGAGAGCTTGCAGGGAGGTACCATATTTTTGTATCACCTGGGGGGGGGGGGCTCACATTGCAGCTCGGTCTCCTCCTTAAGAGGAAGCTTTAGCTCGGGTGCTCGTATCTAAATACCTGTAGAAGGAGAATTCGTTATTGTCGGCAACCAATGCACCAAGTTTGATAAGGTTTGTTGCATTTAAAAGATAAACTTATATTCTAGCGACTGCTGGTTTGGAATTTTTCATTTAGGCTGTCAATTCTTTATTAAAAGTTCACCAATATTGCAAATTTTCACATATCCAAACTATCAAGTTTAAAGCTATGTAACTCAGCAATGAAAAATGATATCACTATTCGGTGAATTGCACCTAATACTACATCTCCAGCTGACAAAATTTCTATGTTACACGTGGATCTCAAGAAATTTAGCATTGTGGAAATACGGGTTTCGCAGAATCCTTGTACACAACGTAACCAATTCACGTAAGATACGAATTGACACACCAAATTTGTCCACTTTGACTGTTATAATAGATGCCGTTTACTGAACAGCGACATGTGTGCTTGATGCAGAGCTATTAGTTCGTAAACATCGTGCTTCTTTTTTTAACTTTCGAGTTTTTCAAAATATTTAAACAATGTTCAGGCCCTAAATCGAAATTCCGCTTCCAACAGACACTAGAATTTACCTTTCTCTCTCAAATGCAACAAATTTCATTAAAAGCGATCCGGGGGTTATCACAGAAAAGCGTTTCTGCGTTTTACATGTATTTGAATAGGCCGCGTCGGAGATGGGCCCGAGGTAAAGCTTCCTCTTAAACAATTTGTCTGGGGATCAAATACATCAATAATGACTGCATTGTCATTGCTACAGATGTTGCAAACGAATTCTTGAACGCTACACACTGTCAAAACGAGTAAAATGTGTATTTTTTCATAAAAGAATATACTTGTATGTTCCAAAAATTGTGCCCAAAATAACCGTTATCAATGCTTCCGTGTTTTTTCTCTATTTAATAAGTAAATAAAATATCACACGAACTTTAGAACTATATCAGTTTGAAATCAGCAAGGCAGTGCATACCACTGATGTGAAAAATGTAAAGGCCATGAAATTAACAAACTGAGGACAAATATTGTAATGAAACTTTGTCATTTAAGAACCTTGTTTAGATTCTTGTACATATGCAACGGCCAGGGAAAAATCTCAATGATGCTGTCATTTGTTCCAATGTATTGCGCAGGAACAGCTGTCACCGGTCGTGTATTGTAATTGCACCGAAATTACAGCCGCAACAGAAAGCATGTATAAAAAGCAGGAGTTCTCTAAAATAAACGAGGGTGAGTCAAATGAAAGTCAGCCAATGCGAATATATGACAAACGGGGTACCTCATTTAAAAGTAGTCTCCATGATCATTTAGATATTTGTCCCGCTGTCTAACGAGTCGCGTGATTCCCGTCTCATTAAATTCCTTGGGTTGCTGCTCCAAAAAGTCTGCAACTGACTCTTTCCTGTCATCAACACGAATCTGGTTCGCGGGAGCTGTTTTTTCAAATGCTCCAAAAAGAGGAAGTCGCAAGGCGACAGGTCTGGGCTGTATGGCGGATGTTGCAGCATTTCCCACTTGAACGTTGCCAGTTTTGTATTAACCACATCAGCGACATGGGGACGGCATTGTCGTGGAACAAGATGACCCCATTCGTCAATTTTCCACGTAGTTTGTTCTTGATTCTGACATGCAGCCGATCTGACGTTTTACAATAACGAAACAAATTGATAGACTCTCAAGATTTAGCAAATTCTATCAGTAATGGCCCCTGACGATCAAAAAAAAAAGTCAACACCTTTCCGGCGGAAATGATGGCCTTTCCTTCCTTTGGGGTGGTGAATTCGAATGTTTCCACTATAAGCTTTGCCGTTGTGTTTCAGGCTCGTAGAAGTGGCACCATGGTTTGTCCCCGATCACAATTGGAGACAAGAAGTTGTTACCCTTATTGTGATACCGGATCAGATCAGTCAAGGCCGCACTGAACTTCTCCATCTTCTGGCAGTAGTTCAAAATCTTGGGCAACCATTGCGCACACAAGAGCGCATAACCAAAATATTCATGAATTATAGCGTGAACTGAACCGTGACTGATGTTCACATGCTCTGCCAGTTCATCGATGCTTATCCTCCGTTCTTGTCTTATCAGCTCATCAACCTTTGCAATTTTGTTAGGGGTGATTGAACGATGGCTTTGGCCTGGCCTTGGATCGTCTTTGCAACTTTCACGTCCTTCTTTGAACCATTTGCTCAAACGCTTCACAGTGGCCAATGAAATGCAATGTTCAACGTACACGTTAGCCATGTAAGACGACTAATTTGTTTTTGGGAAATACCTTCAGCTGTCAAAACCTCAAGGCACCATGCTGCTCAACTTCTAGAGCGTCCATTATGTCGCGCAACCATGTTCAACCGTTTGATATGAGAGCATTAAACAACCTTGATACTCACACCTGCGTATCACTTTTGTAATGGAGAGATGCCTCTGTGTCACGTTGCATGCCTCGCAGATAATGGACCGAACAATTATTATGCGGGGTGAGTTGGCTCACTTTCATTTTACTCGCCTACGTACATTAGAAATGCGAAGATACAATGGAATATACAAATGTGAAGATACAGCTTGATAAAAGGCAAAAAAGTGTCACTGGAAACAAAGTTCACTGCACGTATACACAAAACCCCGCGTAACCCGCTGTGGTTGCTCAGTGGCTATGGTGTTGGGCTGCTGAGCACGAGGTCGCGGGATCGAATCCCGGCCACGGCGGCCGCATTTCGATGGGGGCGAAATGCGAAAACACCTGTGTACTTAGATTTAGGTGCACGTTAGACAACCTCAGGTGGTCGAAATTACCGGAGTCCTCCACTACGGCGTGTCTCATAATCATAAAGTGGTTTTGGCACGTAAAACCCCATAATTTAACGGAACCCCACAACAAGATATTTAAATATACGTATAAGTCTCTAGTAAATCTACTTATCTAAAGAAAGTCTCTGTATACAGTGTGTCAAACAAGGCAAATAAACACGTTGCGCCATCAGAGATTCACAGAATCCTAGATCCCACCCCCATTCCATCCACTCCCCCTGATGTATCACGCGCGACGGAAGTCGGCGCGCTTGCTTCCCACTTTTCTCTTTTGCGCACACAAGACTGAGCCACCATCATCGTTTCACCCATTCCAGCCCCCCCATCTCCCTCCCTACGCTTGCACTCGCACATACAGCATGCGGCGCGTGGTCACAATGTTATCTCCTTGGACTTTATACGAAACATGAGGGCGAAGGCGACGGCAGGAATGCACCGGGAGTGTCCGTATAATTGCTATCGCAATACTATATAATAAGACTATCCAGCAACTGAAGCGTCCCATGGCCCATTACTGTCCACAAAAGAAGTAACAAAATCGAACTTTCACCATACGACAATTCGCTGCGCCACAAAATGTCGTTTTTTTTTCTTTTGTGGGGCCGGGGAACTGAAATAAAAAAGCGCTAAGTATTTTGGCCACAATCGAATGCCTACTTTGGGCACCTAATGTAGCTACCAAAAGAATATCGAAGCAAATGTGAGACGCTTGGTCCACCGAGAACCATATGCATACTGCTCGGTATCCTACACTGGCGAGACAAGATTTTCCGGAGAGGTTGCGCTCAAGCGAATGCGGCGCAATTGGTCGCGTCCCTACAGTGATTGCTGGCGAGCGACGATAGTTTCTTTTTCTCGTCTGCTAGACAAAAAGTGCCAAAAACTCTGCCAGGTGAAAATCCACTCGGCCAGAGAAAAGCGAATGCACACCGAAGTGCTCCGCGCGGTGGTCGGAGCAACACGAGAAAAACGCATGCACTCTGGCTGCCTCTGGCAGCCCGCGGGTAGGGTAGTGAGGACAAAAAAAAAAAAAAAAATAAAATTACCCGCCGTGGTTGCTCAGTGGCTATGGTGTTGGGCTGCTGAGCACGAGGTCGCGGGATCGAATCCCGGCCACGGCGGCCGCATTTAGATGGGGGCGAAATGCGAAAACACCCGTGTGCTTAGATTTAGGTGCACGTTAAAGAACCCCAGGTGGTCAAAATTTCCGGAGTCCTCCACTACGGCGTGCCTCATAATCAGAAAGTGGTTTTGGCATGTAAAACCCCAAATATTATTGCAAGAAAATTGAAGAGGCTCAATCCGTCCTCGCGAATAAAAGTCGAAGTAGAAAAAGTAAATAAGAACGTAGTTACCTTGGCTGACTTTAGTGTCTTGACATGGATGTTTTGGCGTAGGTGAAAAAAAAAATTTTTGATATTTTTTTATGTGTCATGACGGCACAAATGAACCACCACAACACTTCATCTCATCCGACCTGGCTGCGTTTTTTGTCAGCTTGTCTGATAGTGTGTTGATTTGGCTTGTCTCGTTGTATGGTCCGATGTAAGGCTATAAAAGTCAATGTACCTTTGACGTTCAATATTTATAGTAACGTCAAACCCACAAAGTTCCGCAATTGAAAATCTAAAGCACAACTTTGGAAATGCCAATGCACTTTTCACATCAAAAGTTTATGAGAACTTTATACCCATACATTTCGGAATTGACATCCATGCGCTCCGTAGATTATGCAGCCTCCACGAGATGCCACGGCGAGCCCGTTCGCCATCAAGACGCCCTTGAAACTTTGTGCTCGGATGGGGCTGCTTGTGTTATTTAACTCCTGGTGCATGGACGCTGTCGCGAAATCCAGCCTGAGTTCACAATGCTCATGCTGAAATGTCTTTTCGAGCGTGAAAAAGACATTCTAGAGAAAATTCGGAATGATTTCCGGCACCAGGGATTGCTTGGGCGGGCGGTGCATGGACAGCACGAAAAAATTTGGGGGGGCCTTCCCCCCCCCCCCCCCCCCCCCCCCCGGCTACGCCCTTGCCTGCCACCGTTTATAATCCGCACCCCCCAGTTACAACCCAGCTCGGACAGAAAAAAAAAAAATCCCCACATATAATCCGCAGAAGTAACTTCATACAACACTGCTCAAATCTTTGCAAAAACAGTCTTCATTTGCGGGTGCACAGCTACATTGTATCTTTGGCCAGCTGCTCTGTTCCCCCATTCTTCAGCGATGCTGACAAAGCTGAATTCACACGCTGAACATTATCGCAGACGAATCAGTCCCATGATACCCGACGTGAATCGAACCAGTTCACAGTTAGCACTCGCGTGACGGTGGATGACAGTGCGGACGGAAAAGCCCTCACGTTGGCAACAGCGATGGAGCAAATGCGACTGTGGCGAAAATCTCAATGGTGATTTGGCTCACCGCTATATCACGAAGCACTTTATACAGACTGAGGGAGTGCCGCTAGAACGGGTGACGTATGAGTTTGCCGCCACTGCATGTGCTATTCTCTAACTACTAAATGAAACATGGCGACTTGTGAAGTGGAACGGAAGGGGGACCGTGAAAGAGGGGAGAAGAAAGCTTTAACATGCAGGTGTAGGGAAGAGGTGGGGTTCCCTAGCAACATTGAATGGCTGAGAACCTTGCCTTGAGGTATGGCTTCACGGCAGTGTGTGCCACACTGCCGTGAAGCCACACTTTATGGCAAAATTCACATACAATTTGCACGCCCACTTTACTGTTAAATTTCTTGAAATTTTGTTGCGGATTATACACACAAAAATACGGTATACACTTGTGTCCAGTGTTGCTGAACTTACGACAGTAACAGCATAGTCTTTGGCACTGGGGCAGAGGCTGCGTAGCACACTGGACTGATGAGCACAACACAGTCTGAAGGGCGTCCACAGTGTCCACAAGCATGAGAGTTCGTCCTTCTTCTCTTGCAGCTGCTCTGATTGAGACTTTTTTTGTGAGGAGCGACCACCATGAATTTGTTGGCTTACTCGGCTAGCTTGGATAGGTCTTGCTTGCCTGAGGCAGTCATGATTATTCACACATTTGCAAGGATCCTCTGGAGCGAAATTTATTAGAGCAGTGCACTGTCAAGGCCTTCCACTGTCATGCCCAGTAGTTGCTGAACATGACACAGCAGTTGGTTTGGAGTGCGGTCACCTTCATGACAAAGCTGTTGCAGCTGCTGGTGTTCAGACCTGTGAATGAGTGTTGCCTTCAATGTACCCTGTGCACTGTCTGTCGTTAGGAAAAGCAGCAGGTCTCGAACATCGCTAGAGGCTTAACGGGGGTAGGCTGCTCAACATGTAATGGTACTTCACGAGATCTGCCATGATGTGCTGGGCAGCAAATTGTGACTCCACCTGTATAAACCATAGTTCTTCATCTGCCATACAGAAGAGAGGCAGTTTAACATTGACATTAGAACGTTTCGCAAGGTTTGCAACTTGTGGCGTGTCTATAGCACTTGCTGCTGCTTCAGGTCGCCAATGTTGCAAAGGGCTCGAGAGCGTGGAAGGAAATGACAGACATGAGTGATGTGTGCGTCCCAAGACATAACAAGCAAATGGTTTTATTTCAGTTTCCTTCAAACCTCAGCTGCCACGGCAGTTCTGTAAGGCTCTCTTGCACTATTGCCTCTCCCGCACACTACACGATAGCATTCAGTTATACTAAAAGATGTGAGAGGGTGGGTCAGCTGCGTTCGTTATCAGCGGGGGGGGGGGGGGGGGGGGGGGGCGGAGTCCACCACAATGGGCTTTACGCTGTCATGATAGAGATTTAAAGGAAAAACAAGTGCAATGCTTCTACTCATTTTTCCATGAACAAGTTGCAAGTTCTGTTTGGATCGGCTTCATTTAAAACTCACTCCAATCCAGGTGAGCTAGGTGCCTGCAAAAATGAAAAAAAAGAATGTTTCCTGGGTGATATTCTGAGAAGTAGGAGAGTGCTTTATATGCTTTTCACTACTGAGGCTTTGATTTACAGATAAAATGATTGGCAAGTGGTCACTAAGAGTGTCACAAATCGCACTAACTTTTAGTCTGTGATGATAAAATTAATACATAATGTTACTGTGTTTCCCATAACCCTTGTTAGTGTGGCAATGACATATCTATAGCAATGAATATTTAATAACATTCCTTATTCTGTTCTTGCAGTGCTATGATACTCCCCTGATAAGAGTATATCGTAAGAGTACTATCAGATTATGTAAAGGTTTGGAATTTTGGGTTATGAATTATTTAAATCTATTGCTACTTTCTTAGTGAAGAGCTTTGATGTTGTCACCTTTGTGATATGTTGATTAAGAAGGTGCACAATTTGTGCTTGCAGTGATAGCTTACTGTCGTTCTCCTCCTTTAAGGCCTTGCTTATAAAGCGATGTACACTTTCTGCAGATTCCAGCACTGCAACATTGAGTTCTGCACCTTCCAGCATCACAGCTGGCGACACCGAAACTAGTAGTTTGCTCAAACTGGAAGAATCTGGCCAAGTTGGCGAAGCACCACATTTGGCACCGAAATACACAGCCATCCTGGTCAGGTGCTTGGCTTTGCTCAACCGCATTCCTGATACTGTTGAGGTAGGTGTAGTGCTGCTCATGTAATACAGTATTTATTTATTTATTCAAAAGCACCTTACAGGCCCTATAGCAGGGCATAAAGTAAGGGGGGCCTTTTAAACAGTAAAGATATAAGAAGTACAAATGTCCAACAGGAACAGTGTTATAAAAAGATTGGCGTGTTATACAGTATTCAAGGCACAGGGAATACAAAGCAATATCTGAAGGCTCACGAACACTCGTTACCATTAAGAGAGCAAAATGAATACTGTTTATGAAAATAATATGTAACATTGCAAAAATGCGTGATCAAATACACTAGATTGGGCATTCGTGAACAGTATTAAATGGGAAAAGCGTGAATAAGTGATAGCGGAACGTGTCGGGGTTACATACTGTGGTGCAAGGTTCTTGTACTCAAAGGTTCTGACGGTTCTCTTAGGCGGAGCCTCCGAGAACATAATTGAGGACAAAGCCATTGGTTTTGAAAACAGACGGTCAGACAGACAACGAACTTTATTTAGTCCTGAGGAGCTACTGTCAGGACCTCCTAACGGGAGGCCTTTGTAGCCGCTGGCCGCACCCACTTAGAGGACAGAACGCCGTGACGCTCCGCCCTTTCCTGGGCCCTCTGGACAGCCTGGGTTTGACTTTGGAGTACACACACACAAGCTTTTAATAAAACTAAATAGAAAGAGAAATAAATAGAAAGAATAAAATGAACACTCAGACACCGCAGTAAGGAACACACTCAGGGCTAGTACGGCGTTAACTAGTGCGCGAGTCCGGGCTGACCACGATGGCAGTGGCGCATAACAATCTCGACGTCGAGAAGCGGCGACAAGACGATGAGAGAAGTTGCGCTGGTCTCACCAAAGGTCGGGGTGTAGGACGGTTGACCGGGCAACCGGAGTGCACTTGCTCTGGCTTGGAGATAGAAGGCAGGCGGTTTGGCGGCACGAGCAGACGGCGGCGGCGTTCTGGCCGGGCAACTGGGCGTAGAACTCAGGCCTGTAGCCCGACTGCTATCGTCCTGCCCATGGGCACAGAAGCTCGAACGCCGGCCTTGGGCAGCAGGCGGCACGAGTAGATGCCGACAGCGTTCTGGCCGGGCAGCTGGGCGTAGAACTCGGGCCTGTAGCCCGACTGCTCTTGTCCTGCTAACGGGCACAGAAGCTCGAACGCCGGCCTCGGGCAGCAGGTGGCACAAGCAGACGGCGGCAGCGTTCTGGCCAGGCAACTGGGCGTAGAACTCGGGCCCGTAGCCCGACTGCTCTCGTCCTGCCCATGGGCACAGAAGCTCGAACGCCGGCCTTGGGCAGCAGGCGGCACGAGTAGATGGCGACGGCGTTCTGGCCGGGCAGCTGGGCGTAGAACTCGGGCCTGTAGCCCGACTGCTCTTGTCCTGCCCACGGGCACAGAAGCTCGAACGCCGGCCTCGGGCAGCAGGCGGCACGAGCAGACGGCGGCAGCGTTCTGGCCAGGCAACTGGGCGTAGAACTCGGGCCCGTAGCCCGACTGCTCTCGTCCTGCCCATGGGCACAGAAGCTCGAACGCCGGCCTTGGGCAGCAGGCGGCACGAGTAGATGGCGACGGCGTTCTGGCCGGGCAGCTGGGCGTAGAACTCGGGCCCGTAGCCCGACTGCTCTCGTCCTGCCCATGGGCACAGAAGCTTGCCGGCCTCGGGAAGCTGGCGGCACGATCAGGTTGAGTGGCGACTCACAGGAATGGGTTGGCAGGAGACCCCGGTTGGGTGAAGTCCTGTTGGCTCGGGTCCGGAACCTGACGGCCCGTCTTCAACTCTCGGTCCGGTGGCCGACTTTCTCCTGGCGTTGCTTCCTGGAACTCTCCCGGCGTCTCCCCCTTTCTGCCAGCGCGCTTCGATTTTTCTTCCGCTCTGGCCGATTAGTCGTTTTCTGATTGGTTGTTTGACGTTCCGTGGTTTCCCCTAATTGGTTGGCATTTTTCTCTTGTTTTCGTGTGCCGTGCGTTCACGTGCCGGACGCTCTTCGGCGTTGTCGTTTTCTCTCCAGCACGGAATTTGCCTCGGCACGTGCACTCCTTGTCGTCTGCTTCTGTCCGTTCTGACCACCGCACCATGTTGCACACTACACACACATATGGCTACACATATGGAGGCTATGTTATCAGGGAGGTCATTCCAGAGATGAATGGCACGAGGTAGTGCAGATGAATTAAATGCATTTGTTTTAGCGTATATGTGCATGAAACTGAACTGATTATGTAATCTGCGTGAAAAAGAGTGGGCTATTTGCAGTTGTAAATGGGTTCGCTTATTAGTGTAAATATATTTCTGGAATAAGCATAGAAGAGCAATGTTGCGGCAGATATCTAATGGCATCTGATATGTAATGGATATCCAATACCTGCAACTTATTGGCAGCGCACACTCTGTGTTTACATTGAGAATGTCCCTTGCTGCAGGAGTGTATAAAACGTTTAACTTAGTGCCAGTGTTCTGCACCAGCATTGGAAAGGGAACACACTTTTCTTTTTCCTTTTTTTGTGTGTGTGCTTGTTTGTTTGGAGGCAGGGGTGTACTAAATACACATTACTGCAATGTTCAGCTTAACCCCTTGCTGTGTGAATTCTAGAGCACAGCTCTTAGGCACTGTTCCTAGGTTTAGCATCTGCGTCCCTTAGCTTAATCATGTGAACATGCCTCTGCCACTGCTCGCGCATTTGGGCACATGTCGGTGCGGTGATTTCGGTCTCCAATTCTTTGCCTCAGTGTGTTGCAAAATGAAAACGCTCATTGAGCTGCACTCAAATTTTGCATTAGGAACTATCATAATCGTCACCCGCCGTGGTTGCTCAGTGGCTATGGTGTTGGGCTGCTGAGCACGAGGTCGCGGGATCGAATCCCGGCCACGGCCGCCACATTTCGATGGGGGCGAAATGCGAAAACACCCGTGTGCTTAGATTTAGGTGCACGTTAAAGAACCCCAGGTGGTCAAAATTTCCGGAGTCCTCCACTACGGCGTGCCTCATAATCAGAAAGTGGTTTTGGCACGTAAAACCCCAAATATTATATTATATATTATCATAATCGTTGGGTATTTTTAAAAATTTTCTTGAGAAACAATATGAAAAGCCTTTGTTTAGGCCACATGTGAATCTCAGCATTCTAAAGAAATGCATTGTTGCAATATTATAAGCAAAAGTTGTCGAATATCGTGCATATCATAGACCACGTAGTTAGGAGTATACATTGTGATGATACATAAATGATATATAAATTTGCAGAAAAGCTGCAAACAATAACCAAGTCCTTAAAAACATCTGAACCTTTCTTGTAAAAAATGAAGCATATTTCTTGGAGTTCCAGTGTAAGTTAAGGGGGGACGTGGTTTTTGAAATCAACGTCCTTATTTCCTCATGGATTTTGATTAAAATTGGCAGAAGTAGTGATAATGTTTCTGTGATGTTATCATAAAAATTTCAGTTATACCTCAACTTCATTATTTACAATGTAATGAAGTGGACGCACTTCGTGTTTCTAAGAGCGGCTCGGAGATGACGACGATGACCCATGCGGTGTTTTAGCAAGAGAGCTCGGGCTGTTCGCTGCTGCTAGGCTGCTGTTTATCTGCTGCTCCTCGCCTTCAATTAAGCATCCTTACATTTGGTGGAGATTGCTGGAATCCTTCAAGTCAACCTGGAGCTCTCCAGTCGTACGTTGCCCACCGTCACCATTGCACAGTCATCGTCACCTCAGCGTCACCACTTGCCGCTGAGACCCTTCGATCGCAACCGCCGTTCAGACAGTCTCCATTCTCCATCTCCATGTCGACAGTCGCTGTCACCTATGCGTCGTCGGCCACCTACTGCCGAGGGAAACAAACTAGCGCAGTTCCGGAGGCAAGAACTGCAAGCTCATCGAACCTTCTAAGGGGCTCAATTTTCACCACAGAATGTCATTGACGTCCATGTCAAGGGAACATCCGCTCAAGCGCTTATCAATACCGGGGCCGCCATTTCCGTCATCCATGAAAATCTTTGTTGCAAGCTGAAGAAAGTCACGACCTCTCCATCTGGCATGGCACTCTGCACTGCTAGTGCGCAATGCATTCATCCCACAGCTGTATGCACCACCCACGTAGTCATCCAAGACGTTTTGTGCATCGAGTTTTTTGTGTTGCCCTCCTGTTCTGATGATCTCATCCTCGAGTGGGACTTCCTGTCACGTCATAGTGCCATCATCGATTGTTCTCGCGCGCAAGTGGCCCTTTCGCCGCTGTGTGACTCACCATCGGTCGGCGCAGACCTCAGTGTTCACAAAGTCTTCGTTGATGATGATATAGATCTACCTCTGGCGACGTCGGTGCTTGCGATCTTGTCGTGTACTGCCGTGCCAGACTCAACTGTGACGTTTACACCATCTGACATGCTTGCTCACCGCAAGGAATTATTTCTCCCGTTCGCCGTCCTCACTGTTAGGTTTGAATCTGCTTTGATACCCATCTGTAATCTGCACCGGTATCCAGAAAAGGGCAACGAAATGAGAAAATTGATAGTGTAAAGAATTCCTACAGCCAAGTCTACTACTGCAATATGTGCGCGCCTGCACAACCTCATGCGCACAAGTACAATGGCCTCTGCACATGTGCATGTGAGCTTCTGTAGCCGCACATCTCTTCCCTGTGACAACTGGTGGCGTAGTACAATGCAGTCAAAAGTAGGCATTATCTGCTGCAGTGCCAGACAAAAAAGTGATGATTTTATAGTAGTGGAATCAGAGCACTAACTCTCATTATAATACTAGTGAAATAAGGTGTTTAGTATCTTGTTTTTTTCTTTCAAAGAATTACAGGTGGTACCGCTATTCTATTGGTGAGAAATCAGCGTTTTTATTCTGTATCTGGCATTGCTACAGCTGTTGCATACTTCTGATTTATTTTAGACAAAAGAGGCAGGTGCGAATGCTCGTAAATTTGGTATTAAACTGCATGAACCATGAAATGGTGGTTTTCAGCAATATTTTAGTGCTAACAAGCCAGCTGTTCAGCTGGAAGAATACATCCATACTCAACCCACCCATTTAGAAGACATTTCGTACTTAACTACTGTGAGCAACCACATGGACATGCATCGTGCTGTGCTATGTTATTTCCAATACGCCTTGAGGAAGAGCTTTCCAAGTAAGAACATATTGATTAAAATAACAGCAATGCTACAATGGTAGCGAATAAGTAGATGTCCAGTTCTCTGTGCTTGGGCAAAGCTTACCTATGCAGTATGCATTGCTGGTGATCAGCTGTTGACGTGCATACTGGCATGGAAGGGCACAGCATGGGGAAACATCACAAAATATGGCAATAAAGCTTGTGGGAATATGCACTGTAGCTCTGAGTAAATGACGATAATGCCAGTGTACTACAAATGCTGCAGTAATGTGTACACGTGTGATAGTTTGCCTCCTCGGAAGTCTCACTGTTGTGCTCAGGAGGTATTGATGGGCTAGCGGGTAAACATTATCGATTCAATGGCAGTGCACTTGATGAGGCAAATACTAACATTAGAACATATACATACGCGCACCCTCTTTTGTGCCGCCCACCCCGCACAGAAGACGTTCATACCACCCCTCTCTCATCTGCCTTTCACCCTCTTGCTGACTTCGTAGGGGTGGAAGAGAGACTGGAGGTGTGCCATGCGGTTTGCATGGTATAAAGGTGGGGGTGGAAAAGTGATTTACATATTTTTTTTCCTGAATTTTGGGTTCCTTTTCCTTTAGCATAGACACCAATTATCCAAATTTAATTGTTATAGCCAATAATACGGCATGGGAACATTCTAGCATTGTCCTTGCTACATCGCTCAAGCATGCCATCGCCGCTGGCATTCTGTTCAGTGGTGATTTAATTTACTTCGTGCGTCTCAACTTGAGTACCACTGGAAGAACAGCCTTTTATTTCAAAAACACTTAGTTTGCTCTCTACGACCATAGAGCATAACACTTGGCCATTATTTCGACATTTTGTGCAGGGAGCCCTCTTCTGATTAGGTGGTCTCATTTTCGACCAATAGTCTGCCGCTCTATACCTTAGCTTGTTGTGAAGGAAACAGTATAGTTTTTCCTTTACATTTTGCTCATCTGTGACCTTAACTTGCCCTGCATACTTTTCAGGTTCCATTTCCCCTTTGCTCTTTCCAAGGTTGATCAGACCTTGAGCTTTGGAATAGTGGTCTGCAGCCTTAGTGAGCGTGTCCAGACCTCTGCGGCCCCGTTCTTTCTTTTGACTTTGTTGAAGAAACTGTCCCAAATTATTTTATCTCAGAGGTCCTCTTAAGTATGCTCCATCTTGGTCATCTGCTGCCAATGGTCGAAGTATCCCGCAAGACAACCAGCAAACTGTCTCCTTGCATCGGAGTTTTCCATTCTTGCATCTCGGAGAGTTCGCTTCAGCTTAGTGTAGTCCACGGCATTCTAGGCCACCATACAACTAGTAGCACTCGGTGATTCTCCAGTTAAGCACATGCTGATAGACAACGCCCATTTATCTCATGGCCATCCTTGACTATTGGCCACTCTCAAATCATTGGATATATGCATGCAGCTAAAGTCTCTTCCCTTGTTGAATGGGGAATAAGCTTGTGTGGGCTTTGGTAAACCTTCGCTGAAACTAGAACTTGAAACAGTGCTGACGGATTACTGCCAGCCGCCGGAGCTAACCTTGCCTGCTGTTCTTGTAACTGCAGCTTAAGCTCAAGAACTGCTTTCTCTTCTCATAAGCAAGCTCTGGCTGCTTCCTCTGCCTCTTTAGCTGCTGTATGGTCAGCTGTATGCTGGTCTCTTCCTCTCACCCTCTCCTCATCTATCCAGCTCCTTAAGTCCATGCCCGATGTGCCTAATCGCTTGCCAAGTTGTAATAACCTCTCAAGACACATTTTCAGCCGCGCACTCTCAAGGTGAAGCTCTATAAGGGCTTAACAAGAGCAAGTCCTGTCGTAGATGCCTGAATTTGTAGGAACTTTAGTCATATCATAAGAAGCCAACAAACACTGACACCAAGGACAACATAGGGGAAATTACTTGCGCTTAAGAAATGAAATAAAGAAACAATAAATTAATCGAAACCAAAGTGGATAAAGAACGCTGGTGGGGAACGATCCCAAAACCTTCGCATTACACATGCGATGCTCTACCAATCGAGCTACCGCGGCGCCGTTTTCCCATCCACTTTCGTGGGTATTTATGTTTCCTAGTAGAACCCTGGAAGTGTTAGCCAGTGCCACCACTCACAAACCTTGGTGGTGGATGTGGAACATCCTTTCTGCAGCAGGCGTCACGAGAACGTGATATTTTTTGGGTGAAGGTAACTGGTCAATAAGCCCACACAGGCTACCTGAAGGCATCAATGTTGTCGGTTTCGAGACCCTCGTTATGTAATGAACGAGAAGAAAGGGGCTTAACCGAAGGGTCCGATTTTTATTAGTCATATCGTAAGAAGCCAACGAACACTGACACCAAGGGCAACATACGGGAAATTACTTGTGCTTTATAACTGAAATAAAGAAACGATAAATTAATGGAAATCAAAGTGGATCCCACAATCTTCGCGTGGGATCGTTCCCCACCTGCGGCAAGTTGTTTTTTCATCCACTTTGATTTCCATTAATTTATCATTTCTTTATTTCAGTTATAACGCACAAGTAATTTCCCCTATGTTGTCCTTGGTGTCAGTGTTCGTTGGCTTCTTACGATATGACTAATAAATATCGGGCCCCGCATTTAACCCTCTTTCTTCTCGTTTAGGAACTTTAGTGTCACGCTTGTGGGTGCTATGTGAAGAGAACAGACTCAAGACACCAGATGCAAATAAGCAAAAGTTATATTGCGAACCCAGAATCAAAATACATGCAAGAAATATATGACCAAAAAAAAATAAAAGAAACAGTTAACAGAAAACAAAACATCTAATATCGAATGTAACATAACAGGAAAGCGTGCATTAGGAAACAGCATGAGAATTCAACAGCGAGCTCGCAGTTCAAATGTCCATCACCCGATGTGGTGCCGCGCAGTGTTGGTTCTCTGGAGGGGGTATTCTGTAAGTGTCCACCTAGTAGACATGTCCATTTCATCTTCTGCTGAAGTGCTGATTGGCTGGGGGCGCCTGTCTCACGCATACCCTAGCCCAGCCAATCAGAACTTGAGCAGCAGATGAAATGGACATGTCCACTAGGTGGACAATTGCAGAATACTCCCCAGTAGAGTTTAGTGCTATGGCTTCTGTAGATGTGGAGGCTTGGTTGATCGTAAATCTCGTGGGCAGTGACCACCGGAGTTGGTAATGATGGTGCCTGGCCACGCACAAAGTTGCAGGCCAGCTTCTTTCGTGCGGGCCTCTTAGCACCTGCCCGATCAGAAGTCTAATGCGTCTCTGCTCCATCTGTTGTCCCTGGACCTGTGGTCATCTGACACCAGCTGGGATGCAGTGTTTGCTTCTTTTGCATATGTTCCACCAGATGCCCTGGGCTGAAGCATCTTCGTTTTGGTCTGTTTTTTGAAGCTTGGCTGTCTGTAGACAGTCGCAAAATTCCGTCGGGTTGCCTGATGCCACTGTTTGGCTGCTGCTTTGGGGTGCAGTATCTGTTGTCTTGTGGTCAAGTACCGCAGTTGCTACAGTAGGTTTAAATTTTCTATGTACCAAAATTTGTTTGGACCTGCCGTGGTTGCTTAGTGGCTTTGACATTATGCTGTGAGCTTGAGATTGCGAGATCAAATTCCGGCCGTGGCGGCCGCATTTTGATGGAGGCAAAATGCAAAAATGCCTGTGTACTGTGCATTGGGTGCACATTAAAAAACCCCAGGTGGTCAAAATTCATCCAAAGTCCCCCACTACAGCATGCCTCATAATCAGATTGTGGTCGTGGCACGTAAAACCCTAGAAATAATTTTTTTATATTTGTTTACTTTTTATTAGTTTTTGTTATCCCTATTCCTTCTTCCCCGTTTAAATTCAAACTCCTGCCTGTTGCTCCCCTAGTGGTGCAATTTCTAAAAAACGGTTCAGTTTTCACATTTGCTTTATTATTTGCAGACAGCACAAAGTAGTACATGGCAAGGCAGTACATTAGAAAACAGAACAAAGGACTGTGCAGAGGGCATTAGATGGATGCTGTTTTTAAATTTAAAGAGTTGGTGTAGAAAGTATGTTGCATTAAAAAGTGACATCTTATATATGCACATGCTCTATATGTAGTATAGTGTAGGTGAAGATTAAGTCACTTGGAAACTGTTTTTTTTAAATGCTGCAGACTATGTGAAGTAAGATATGCTAGACGGGTTGTTGCATGTACTAACATTTCTTTAGGACATGCATGTTATCAAAAGCAGGTACTGTGAAATTCAGGGGGAGGGGGTGAAATTTGCTTGAACATTTTGGGCTATAACCAAACAAGTTCAGCCACATTTAGCTTTTAGTTTGCATTATTGCTAAAGTTTTCTTATGTTCCTTGTTGCCAGTGGTACATTATATATGGCATGCCATGAATCTCTTGTTTTCATTCACATAACATTTGAGCCATCTACAAATTATATAATCTTTCGATCACTCGTATTTGGGTTATTTGTTGTGTACTTTTGGCATTGTGGAATTTCCCGAATAAGTCTCTCTGCTAAGGGTGTGCGAGCAGTGTTTGAAACCAAATCGTGTACGAATTCAGTAGTGCCAGAAGCAAATTGAATCAAATAAAGAATATTTTTTTAATAGTTTGCAAACAATGTACAGCCTTGTCACCAATGTTGTCAAACAATTTTTGCATCTTGGTGTTCACT
Source organism: Dermacentor variabilis (assembly GCF_050947875.1). Classification (NCBI taxonomy): domain Eukaryota; kingdom Metazoa; phylum Arthropoda; class Arachnida; order Ixodida; family Ixodidae; genus Dermacentor; species Dermacentor variabilis. The sequence goes on along the minus strand of NW_027460280.1, from coordinate 40,480,668 downwards.
GCATTAAAAAGTTTATTACACTGCAAGTTATATAACATACTTTATTAAAAGCACCAAGGAAGCATTAGGAGCAGCTAGGCAGTTTATTCCATAACTCGGGGTTCTTTTGAAGCATACCCAGCCATGCATTACTGTATAAAGTTTAGAAAGGCAGCATTGTAGGCCAGTTAACATCTTTGTATACTTTTGCGACCAAACCTGAAATGCGTATCATCTGCGGGAATGGCAGGGTGAAAAAAAGTGCCTTTCCTTCAGTTCAAATAGTTGTGATGGCTGGTGCTAGTATTGTATCAAGTATGCTGATAGTAAACGTATTCAGATTTAATACGATGAGTATACAGTTGATGCATCTATACATAGAAGCAAACAAAGCCCAACTGCAATGAAACTTCACTTTGGATAAATTGGTTATAAACAGTACATCATCATCATCATCCACCTATTTTATGTCCACTGCAGGACGAAGGCCTCTCCCTGCAATCTCTAATTACCTCTGTCGCGCGCCAACTGATTCCAACTATCGCCCGAGAATTTCCTAATTTAATCGCCCTGCCTAGTCTTCTGCCGTCCTCGACTGTGCTTCCCTTCTCTTGGAACCCATTCTATAACCCTAATGGCTCAACGGTTACCTAACCTGCGCATTATATGAGCTGCCCAGCTCCATTTTTTTCTCTTAATGTCAATTAGAATATTGGCTATACCCATTTGCTCTCTGATCCAAACCGCTCTCTTTGGTGAACATGTGAGCCAATTATTGCACTGCATGCAGCTGGGAATTTATAGCCTTGTGTCAAAAATTGTGACTAATCGCTTGCCCTTGCCTTCACCATGTCATTATCGCAACCACTGAAGCCCACCAACAGCCATCAGGTGATTTTGCAATCGTGGGAACATTCTCAGTAATACTGTTATTGCTGATTTTGAGGTAAGGAAATGAATAATATATGTCAGCGATCTCAAAAGGACAGAAAAGGTATTCATCTTTGCACTGGCAGTCTACACATGACAGATGCACATAGCTGCGTCTGCTGCACATGGCCTCCAAGGTAGTAGGGACGGACTGCATAGGGTAGATGCCGTGGCTGCCATGGGGTGCTGTGACAAGCCTTCTGACTGGTGAAACATCTGAACTTTTGGGCGGAGCCTTGCCACCTGTCCCGTGTAGCTTCCAGCACGCTAATGGACATGATAAGAGAGAGAAAGTCACTCATTGATGCAGTAACTACATCTAACTAGTTTAGGGATTTGAAACATTTTTGCAGCAGGAGATTTGTGAGGCCATTCTATGATTAGTTAACAAGAGACTTTCAGGGACCCTTAAACTTTGCTTTTTACATAGTCCAAAATTTCATTGTAGTACAGCTGCAATACAGGTATACTACCATGTTTGAACAAAATTCTATTCAGATGATCATGGTTTTGCCCAAAAAGTTTGGCTCCTTGAGCAATGCAGCGTGCTTTAGTATGTTTTGTCCACTGTGGATGCGATGGAAGTTATTGCATTTTTGCTTGACTTTCATATTTGGTCATGCACAGTTGACTACATGAAGTATTGAAACACCATTAAAAAATTCTTTCAATTTTTGAACAGTGACTATTTGTTTCACAGACTGAATTTAATGTGATAATGTTTTATTTATCATTTGAAAGTTTCGAATATTTGCATACGTCTACTCTCTGCAGGCACCATGGAGAAGCTGAGTTCACAATGCCGCTCTATAAATCCAATTTCATAGATAAGTTACAGTTCCTGATGTAGTCTTTAGTAGCTCGCAGTCATGCAGTCATGCAGTGGCCATCTTTTGCACAAGCTCAGAATGAAAATGATAGTTCTATTTGTGAGTATACCTGTCGAGAAGTGAATAAAGTTCTCTTTGGGCTGTGCTGGACTATGCTGTTTCCTTACTACCACTAGCTAATCATGCTCCGGTAAATTAGTTGCATTTTCACATAGCTGCAATAAGTAATTCTCATCTGCGTTTCATACTCTCTGAAGGATAACATACATTTCATGAAAAGCATTGTTAGTGAATTACAATGGCCAAGACATTTATCCACCAGAAAATGTATTCTTGCTGTTAAGCAAACCCAAAATTTGTTAGTCCTAGCTGACTGTTCTTGTGCATCATGAGCCTGCATGGTTGTTTTCTTTTGACAGCTCATCAAGGAACGCTGCCAGACTGAGCTATTAGCAATGGTGCGGCGGACAACCCAGGTGCTTCTGGACACGAGCAATGGTTCTGCACAGACAGCTTCAGCTCTGCAACCACGGCTGCTTCTAGACTTGTTGGATCTGCTGTTTGAGCAATTTCACACTGTGGCCACTGGACATGAGTGTGTTTTGACGAACATGCATGCTATGGTGGTGAGTTCTCTTCCTACTTTAGCTGTGATACTGCCATGTTTTGTTTACAGTGTGTTGAGGAGGCAATATGAAAAAATGTTAACCGCTATATTCCCAACTTATTTTGGAATAACTCAAAAAATATAAAACTAGTTTCTTGCCTCTAAAGATTTTGTTCAGAAGTGTCCAATAATCAGGCAGTCAGGAAAAACTAATCTTGAGGGAAAAAATTAATTTTGTTCATTTTTATGCTAGTAGTACAGAAAGTTAATTTTCACAGTTTTGCTCAGTGCTGTGAATCAGTGAAGCAACATCAACTTATCATTTCACGATGGTTGAGACGATGGAAACACTTCACAATCTCCTGTCGCACATTCCAAAGTGCATCACATGTCGTTACTACACAGCGAAGTGCAGATTGCGCAACCTTAACTGTGTAATGTCAGCACCTTATGCTGTATTGTGTGAATTCGGTCCATGCAGAGCTGTGTGCCTGCATGTGATTCAATCCACGAAGGGCACTGACAAACTTGGTAGGACACACGCTTTAGTTGCCGCCTGCTTCTTTGGCCATTGGCCTAGCCAGTGGGAATGATTTCGAACCCAATCGCCAATGTGCCACTTCCCTCAATTGCTTGTTTCCCACCACCTCTCCAGCCAGTGGCGATTTTTTTTTTCATGGTCATACTACTAAGGTAGTCGGGCCTAACGAGTGCCAATTTTGGTGGCTATGAAAGTTACAGTTTAATACAAACTCAAAGCAAATCGGTTCGAAGCAGCTGTGTAGCACTTGGAGAGCCAAAAACCATCTCACCAATGAAAGTAAGGGTATAAAGACAATCTGGACAGCGTGACTTTGCCCACAGCTGCCATTTCTGCAAAATTTTGTGTACGGATGTTGTCCGAGACAGTGTCCTCTATGTTTGTCACTCCTGTGCCTCCCTGTTGCACCATTTGCCCATTACGTATGTAAGGTAAATAAAAACCTAATTCATGGTTTTCCAGTCGTCTTTGTATGGCCTTAAGGGGAGATGCGGGTCGACAAATCAAATTTTTCAAATCAAAATTCATACTCTTCTGATGAGGCTCACAATCGTAAGTTTTGCATAGATTGTGAGCTTTCCTGCTGTAACAATAAGCAAGCATTAGCCTGGCTGTGTTGGCACCAGCTCCTTCTTGACTTTTTACCAGTGTTCTGGCGAAGGCTATACTTTCTACATATGTGAGGCTGTCAAGCGAAAAGCTGTTGGTTCTCTGTTTCTGGGCAAACCCGAAAATGGTGGCTGAGTCTCAGCAGCGTGATTTGGTTGCTGTGCCCCTAAACAATATCTGCTTCATGCACTATTATGGAAATCGCCACTTCTATAGCCATATTTTGGTTTAACAGAGGCCACAAAGGCTTTGAAGAGATTCTACAGGAGTTGGGCTGGATGTTCTTCCAACTCAAGAGTTGATTGCTCTGTGTAACCGGAGAGACTAGAGAAGAATCAAAAGAATATCTGAAACACAAAACGGCTGAAGTTAAATTTTGTTATTGCAGTGTAGCAAAGAAAGCTCAGCTGGGTAAGAAACCTCTCAATGGTTCTGAGGATACCAGCAGGATAATTTTGAAGTTTTTTTTTTTCATAATTTATGTATTAGTAAAAAATACAGATAAATACATGTGCATAGTATACATAAGGAGGTCCCATAGTCAAAGACTGTATCGGGACCTCCTGTTAAAGACACTTATGATGTTATACAATGTTTAAAGCAACAGTAGTACAGATAAGAGCTAAGAGTAATAACAAAACATGTTTCTTCTGGCAGTTCAGACACTTCTTCTGGAAAGACAAGTCTGCATTCTTGTATAATTTAATTAAATTGGTCATCTGCAATAGTAATAAGCATGTTTAGAAACGTTGAAACATCGTTTTTTGCTTTTTTGTTTAATCTTGCACTGGTTTTTACTTTTTGGGCACAAAAATTCATGTAATCAGTGTGACTCAATCTTGGCCAAATTGTACATGCACATTGTCAAGGATGTGAATGCAAGGACTACCTAGGCTTTATTGTAACTTCCAGCAATTGTGGTCATTGGTTTTCAGGAAACCCATCAGTGTTCTCTGCTTAGACTGAAGGGTGTGCAATATGTTCTAAATAAATAAATAAATATACTCAACACTAAGTTTTTCTTTTTCAATAATAAAGCTAAAAGATTTTGTATGAAGCCCAAACCTTGCACAAACAACCATACTTTTCCGACTTCCAGGAAGCACAAGAGGTTAAACAGATATTGAGAAACTAAAGTTATCTATGAAAATAGAACAAACTCTATATTGTGCATAAATTTAATATAATTAGCCTTAGTAACAAAAATGGATCTGTGAGTCTCCTTAAATCGTCATGGTTTTTCTGGTTTTATGCTCGTTTATTTTTATGATCAGCAAACTGGTTTATGAATGGGAGCAAAATTCTTGCCTAATTGCCTGCTTCAAAAGGGTTGTTAAATCCGAACTGATATTAAGTTTGATCATGGTTTTTCTACAGCTTGAAGCTTATTTATTGGTTTTTATGATGTGTGAACTTAAGGTTAATGTATGATGAGAGCAGAACGCTTATCTGATTGCCAGCACTGTATATGGTATTTGGTTTGCAAGTGGTGTTATCTTGCCATTTCTTTGTTAGTTGTGAAACAAAAGAAAGAGAAATAAGTGTACATTGAAATTCTAGGATACCCAAGGACCTGACAATGGTATACCGATGTATAGCTTGGCTGATGTGTGGGCAAGAATACAGGCTGTGGTAAGTAGGATGCATTCCACATTACTATACCTTGATTAAATTGGTATCCTAAATTATTATCAACATTGTTACTTCTTAATTTTAGAGACACTGGAATCTAATGCAAGATCACATATGTATTACAGAACTTCAGCATTATTTTTGAAGTATAAGCCTATTGTAAACCAGTGCTTTCACGTGTTGACTACTCATTGGCAAGAAGTATTTCATCTAATTTGAAAATTTAGCAGGGATTGTACTCCCACACAGTGATATGCCATTTTATTCACTTGTAAACTATATTTTTGCAAGTAGTTAATTTACTAATGTGTAAACTTATAAACTCTCTCCAGCTCATTTATTTTGTGCTGGTTGGCCATGTGCAAACTGACTTTGAGCAGGGGCACTGCCATTTTTGTGGCAGTACTCCGTGTTTTGTGGACAAGCCTACTTGCAGAGCTTTTCACATTGTCTGTTAATGATCTGTCCATTCACTTCTCTCAGTCAAATGTAAGTCTGTTCAGCTGCCAGGAGTTATGACTGTTTTGGTTCCATATGATTTGCTGATATTGCCTCTGGCTGCATTATTTGTAGTGGCAAATGATGGTGATAACGCAAGTGGGAAAACATATCATGAGAAGCCAACAAACACTGACACCAAGGACAACATAGGGGAAATTACTTGTGCTTAATAAATGAAATAAAGAAACGATAAATTAATGGAAATTGAAGTGGATGAAACAACAACTTCCCGCAGGTGGGAACTGAACCCACAACCTTCGTATTTCGCGTGCGATGCTCTACCAATTGAGCTACCGCGGCGCTGTTTCCCCATCCACTTTCTTGGGTATTTTTGTGTCGTAGTAGAACCCTGGGAGTGTTAGCAAGCGCCACCACTCACGGACCTTGACGGCGGACGTGGAACGTCCTCTTTTGCTGCAGGCGTTTTGAGAACGTGATCTTTTTGGGTGAAGGCAACTGGTCAATAACCCACGTATGCTACCTGAAGGCATCAATGTAGCTGGATTCGAGACCTTCATTATGTAATAAACAAGAAGAAAGGGGGTTAACCAAGGGGCCCAATTTTTATTAGTCATTTTATGAAAAGCCAACAAACACTGAAACCAAGGACAACATAGGGGAAATTACTTGTGCTTAATAAATGAAATAAAGAAACGATAAATTAATGGAAATTAAAGTGGATGAAACAACAACTTGCCGCAGGAAAACAGTAGCTTATGTTAACAGTTTTCTCTTGAACAAGTAGCTGTGAATGTAGCTGTGACTTATTTGATTCTGGGTGCCTCTTAACATACATTTGAGATATCAATGGTTCAAGTCTAAACAAATTTATTATTTTGTTTATTTATTCGTACATACTGCAGCCTCAGTGAGACTGTTGCAGGAGTGGGATGAACAACAAACATACAACACTTATGAAAAAGCTTGCGTGAATTGTTTCAGTGGTAGTGAATGGCTGTTGCCTGGTAATAAATTCCAGACTTACACTGTTGATGGAAAAAAAACTGTGTTTAAAGGAATCAGTGCGGGCAAAAAAGGTTGAGATATTTAGAGCATGGTGACGCCTCGTACATGAGGGTTTGGAATAAGTCAAGTAGTTATCAAGAGAGGAGAGGCGAGGAGAATTGATTAACTTGTTAAGGAATTTTAGGCATTCAAGTTTGCGACGCTCTGCAAGAGGAGTGAGACCAAGTAGGGTCTCACTGCAGCAGACCAATTCACTTATTTGCGAGTCTCCCTATTGATGTGATTGCAAGCTTACACTGCTGTGCTGCAAGTCATCATATATTCAATTAGTTTTGTCTTTGTAAAATGTTTCAAAGCTATTGTGGGCATTATTGGACCTGTCATTAGGCAACTAGTCAAATACCCTATAGAAATTTTATTGCTTAAACCCAGAGATATTGAGAGGTACTGTGCTGCTTCCTGTCCTGAGATTCATAAAAATACTTATAAAATTGGTTTCTCCAAGGTGTTCATTCACTCAGTTCATTTTCAGTGCCTAATTATTCCTTACTGTTTGTGAGGGGTGTGACTTAATAGAGAATTCTGCCTTGCCTACCTCGGCTACTTGCAACTGTTGCAGCATATTGCAATGTATTTATAGCATTGGTCCCAACGTAGTGTGAGGTATAGCTTCTGACTGGAAGCTATACGCAGAAAAGAAAGCTAAATTTATGCAGACAGTAATGTCAGAGTTAATGTGTTTACTTGTAGATCTTAAAATAGAAAATTTATTAAAGGGGCCCTGAACCACTTTTTATCGAAGTGGAGAAAGACATTTGAAGTGAAGATAGGCTATTTCAGAACCACTTTGCCGCAAAAAGCACTTCAATGCTTTCAGCAGAAGCGGAGTTATAGGCACTCAAACACGGCCTCAGCTGTGCTCCCATCCTTACCTCACTGCATTGCACTGCGAAGGCTACAGCGCAGTGGGGCAGGCCCACAATGCTCCAGTGCCTTCTAAATGTCACTGTGGCGTGCATTTGCCATGACTTCCACCTTTGGTGCCTACGAAATGCTAAACATAAGCCAAATATGCTTGTGCTCAGCGAGCCGCAGTGCGCTTAGCCAGTGGACTCGTGGCGGCATCCCGCGGCAGCCACGGGCTCCGGCTCCGACATGGCTCCAGCTCCAGTTCGTTCCGATTGTCAGGAAAGCATGCCCGCTATCTCCATTATACATGTGGTCATTCGGGAGGAAATAGCAAGTTTTGGCATTCCATCTCTCTGCCCGGTCCGCCATACAAACACCTACCAGATTTCTCCGGCCGCTTGCTCCCAGGCGCAGAGCTTTCCACTACTCCGTCGCAACCCAGCTGACTGGTGCACACTGGATGATAAACCCATCTGTTTCAATTGTTCCGGTACTGGACACATTCCCCGTCATTGCCACAACCACTGGTCGTCGCCTCCTCGGTGGTCATCTCCGAGTCACTACCACCAAGTGCCAGACAGTCGTACTTTCTTGCCCTGTACGTCGACTAGGAACATCAATGCTGACAGTGCTCCACCAAGATCCAGCCGCTCCCCGTCTCTGCAAGATCATAGGTCCCGTTCGCCTCTCGTTCACCGCTCTTCGTCCCCATCTGCAACCGGTCGCTTCACTTCGGGAAACGAGGCGGTGCGGCTCCCGGAGGTGAAGCTGCAACTCCGACCTGGCCCAGAAATCCCCTGTTGACCCTGCCTACACGTGAAAACCTACTTGACATTGAAGTTGATGGCGTTCCTGTTACATCTCGTTGGCACAGGAGCGCAGCTTTCAGTTATGAGCGCTGCTCTCCGCCAAAGGCGCAAAAAGGCTCTGATGCCCGCCGTACCGTGCACTGTGCGAGTTGCCGGGGGGAGTGTTTCACCTGTTCTTGTAATGTGCACGGCACGTGTGACCATTGGGGGCCATTATACCATTGTTTAGTTCATCGTCCTTGAGGACTGTCTGCACGACCTAATTCTCGGCCTCGACTTCCTTTCGAAACACTCTGCCCAAATTGACTGCTCCTCAGGTGTTGTACAGTTGGATCGCCGCTTCCTGCCGACGCAACAACTTGTGCTTCATTCACACTGCTTATGTTCTGCAGAGTTTGCAAGGCTGTCTCCACAGGTGGCTACAAATGTCCTCCTGACGCCCTGTCCTCCCGTACCTGATGGCGAGTACATCGTGTTGCTGCTTACTGACATGGTTTTGTCGCGCAATATTGCCCTACTGAGCACTTTAATCCAGATCCGCGAAAACTGCGCTCGCGTGCCCATCCTCAATTTTGGATTTTCATCGCATGTGCTGCCACACGGTATCGCCATAGCGCATATCACTCCTTTGGAAGAATTTGAGATTTCTTCTTTCACCTCTGAATCCTTCCTCAGTACCAATGGGCCTTTGTCACCCACTCCTTCTTGTTCGACGCCTGCAGACAATGTTTGTAAGATGATTGCCCCTGACCTTCCTTCCGAGCAAACAACAGCTCTTCGTCACCTCCTGTCATCTTATCGGGATATCTTTGATTTGGACGACCGTCCACTGGGCCAGACATAGGCGGCCATATCGTGTCTCTGCAACAGAAAGGGCCATCATACAGAAAGGGGTAGACAGGATGATGGACAAGGACATCATTGAACCTTCCAGTAGCCCGTGGGCATCATCGGTTGTCTTAAGAAAAAAGACAACTCGTGGTGCTTCGGCGTTGACTACCGTCACCTCAACAGAATAACAAAGAAGGGTGTTTATCCCCTGCCTCGCATTGATGACGCTCTTGACTGCCTTCACGGATCCCAATACTTTTCATCAGTTGACCTTCACTCTGGCTATTGGCAGATTAGCGTCGATGAGATGGAGTGCTAGAAAACCGCCTTCGTCACACCGGATGATCTGTACCAATTTAAAGTCATGCCCTTTGGATTATGCAATCTGCCACCTACATACCGGTTCATAATGTACTCTCTCTTGCGTGGCTTGAAGTGGTCTACATGCCTCTGTTACTTCGACGATGTGATTGTGTTTTCGGCTAACTTTGAGAGCCGCCTGCGGCGCCTCACAACCATACTATCCGTGTTTCGCAGGGCTGGCCTTCAGCTAAACTCCTCCAAGTGCCATTTCAGTTGCCGTGAAATTAACATGCCCGGCCATCTTGTAAGCGCTGCCGGAATCCAACCTGATCCACAGAAAGTTCCCGCTGTGCAAAATTTTCCTGTACCTTGTTCAACAAACAATGTCCGTAGTTTTCTGGGCTTATGCTCTTATTTCCGGCGATTTATGAAAAAATTTGCCGACATCGCTCACCCTCTCACTGACCTTAAGAAAGATGTCTCTTTCTCTTGGGGACCATTGCAGGAGAAAGCTTTCCCTACCCTGATTGAGTGGCTTACAACTTCCCCGATTCTGTCACACTTTGACCCTTCTGCGCCCGCTGAAGTATGAACTGACATGAGTGGCCATGGCATCAGCGCTGTCCTCACTCAGCGTCAACAGGGCCAAGACCATGTCTTCGCTTACGCCAGCTGCCTTCCTTCCATGCCTGAGCGAAATTACTCCATTACTGAGAGGGAATGTCATGCACTCGTATGGGCAGTCGCAAAATTTTGACCGTACCTTTTTGGTCGGAGCTTCTGCGTCGTAACCGATCATCATGCCCTTGCTGGATCTCCTCTTTTAAGGACCCAACTGGATGACTTGCACGTTGGGCATTGCATCTATAAGAATATACAGTTTCTATTATGTATAACTCAGGGCGCCTACATAAAGACGCTGACTGCCTGTCCCGCAACCCCGTGGATCAACCAGACGATACTGATGCAGACTCGTACATCAGTATTCTGTCCCTCTCCGGCTTCCTCCATATTGGCGACGAGCAATGCCAAGACCCTGTTCTTCGAACCCTTATGGAACGCCTAAGCTCTTCGCCCAATGACACGTCCCTGCGGATGTTCACCTTGTGCAATGGAACTTTATACCGCCGTAGCATTCATCCTGATGGCTCGGAGCTCGTCCTAGTTGTTCCCAAGCACCTTCGACGGGCCATGCTCCAGCAACTTCACGACGCTCCTACTGCTGGACATCTGGGCATCATTCATACTCATGACCGCCTGCGGCACCGCTTCTTCTGGCCCGGCAATAATCACTCTGTGCACCATTATGTCGCCTCTTGCGACTGGTGTCAGCGCTGGAAGATGCCTCCTATGCAACCTGTTGGTTTGCTTCAACTCATTGATATCCTTGCACAGCCCTTCTTCTGTGTGAGCCTCGACCTCCTTGGCCCCTTTCCGATTTCCATTAAAGGAAGCAAATGGATTGCTGTAGCAACAGATTATACCATGAGATATGCCATCGCACGAGCGATGCCAACCAGCTGCGCTACAGATGTCGCCGACTTCTTACTATACCACATCATCCTGCACCACGGCGCTCCTTGCCTGTTACTCACGGATCGCGGCCGCTACTTTCTATCAAAGGTCGTTGATGATCTGCCCTGCTCCTGTTCTACAGAACAACAGCTTGCTACCGCATACCACCCTCAAACGAACGGCCTCACTGAGCGACTCAACCGCACACTAACTGAAATGCTGGCCATGTACGTTTTGGACGATCACCGCGATTGGGACGTCGCTTTACCATACATCACTTTCGCATACAACTCGTCCCCTCACAACACTGCCGGATTTTCACCATTTTACCTTTTGTATACTGCGACCCAACCTTGCCCTTCGACACGTTGCTACCTTCCGCAGTACAATCACCCAGCACTGGTTACGCTTGCGATGCTATTGCCTTAGCCGCCCAGGCCCAAGAGGTCACCCGTCATCGCCTCACAGTCTTGCAAGCTTCTCAAAAGCGACGCTACGACCTTCTGCACTGAGACCACCATTTTTCACCTGGTTCCCTTGTCCTCCTCTGGACGACTTCACGTCATGTCAGCTTGTCGGAAAAACTACTTTCCCGTTATTCTGGCCTGTACCAGATCATACATCAACTGTCCAATGTGACTTATGAGGTCGCCCCAGTCGGTCAGCCTTCAGTGCCTCCCAACATGACCAGCGATGTTGTTCACGTCACCAGGCTCAAGCCCTATGTCCCCCCATTAAGTGAGGCTCTATAACTTGCACTGGGACAGAGCTAACCCCGCCGGGAGGGTCATGTTACGGTGAATGAAAAGAAGGTGACATGAACTAGAGGAAGACAAAGATTGGCCGTTACCTGAACGCCATATACACACCAGTTGTAGATATACATTATTTTACACTCGTGGGCCTGCTTTCTGCCTGCAACAATATAGCCCTAATGCTGCAACTTGTTGGGCATGGAAACAAGACTATTGAAAAATTGCGATGTGCATGAGTGGTAACATGTGATATAAGTGGTGGGGTTAAAGTATGTTACTCAGGGAATCCACGATATAACACATCGGTACTTCATGGCTCCTCTGAGTAATTGCTGATATTGCAAGTTGTTTTGAAATGCTGAACTATATGAATCTTCCTCTAAAAGTTACACAAATATCATGTGCTTGTCATTTTTCCAGATGGAATATGTTGTGGGGAAGTACCTGGACATTCACAATACCGGTTCTGCACAACAAGTCCCGCCACCTGTGTTCACTGATATGACAGCAACAAATGACATCGCTTCCTATTTCACTCGAAGGAGAAATGTCAAGCAGAAGAAGGTATGCATTTTTCATGCTTTTTATGCGTGCAAGCAGTGAAATGCTGTTTAGAATTTTGTTACACAATGTTAATTAGAACAATAAACATTTTTTTATTGCAGCTTAGATTTACAGAAAATAAGGGACAGCATGATATAAAAAAAAAGGGGGGGGTTTTGCATGTTGATGGGAACGGGGTTGAAGTGGGCACTGCAATAATTGACTGTTCATGTTGGATTCCATGGTTGTATGCCATGAAAGTAGAGGACTTGGCTAAGATTGGACTTGGGTGAATGTGTCTGTTCTTTGTCCAGGGAACACATTGTTTGTTCTTTTTTTTCTTTCTTTTTTTCATGTGTGCATGCCCAAGGTACTCTAGGAGCACGTGTGGATTTTTGGTTGTCCAATATGGTACTTTGTACTCTTTATGGCTGTTGCTGCATCAGCATGTATTCTATTTCTATCATTGTTATTAGCATTAGTTTTCGGGCTGACTTTTGGAATGTATGCTTGCTGCTTTGCTAGGGTGTCTTTCATAAGACTGGTGCCTGCCCTTGACTTAAGTGCTTTGTGGATCAGAGTCTTTGTGCTGTGTGGTGTTTTTATGGCTTAGGCAAGTATCTTGTGAGTGTCCTGTGTGGTCTCAAGGACTGTATTTTTGTGCTGGTAATGGCACATTGCACAAGGCTGCATTGGAGAGGCTGGGTGCATGCACACTGTAGCAGTGCATTTGTGCATTACCAGGATGTACAAGTGGGCACCGCAGTACACTAAAACTGCGTTGATTCGACCCTCATTAATTTGAGAAATTAAATAATTTGGACTCGTTCTCTGGTCCAGGCAGGCATTTCCATTATTTAATGGAATCAAACTCAATTCGGATATATTTCACCATGCACTGGTTGATTTGGGCAACATTTAAAGCTCGGCGAGTGCAGAGCAGTGCAAGTGTGCAACACAAGAGAGCAAAAATAGTGCTAGCGTCCAACTGAAACAGAGCGATGTAGTACGCCTTGCCATGGTCGTCAGCGGAATTCATATGTGAACACTGGAATGCTTCGTGCCTATTTTTGCATTTATAGCTTTATTCTTGCATTTACCACCACGCATAATGCCGCGTGCCTTCATAACTGTATAGTCGCCATCCATGATTGCATTGATAGTGACTGTGGTTTTGGCCACAGCAGTTTCAGCAAATAGTAGTTTCGGTTTGACTCGTTGCTCATGTCGGCTGTGTGCCTTCAGAGCTGCATAGCCGCCATCCATAATTGTGTTGGTAATGGCTGCGGTTTCGACCACAGTGGTTTCGACAGACAGTCATTTCATTTTGACTCAGGGCAATGGCTGTGCACACAATGTCGTAAACACAGTGGAAGCTGTCAAAGATGAAGGCTGGCTACATTGCGATAGATGGAAAATCCATTGGGGACCAGCTCACTGGCAAAAAAAAAAAAAAAAGAAAAAATCGGAATGTGTGCGTGGTAGCGATAAACATATCTTGGATGAAGACATATGCCACGGCTGCACTGCAAGGGAAGTTGCAATGTGTTCGCTGCTGCAAGCGCTATTCAGTCATGAGATTATGAGAATTTCAGCCTGTGCGCCACGTTTGTGCAAAATATAAACAGGATTTCTGATTCATTCAGTAAATAAAAGCATGTTGACATAGTAAACATTTGTTTATTTTATTGTTTTCTTGTTGCCTTTTATAACTTGGCATTCAATTAATTCATACATTTTTTCAGTCCCGTGAAATCCAAATTAACGAGGTTTTATTGTAGTGGACTGGGCTAACTGACCACTTCACACCATTGCCCCCCCCCCCCTTTCTGCTTCATCACGCCGACTTCTTCACAGATCCTATAAGGAAGCATCTGTATTCCTTCTAGGACATTGAAGGTGGGCACTTTCCCATAGAGCTCAGTTGTTTACTGGTTGAGCTTGCCACATTGTAAAGTGCAAAATAGAAAAAAAAAAAGTTGCATTATATTTTGGGCAAGGTTCCAAATACAGTGTATTTCCACTTGACCTCATCAGAACATGCAAAATAACTTCAAACTATCTTATGTTGAGTGCAAAATTTGCATTGAAATGCACTTTTATTTTATTGAAATAACTGACTGTGGTCTGTACTTGTACTTGGAAGCAGGAACTGTAGAGACAGTCATGAAATGCTGGTAAGGCTTTATGTGTTCTGCATTTGACTCCGATTCAAAGGTTTTATGTCCAGCTTCCGCTTCATTTCTAGTCAAACTTCCACTTTACTGCCAAGTCTAGCTTAGTCTATTATGATCAAATTGATGCTGCTTATAGCTTGGAAGGCATTACAATACACAGGCTATTGCCTGCCAAAGAAGCTTGCATGAAAAACCATATATTCATTGGTGTACATGTGGCTGGAACCTTGCATACTGTTCTAGTTTCCACGTCATGCATCCACACTGTCCTCAAACTGCCTACCTCTTGAACCTTCAGTGCTCGGTGTTGTCCTCCCAAGTTCTCCCATACTGTATTCGTGTTTTGACACTGATAGCTGACAGACATTTTCCTTGGGATGGCGTAGTGTAGCTGCATAGGTTGGTGCACAGGTGCAGCAGTGTCGCAGGGATCAGATAGCATTCACCAGGTGCATGCTATGTAGTACATCTTCACAAAGTCACTGTAAGGTCATCACTGGTTTACTACAGAATATGTAAAAATACAGTAAAACCTCATTAATTTAAGCCTCGTTAATTAGGAAAATCAGATAATTCAGACTCGTCCTCTAGTCCTGGCAGGCGTATGCATTATTTAATGCAAGGAAACTCTCGTTAAGTTGGACATATTTGTCCGCACAGTGGACATATTTGTCCGCATTCAAGCAACCCTTGAAGCTCGGCGAGTGCGGAGTGCCGTATGTGTGCGACGCAAGAGTAAAAACGTTAGCATCCACCGAAACGAAGCCACTGAGTTCGCATCGCCATAGTCATCCGTGGAAATCATGTGTAAATGACAGCAACGCCAGAACGTTTCGTGCCTATTTGTGCCTTTAAAGCTTTTATTCTTCCATTTACTGCCATGCATACCACCGCATTAGCCATGTGCCTTCATGACTGCCTAGTCGTTATCCATGATCGCGTCGATGGTGTCTGCGGTTTTGTCGCCAGCGGGTTGCGGCAAACAGTAGTTTTGGTTTTACTCAATGCAACACTGTCGAGGATGAAGAGCATCGTTTACATCGCGATGGGAAGCAACCTGGCGACACTGGCAAACAAATAATTGGGATGTGCGCACGGTAGACAAAAGCGTGTCTTTGATGACGATGCACGCCACTGCCGCGCTGTGAAGGAAGTCGCAAGGCCTTCGCCGCTGCGAGCGCTAATCAGGCATGAGATGAGGATTGCAGCTTCCGCACTGCTCTTGTGCGAAATAGTTTGGAGCGTTAGCTCCAAACCCACCATAAGCATATATGTTTGGAGCATTAGATCCAAACACACCAGCTTTTTTTTGGCTGTTCTTACAGGGTGCGTTGGTGCAATACTATTCAGACATGAGTCGCTGCATGATATTTGTCTCTCTGCACCTAGTGGGGGAACCTTTAAGTTGTGTTTTTTGTGATGCCACTTATTTACACCCATATAAAGGGTCATAAAGAAATTTTTTAAAAACGTACACTGTGTGGAGTATGTATTGTACAATTTCAGTGTCTCTAAAATTGGTATGTTTAATTTATTTTCCAGTTTGCACTCTTTAGGTTTGATTGCTCTTCACATGCCATCAGCATGAATACATATTTAAAAGAAAAGAAGGAAGAAATGAAGGACAAGGTATGGCATTCTCTTTAAAAAATTAGTTTTTTATTTTCTTAACCAATCTTAAATTTGTGCAGTTAATG
Organism: Dermacentor variabilis; assembly: GCF_050947875.1. NCBI lineage: Eukaryota > Metazoa > Arthropoda > Arachnida > Ixodida > Ixodidae > Dermacentor > Dermacentor variabilis. The sequence goes on along the minus strand of NW_027460280.1, from coordinate 40,464,534 downwards.
TATTTTTATCAACTAATTTCAAGAATGCATTTTTTTCTATGATAAATATTTTTTATAATATCTAGAACAGTATGTTCTTTGTTGAGGGCCTAATTAACTAATTAACAGCAACTTGTGCGGTAAAGTACAGCATACGGAGTCAATTCTGAATGTTCAGAGTGTGTCGTAAATTATAAGTTGTTCTTTTAGGCATTTTGAAGCAAAGATATAGGTTGTCCAACTTAGTCATACAGATACCCACCTTGATACTTGAAAAATATTAAGCTTGGCATTTTTTAATGACTAAGTTTGACAACCTATAACTTGGACAATAATTTCTTGTTTTGAGATTGCTTTATTTATTGGAATTATGTCACACATCTATAATAGCTACCACATGAAAGTAACAGACTGTGAAGCCTAGGAAAGTGTGGGGGAAATTAACAGTATTTTTCATTTGAATGTAGAAATGAAAGGAAGGTGGAAGCAGAAGAAACAACAAATTGCTGCCGGCTGGAGTTGAAACTGCAGCCTCCACATGCAACATTTGATGCTCAACCAATTGAGCTCTGGTGGCAACTGTCTCCACTTTATTGGGCATTTGTGTATGTGTATACTAAACTTAGCCTTGGGAGGGCACTAAAGCTATTCCTGGGCTAACGACCATGGCCATGAGTGGCGCTTGGCAAGAACTTCATTGTATGGTACACGTACTCAAGAAAGTGAACTAGGGGACAACAGCTGCCACGTTAGATTGTTAGAGATGTGCCATGCAGAAGTTATGGGTTCAGCCCTCATTGGCAGCTAGTTGTTTTTTCTTTTTCTTTCATTTCTCATATTATTTATATGTTTCCATTGAAAACCACAGTTGATTTCTCCATCGCTTTCCTTAGCTTTATTGTCCATTGGCTTCACATGGTTATCTCTAGAAAGAATCAAGCCCCTGGGTTCCACTGATTCTTCTTGCTCATCTATAGCAGCTCTCATTGATGCTGACAAAAACACATAATACTAGTCTGGACTCTTTGGCTAAATGTTGTTTCTTGATCAGTGGCACTTTGCTTATGTCACAGATGAAAGCATTGATGAAAGATGAGGCAAAACAAAGCATTCAATAGTCAACATTCCGATTTCTTGCTCATTGTCACAGATTTTTCTGTGGCAGATTCTTTTCTGAAACAGTAAATATTCCATGTTCCTTTTCTTCCCCCTTTAGTGTGATTACGTCGAAGTGGCAGATTCTCACCAGCAGTTGGTTTGTGTGCCTACTTCCAAGAATATCACATGTAGGTTGTGGAAAATGTCATCCTTGTGACATTCCTTGTGTTCTTCCTGCTTCATCAAAGTTTTTCTAGGTGTTTCTGCTATTAACTTTCAACCTGTGTTTTCTTCTTCCAGATATTTTCAAGCCACTAATGAACTTCATTACAGATATAGAAGCAGCACTGAAACTAGAGGATGGGTAAGTTTTCTTGTCAAATGCTGATACATAAATGTAGATTTCCATGTGTGGCATAGACATCGCATTTCAAATGAAAGACTTTGCGAAAGTTTCGAGCAAGGGTAGGATTGAAGTACCATATGGAAATGGGCATGGGAATTCAAGACATGCATGCAAAACTTCAGAATGCATGCGTGAAATTGGACTTGCGTTTTGTTTTGTTCTTTGAAAGTGATTCACTTCTGCACTTTTTCATTTCAGAAATCACTGCCACTTGTATGAATACCTGGTTGAATGTGTCAAAATATTCTTGGGGCATGTGAACAATGATCTGGACAACACCATTGACAACGCTACAAAAAGTAAGTGCTTCTTGTTTAACCTCTTACGTGTTTCATTATTTTGACTAAAAGTGAATTTATTATTTGTTGTTTAAAATTGATTATTTTCAAACTTCACTTCACTGAAAATTCTTCTAAAGCTTTTTCAATCAATTTGCTTCATGCTTTAAAGGGACACATAAGGCAAATGCTAAATCAACGTGGACTGTGTAAATACCATTACAGAAACCTCGAAACGCTTGCTTAGTGCCAAAAAGAGACTTGGTTTACAAGAAAATTGTATCTGAAGGGTCCGAATACCTTTTTCAAAATTCAAATCTCCCGCCACCCAACCAGGGGAGTGGTGACGTTGCATACGCCATTACCGCCCTTTGCTGCCGTTGGTTAGTAAAACAGCACCCGACAGACGACACCGAGCCAAGACAGAGCTGCAGATTTGCCGCTGCAGCTGCTTTTTGGTCAAGTGACGTAAACCATTCGGGCATCCCGCCAGTTGGCTCTTTATTCTATAATCCCGCGACATTACATGGAAGTTGAATTCTCTGCTGCTTGCAGTTCGTGCGAGTTTCACAAGCCAGCAAAACCAGCGCAGCACTACGTGATCAGGAAAGTACTGAAACGCGAAAGCGTGGGCGGCGCATAGTCGAGTGAAAACGAAACCTTTCGACTGCCCGTGTCGTTGTCAAGGGTAATTTCAGTTAGTTCTTTTTTTCTGAACATGAAATGGAACTGGACAAGTAGCATTTGATTTCATCTTATAATACAATACGAGGATGTTTTTTGCAATGAGTAGTTGAGTACTAGTGACAGAATTTAACTGAGGAGTGCTTTCGTCGTCGAGCAAGTGCTTGAATGTTCCGGGGGAGTCTCTAATCAAGCTTGACCTTGTATTTGCCTTTAGTGTTCCTTTAAGCGTGAAAACGCTACACCACTGTTGGGCCAAGTGACGTCGTCTTTGCTTTCTGAATCATCACTTTTGGTAGTGAGAAATGATGACAAGACTCTCATCATCCTCTTTGCTCGATGAATAAAACTCTGGTACATGGCTTTCTCCCTCTTACTGTCAGAGTCGAGCAGGGGCTTTCTTTTGCTCGCACGACTCGCATGCGAGCTGTCAGTGGCAGACGCTATCGATCGAAATCTGCAAAAAGGAGCAAAAAGCACACGATTCCAAAAATGCGGTCTTTGAGCACTGACAGAGTGCTGCCATCTATCTGGTAAAAAACACAGACTGCAGTAAATGGGCCCTTCCAGCGCTAACAAAATAACTGCCATCTATGTCGTAGAACATGAAGACTAAATCAACGCAACCTTTGAGGCACTGATAAAGTTCTCGCATTTATGTAGTAAACAAAAAAGAGTGCAATAACAGATTTCTAAAGCTGCACTTCATTATTGCATTATATATGTAGTACAGTCTACGTTTGTTACAACGGACCCACGTACAACAGACTATCATATATGTATAGCGGACCATATTTCAACCTTAGCTAGGTCTGCCTATTTTATTAATGCAACGAAGTCAGCTTTTAACGGACCGCGCTGTAATGGACTATCAGCTACAGCGGACGAAATTAGCGACAATTTTCGTCAAAATCGGGCATATAAAACGGACTTTTGCGGTGGTGACACGGGCTGACAACTGACTTGCGAGGGTCAGCCGATGACTGTGGCTCAATATCAATGCACGAGGGAGGAAGGCGGAGCGAAAGTGCGCCGTCTTCTCTAACGCACGAGGCATGGGTAGGAGGTGATGGAGAAGGGGGGTTCTACTCCAGTGGCTGCTGCTTATGGTGTCGCTGCGCTGGTGTTGTATCTTGAAAGCAATCTGCGATGTGGACAGAGTATGTGCCCACGCAGGCACCATATCTTGAAAGCTATCTGCGATATGAGCAAAGTGAGTGCCCGTCTGGGCCTCATCTTCAAAGTGATCTGCGATGTGGGCAAAGTGCGCCCAGTGCCGGTAGCTTCGTTTGTGCTGTGGTTTCAACATTTCGTTCACGTTAAAGTGAGAGACAGCACAAAAGTCCATTCACTCGCTGTTGCTGCCACACTTGCTTAATTTGCTATCGCAATCGATGCTTTGCCTTTCAGGCGAAACTGTGACTTTCTTTCTTTGTTTTTTACTTTGAATGTTCATCACTCACTCTGTATAATAAAGTTCTTAGTCATTGTGACGAAAGTTGCAGAAGTGAGGCGTATCGGATATTTCAGACTTCGAATAAAACGGAAATTTTTTGTCAGATTATCAGGGTTCGTTGTAATGAGAGTTGACTGTAGAATAAAAGTTGAGTGGATGTTCATCCAAATCACTTTGAAAATAAGATTATTGTCGTGAGCCGAGCTTGTCGAAATCACTTAAGGGATTAAATTAAAGAGGACTAGCACACTTGACTTACTACATTGGTGGAACCAGCGTATGAGACGGTGATGGCCTTAATGTTGTCATTTTTCTCATTCTCAGCTAACTTTGAGTGCTTACATTGAGCTAGTTTTGTTTTCTTTTGCATGTAGGTCTGGAGACCTGGAAAGTGACCTCCGATGCAGAAATTTTAAAATCTCATGGAATTGTGAGGCCATTATTACAGGTATATTCTCAAGCTATCCTAAAGAGAAATTTTTTTTTTTTTTTTTCATAATCAGTGAATTTCTTCTTCTCACTAGTTGTCTTTTCTGCAATTTATCTTTTCAAATGAGATATTTATTTTGGTGCTTTCATCCTGACGTGCGTGCACACTTCCTGTATTTGCTTTCATGACCAGAAGTTTTCCAGAAACATTTCTGGTGGTTCTGTTATAACAGATGCAGTAGAAAGAAGCCTAATATTGTTGAGATGGGTAAGTGGTAGTGGCTAACTAAAATTCTGAATGCTTTGTGCTAGACATTCATAAATTTTTTGCCATAACCTTCTGTTGCTGGCTGGTGAGGAGAATGTTGCTGGCTCTATTTTGACATTTTAATTGTGGGGCAAATGCAAGTATCGATGTTGCTCCTGCTGTTGGCAAATGGTTCGACTGCATCTTCTTTTTGTGTGTGGCCGACAAAAGTGACAGATGTAGCAACTGGCTCTTGAAGCAGCTACTTTAAAGCAATATGGTGCTGTTATTGCCAGGTTGCAGCCAAATCTCGCAAAGAAATACTGTTCTGTACCTGGCATCAGGGCTTGTTTGCTCACTTTTGCAGATGTGGGAAACCACCTTCAGCCACAAACTTGGTGCTCAGATGGGTTAAGCTCAATGAGCATATTTGCATAGTGCTACCACCATCTCATTAGAAAGAAGCTATGTAAAGAACAGCGGCAGGTACCTCTACAGGAAAGGGGCAAAAGAAAAACCAGTCCACTTGAATATCCAAACTCGTTTTTCTGTGGCCTGGGTTTACAAAGGATGGAATTTTTTTTAGCCATACCAGATTAATAAAGTAAGCACTGATTCCAAACACATTACTGTACCAAAAAAGACTAAAATGCAAATTTGAAGCAATATCTGAATGCTGGCAAAGCCATCAGAAAAGATTATCGTGTGATTGACCTCTTCGTAATGTTCTCTGGTGTGTATCCCTGTTTTCTTCCTCTTTTACTCAGAGCACATTGTGTGTGGACCAGAGTCTTCAAGGCTTGCAAGAGTTGATGCAGGCACTGCCTATGTATGTTGAGCATTTCCTCAGCTTGGCCTGTACCATCCTTTATAACTACAAGCAAACCAGCCAGGTTGCATACAGAGGTGGGTTGCACTTATCAGTTCTAACATTATATGTTCATGATTGATACAGGCTTAAAAAGACTTTGTATTTGGTTAATGCATTGTCACATGATTGTAACCATGGATGGAATTCCCATCAGTTTATAGATATTTTCCTGATGGCCTTGTGATTTCTTAAGCAAATATCAAATTCTAAGAATGGCCATCACCCAGTTACCCACATACACTCAGACCTCATTATAACAATGTTCAAGGAGGAGCCGAAATTACTTTGTTATATCCGTTATTTCCCTTTTACTGCAGTACTATATACCATATTTTGCCACCTTTAACCCACCACTGCTGATAACTCACACCCCCCCAATGTCAACAGCCTGGGGAAAAAAGAAAGTGCCTATAATCCATGAAACTAATTACATACAGCAACAATCACATCTTTGCAAAAACAATGTCCATATTCGGGTGCACAGCTTGTCTGTGTCGTATCTTCGGCCAGCATCTTTGTCGATGCTGATACTCTTCAGCCTTTGCTACGCTATAGAAGACGGCCAGTGAGGACAGGTCATCGTGATCAATTTTCTAGTTCGCTGGTGCCGTGTGCACCATTCACTAGCTACTAAACGGAAAATGGCGACTTGCAAAGAGGAGGAGAATGGGCAACCATAAAGGAGGCAGAAAGGGAGCTTCAACATGCAGGGGTGGGGTTTTCTAGGAGGTAATGAAACTTTTAATGACAGAGAACCTTGCCGTAAAGCCACACCTCAAGGGGAAACTTGCATATAACCCTCACTCCGACATTACTTTAAACATTCTTTAAATTTTGGTATGGGTTATACGAGCAAAAATATGGTATGCCAAATGATGTGTACAACGTTAAACATGCAAAAAATAAGACAGCTTTGAGGCCTGCTGAACCGCTATGTGGCCACGTTTCAATGAAATTTTAATGAAACATCAGCAAAAAAATCTCTGGCCCGTAGAGCACGTGACTTCTTAGCTTGTGATGCGACAGCCTTTACAATAAATAGCTTGCTTCTGTTCTAATGTATCGCTTCTGCTTTCCACTTGGCTCAATATTGTCGTGAAACTGGCGAAATGGTGACATGGTCAAAGAGAACAGCTAGCTTGCTATGATGCGAATGAAATCCATCGTGTTCGAGCAGCACATGGCACACAACACGACATGCTGACTATGCAGCTGATCCGCCGCTCACATGGCCCTGCAGCCCCACCATGTGAGCGCGCCTGCTTGACTTGGCTGGTTTGTGGCCTCCGAGACCAGTGCAGTCTCGGAGGCCACGCCTAGCTGCCAGTCTGTGCACTGCACTACAGTGAGATAGAAGCAGTACCATCGCACTTCTCTTTCTCAGCACAGGTAGGTGTGGCCTCAGAGATTGCGATCTCGGAAGGCAAGCCTAGCTTCGCCAAACTACATAGTGTGTTACTGCTGCTGCTGCTGATGACAATGATGCCTGCATGCACATCTCTTGGAAGTGGGAGATGATGAGGATTGCTGGATTGGGCCAAATAGTTTCAGAAAGAGAAGTGTGATGATGATGGTGAGCCGCAGCTTGTGCGTGGCCATCGTGCATGAAACTACGCAGGGTAGTGAGAAAGAGTGGTGTTGCTCCATGGCATGTTCGACGAAGAATATTTTGAACTGCTGTGCTGAACGCATGCCAAACCCAGTGGGAAGCAGTATGCTCAACGCACAACAGTCGGTTAATCTTTTTTTTTTTTCAGATACAAATATAGTTTGTTATATCTATTGGGAAGAAAACTTTATTTTGTTAAAACAGACTTATACATTCACGGATCTATATTGGGATTTCAAGGGGAATTGCATTTATTTCATTATATCCCATTTTGTTATAACGAGGTTCAGTTGTGTAGTTCGTAACCTTGGTTGTGGCCTTGCAACTAGCAAACAGAGTATGTATATGGTTTACTTTGTTATATCCTATTTCGTTCTAACGAGGTTCAATTGTGTAGTTTGTAGTCTTGGTTTTGGCTTTGTAACTAGCAAACAAAATATATGATACTGCGTTGCATGGGCCTAAATCATAGTCTCCCACCTGACCTGGGCTTTGCAGCTTAAAGGGACTCTAAAGGCAAATATTAAGTCTAACTAAAGTGATAGATTAGTGCTCGAGAATCTTAAAGGCATCAATATTATCGCAAACAGAGCCTTAGTAATCGAGAAATTGAGGTAAATGCAGGACATGGTTAGAGATTCCCCCGGGACATTCAAGCACTTGCCCGATGATGAAAGCACTCCTCAGTTAAATTCTGTCACTAGTACTCAACCATTCGTTGCAAAAATATCATTGTATTGTATTATCAGACGAAATAAAATGCTTCTTGTCCTATTCTATTTAATTTTTTAGAAAAAGAACTCATTGAAATAACTCTTGACAATGATGCGGGCAGTCGAAAGGTTTAATTTCTGCTCGACTCCGCGCGACCGACACTTTCAAATTTCACTAGTTTCAATATCGCCTAATGCTGCACTGGTTTTGCTGGCTCGTGACACTTGCACAAGCTGCAAGTAGCAGAGAACTCAACTTCCATGTGATGTCGCGGGATGCCCGAACGACCTACGCCGCTTGACCAAAAAGCAGCTGCGATACAGCTGCCGTGACAAATCCACCATTCTGTCTTGGCTCGGTAGCGCCGTCTGTTGGACGTGGTTTTACTCACTGATGGCAGCAAAGGGTGGTGATGGCGTATGCAACGTCACCACTCCCCCAGTTGGGGGGCGAGAGATTTGAACGAAAAAACCAGTCAAAAACACAAAGGACAAGAGGAGAGGTTCACACCACAACGAAAAACTTTTGCGAAGTGTCATGAATTACAAGGGAAACCGCCTGCAAGTGTTCTTTTCAGCAAAAACACACAAGGTGGGTTGCCGTCTGAGAGCCATCATCACGGAGACAGGTTCATGGCAAAAGTTAGTGAGTCAGTTTCTTCAGTGACAGTTGATGGCCCTCCCAGTGCAGGATCCATTCAGCGTGGCTAGCTCGGCAGCGGTGGTAGAGGTCCTGAATAGTGGTATCCCTGGTGCCAACATGGCCTTTTCAGTTGACATTGAAGACCTCTTCTACAGCATTCCCCATGATGAACTCTTTGTAGCTGTGCGTGAACTTATTGATCACTGCAGTGCTGTAAACTTCCAGAATGCATGTGGTATGTCGGTGGATGCCTTTCTAGAGCTCCTATCCTTTTATCTGTCATCCACTGTTGTTGAATTCAAAGGTTCCTTGTTCCTTCAGAAAAAAGGAATATGTATTGGCTCTAGTGTTGCCCCAGTGCTTTCCCAGATATTTTTAGCAAAATTTGACAGGAAACTTCAAGGCTTCCTTCTAAACAAGCGTGTATGCAAAGTTTTTAGGTATGTGGATGATTTTTTAGTACTTTTAGAGCTTTTACCAAATGACACTCTGCCCGCAGCAGTAGACGATGTATTGACTGCTTTTAAAGCTTCTTCACGCACTCTTAATTTCACTCATGAACTTCCTAGCAATCATTCCATCAGGTTCCTAGAACTGCAACTAACATTCTTTGATGACGGGCATTTGTGCTGCATGTTTTCACCTAGGGGCAAGAAAGCTCTTTTACCATTTGGATCTGCACATTCAAAGATTGTAAAAAGAGGGATTGCAATCAATTGTTTCCGCAATGCACTTGAAAGAAGCTGTCACCACGCCATTAAAAGTAGCTTTGACGCACAATCCCAACGTTTAGAGGCCGCAGGGTTCCCTCCGCCTCTTTTGAAAGCGGTGGCTGAATCGCTACTTCAGAGGCTAAAGAAGGAACGTATGAAGCTGGCAGATGGTGGGGCAACTGAACATAGGAAACTTGAAGTTATGCCGTATGTGCATAAAGTGAGCCACAATATCAAGAAGGTTGCCGCCAAGCAGGGAGTAAGTGTTGTGTTTTCTGCCCCCTGTAAGCTTTCGGGTCTGTGCTCGCACATTTCTCGAGGCAGGGCAAGGAACCACGTTTGCACAACGCAGCATGAAAACCGTTTTACGGCATGTGCTGCAGGGGTTGTCTACGAGTTCCCTCTCACATGCGAAAGATTTTACATAGGCCAAACCGGTCGATGTATTAATGACCGCCTGCGTGAGCACCACTCCTCCCTGGGGTCAGATAACAGTGCAAACTTGCCTCGCTATTGCAATGAGTGTGGTTGTTATCCTTTGTTTAGCAATGTGATTCTTGGTAGGGGCAAGGGCAAAGAAGTGCGAGAAATCTTGGAAGCGTACTACATCAGTTTATTAGGTGATGACTGCGTTAGTACAACCTCGGTGCGCTTACTTGAAAAAGAATTTGAATTTCTAAGTCGGTCACGATAGAAGCGTTTCTTGTCTTTTCATACTACGTGATTAGCGATGATGCAGTTGCGCATGCTCTGCTGGCCTTGCTGGGACTACACCAATTCTAATAAACCTCAGTTGATAGTCCAGTCGTTGTGGTGTGAACCTCTCCTCTTGTCCTTTGTGTTTTTGACTGGTTTTTTCGTTCAAGTATTTACCAACTGGCCCACATTTCAACCCTTCTGCAAGAGAGATTTGAATTTTGAAAAAGGTATTCGGACCCTTCTGATGCAATTTTCTCGTAAACTAAGACTTTTCTTGGCGTGAAACAAGCGTTGCGAGGGTTCTGGAATGTCTTTAAACAGTCTACGTCGACTTAGTATTGGCCTTTAATGTCCCTTTAATGCCGTGGCCCAACTCGGGCCTGCTAAAACTCCACATTACCCACCTAGCCTTCAAGCCAAGTGGGGTTCAAGGCTGGGCAAGCCAAGCCTGTGCAGTGTTATCCCTAGATTATTTTTGTTCACCATTTTTGCAGCAACGGCAATGTTTTTCTCAGTCAGTGCAGTTTTGCTCCACTTGCACTGATTTCCTTATTTTGTAGTAAAGTTTCACCTTTTTTGATTACTTATAACCACTAAGAAATTTCTGCTCAGGAAGAGTGGCGTCCCAATTTGCACATTGCAAAAGTTGAAAGGATTGAGGTTCGTTTGACCTGCTTTCATCATAAATGCCCTTTACACGTTTCCATAGCAGTCTGAATCTGAGTGCTATGTGGGTGAAAATAAATGCTGCCCTCTTACAAGACAGATTATGTGGCAAATAGAAATTTTTGTGGCAGACTCCGAAAAGGAGCCACCGTCTATTGTATTTCATAAGAGCAACATACTAAATTATACGACAACCTTTGTAAAACATTTGTAGTGACTTTCACACCATTGATCTCATGAAATTGTCACTGTGCCGCCCGCATGGCATACCAATCTTACATGCAGAAATGTGTTGTACCACAGGCATTGTTCAGCCAGAATCTGAAGACAAGCGGATCATCAGTGCGACATGGGCCAAAGATGAAGACATCAGCCGCTTTTTGATGTGAGCAATGCCCCCTCTTTTCTTTAATGCGTTAGCATTCCTAAGGTACTGCGTGGACTTTTCGGCGGCTAACTATCTATTTATGTATCTGTATGTTTGTATCTAACTGTTTTCCTGCCAACCTGGTTAGGGCATCGGGCTGCTGTGCTGAGGGAACACGGTTAAAAACCAACCATTTGACGAACTTGAGTCACTGAGTATGTGTCAATATGTATATACATATGTGCCGCTCTTCAGCGAAGTTCCTTCCAACCGACATGGGCCATTGTAGATGCAGGACTGGGTGTGTAGCGCTCTTCAGTGAAACTCTTTGACGCAGACCTGGAGCACTGGTTTTTGCCACTCTGCAATGACAAGAAAAGATACCTTAAATTTCTTCAGTGCTCAGCGGAATTGAACCCATGCCATACGAGTTTCTCAAGGACAGCAGCCAGACTATTTAGCAGGCTGTGCTACACTTGTACTGGGTGTGTGCCGCTTTTCACTTAACGTCTTTCACACTAACACTTTAACGAGCTGTGCCATAAATGCACTGGGCATGTCATCATATCATCAGCTTATTTTATGTCCACTGCAGGACGAAGGCCTCTCCTTGCAATCTCCAATTACCGCTGTCCTGTGCCAACTGATTCCAACTAGCACCTGTGAATTTCCTGATTTCATCGCCCCACCTAGTCTTCTGCCGTCCTCGACTGCGCTTCCCTTCTCTTGGTACCCATTCTGTAACCCTAATGGTCCAACAGTTATCTAACTTGCATATTACATGACCTGCCCAGCTCCATTTTTTTCTCTTAATGTCGATTAAAATATTGGCTATACCCGTGTGCTCTCTGATCCAAAGCACTCTTTCTGTCTCTTTAACATTATGCCTAGCATTCTACGTTCCATCACTCTTTGCGCGGTCCTTAACTTGTTCTCAAGCTTCTTTGTCAGTCTCCACGTTTCTGCCCCAGATGTCAGCACTGGTAAAATGTACTGATTGTACACCTTTCTTTTCAATTATAGTGGTAAGCTTCCAGTCAGGAGCTCACAATGTCTGCCATATGCGTTCCAACCCATTTTTATTCTTCTATGAATTTCCTTCTCAAGATCAAGGTTCCCTGTGATGAGTTGACCTAGGTAAAGGTACTCCTTTACAGACTATAGAGGCTGACTGGCGATCCTGAACTGTCGTTCCCTTGCCCTTGCCCGCCTTGCCCAGCTATTGATCATTATCTTTGTCTTCTGCATATTAATCTTCAACTACACTCCTACTCTCTCTGTTAAGGTCCTCAATCATTTGTTGTAACTCGTCTGCAGTGTTGCTGAATAGAACAATGTCATCTGCAAACTGAAGGTTACTGAGATATTCACCGTCAATCCTTACTCCTAAGCTTTCCCAGTTTAAAAGCTTGAATACTTCTTCCAAGCATGTAGTGAATAGCATTGGAGAGATTGTGTCTCCTTGTCTGACCCCTTTCTTTATAGGTCAAATCTCTGCCCAAAGTCCTTCATGAAAGGATCATAGTAGCCCCAATTCCTAAGAACATGAGTCCAAAATACCACCGGGGACGTAGAAGTGCTCGAGCTCGAAAGTTAATGCAGCAATTCGGTGGAAACTCGGATACAGTCTACACAGATGTCGCTCGATGTGGTGCTTACAAATACGCCCTCGCAGTGGTAGGAGCAGCCGCAAATCAAGGGCTTGTGACTTGCACCACGGCTAGAGTTGCATCTGCGAATACCGCAGAAGCTTCAGCCATTGCGCTAGCTATTAAAACTAAGGACGCTCTAGGACAATCGTCTGTAACTCTAACAAATTCCCAAGTCGCATGTAGACTCTTACTCACCGGGAGGCTACCACACAGCACCACTCACCTATTAGGATCCAACCTAACGCAGAAACACATGATCATCTGGTGCCCGGGTCACGCAGGACTCGAGGGCAATGAGAGTGCGGACGGCGCAGCTCGTGCTTTTGTCAACCGAGCGGCCAACCACTCTGATGACGAAAACCCCTTTTTACCACGAGACATCCTTGAGCACCAACAGCGCGAGTGAAGAAAGTACAGTCCACCACACCCTGACCGATCCAGGCAGGACTCTTATGACTGGCGCCGAATACAGACGCACACATTTTCAAACCTTTATTTGAAAAATGCCATTCACCCAACGCTGTACAGCGTTCGCTGTCCTTGGTGCGGAGGCCGGCTAACTCTCACCCACATTACGTGGGACTGCCAGAACAGGCCACCCAAAATTAATACACCAAAAATAGCCGGCAAACTTTCCAGAAGGGAGCAGCGGGAGACTTGGCTCGCCAGCGAGGATCGGGAGATGCAACTAGCGCTCCTCGACCAAGCACGGCGGACCGCTCAAGCCAGTGGGGCCCTGGACTAGGGGCTCCACCCACTCGCTTTCTGCATTTTTTTTTAATAAACGTTTTGATATATATATCTTCCTACTTGTGTAGAATGAAGGTAGCTGTGGAATCTCTGTAGGTATTTTCCAAGATATTTATGTAAGCGGTCTGTACTCCTTGATCACGTAATTCCTCTATGACTGCTGGTATCTCTACTGAATCAAATACCTTTTCGTAATCTATGAAAGCCATATATGGAGAGGCTGATATTACTCTGCGGATTTCTCGATTACCTGATTAACGACATGGATGTGATCCATTGTAGAGTATCCCTTCCTGAAGCCAGCCTATTCCATTGGTTGACTGAAGCCCAGTGTCGCCCTTATTCTATTGAAAATTATCTTGGTGAATATATTATGTAATACTGGAAGTAAGCTAACGAGCCTATAATTTTTCAATTCTATAACGTCTTTCTTATTGTGGATTAGTATAATGTTGGTATTCTTCCAGTTCTCCGGTACCCTTGAAGCTGATAGACAGTTCATATAAAGAACTGCCAGTTGTTCAAGCATTATGTCTCCTCCATCTTTGATTAAATCAACAGCTATTCCATCTTCTGCCACTTTTCTGAATTCATGTCTTGCGAGGCCATTCTAACTTCAACGCTAGTTATAGGAGGAGCCTCTGTAACCTCTTCATTACTACTTTGAATGGAGGTATCTTGGCTGCTATGGGTACTGTACAGGTCAGTATAAAATTCTTCCGCTGCTTTTACTATATCTTCAAGATTGCTGATAATATTACCCTGCCTATCCTTCAGTGCATACATCTTGGTTTTTCTTATACAAAGTTTCCTTGTCACTGCTTTCATGGTGCATCCATATTTTACTGTTTCCTCAGTCTTTCTCGCATTATAATTTCGAAGGTGTTCAAGCATTATATCTCCTCCATCTTTGATTAAATCCACAGCTATTCCATCTTCTGCCACTTTTCTCAATTCATGTCTTGCGAGGCCCTTCTAACTTCATCGCTAGTTATAGGAGGAGCCTCTGTAACCACTTCATTACTACTTTGAATTGAGGTATCTTGGCTGCTATGGGTACTGTACAGGTCAGTATAAAATTCTTCCGCTGCTTTTACTATATCTTCAAGATTGCTGATATCACCCTGCCTAACTTTCAGTACATACATCTTGGTTTTTCTTATACAAAGTTTCCTTGTCACTGCTTTCATGGTGCATCCATATTTTACTGTTTCCTCAGTCTTTCTCGCATTATAATTTCGAATAGCCCTTATTTTCTCCTTGTTGATCAGTTTTGACAGTTCCGCAAATTCTATCTTATCTCTTGAGTTGGACACTTATATTCTTTGTCGTTTCTTTATTAGGTCCCTTGTTACTTAGGAGAGCTTGCCTACTTGTCGTCTTGGTGCCTTGCCTCCCACATCAATTACTGCCTCTGAAGCCAGCCTAGTTACGGTTTCATTCATTACATGTGTGTCATCTTCATCTCTCTGTTCTAAGGCTGCGTATTTGTTTGCAAGTACCAGCCTGAATTTGTCTGCTTGAGACGACAACGACAAAGTTTCCCTGCTAAGGTGGCTGCTCACCGCTCCTGTGAAAAATCTCGCCTTCCGCGTAAATACATTCCATACATCAAGAGATTGGACCCCAAGACATCTGAGGACGCTCCGGACGCTCATGCGCAGTCTGGTTTTTTGACATTCAGCGAATGTCACTCTATCGGCCCTGCAGCTGAATTGTACACCTGGACTAGGCCTAGTGCCTCCGGTGACGCGCTGGCGGCGGTAGATTCGCCGGCGCCACTTGTCACGACGGCGTTACCAGCCGCACAATTGACACCTGAGCCTGGATCCCAGCTCCTGGTTCCTGCTCCAAGTCCTTCGGCTACCGGCCCACCCGTCGCCTTCCCAAAATGCACATCAGACTGAGTGATCTGCTTTCAGGGCGGAGCCCGGCGATGGCTTCCCAGACACCGATCGGGAATGGGGCTCCAGTTGTTGTGCATGACGAAACGACTACCCCTATGGACTTGTCTTCTGCACTAACCGTCGGCCCCCCGTGGTTCTCAGAAGCGTCCTTCGGAGCAATCTGCACCAGATTCGTGTTCGGCCAACAGCGGCTCCCAAGGCAAGCGTTCCTGTCTAACGACTGACCACCCAGTTGTGTTGACATCGGGCTCGGTTTGCTATAAAGCAACCATTAAAGCTCTGGCCCCCACAAGCCTCACGGAGATTCCGAACAGGATTATTCAGGCGAACCTAGACGCTTGTCTTGGCACCACAGGCTTCCGGGGCTTCACGGCCAGGAAGAAGTCAAATACCATCGCTGTGTGGCTTCCGACATTGACTGCTGTCGAGCGTTTGCAAACGCTTCAATGACTCTCAATAACAAGCGAAGTCACCGTGCCGGTCCAGATGTACCTGTTAGAGGGCTCGGATCTACAGCGCTGTGTCGTTTACAACGTTGATGTTGGCGAGGACCAGACTGCTCTCCAGCGTGAGCTCTGCTGTCCTACTCACTGTGTCATTCAAGCACGTTACATGGGAAAGGGGTGCTCTTGCATCGTCACCTTGCAGGGCCCACCAACTCCCCCAGCCCGCCTGTACTACTATGGCTGCATTCTACGACCCCGGCCATATAAACCCAGTGTCGTCTATTGTTACAACTGTTTCCGACCGGGCCACATGCACCGATCCTGTCCATTTACAGCGCCAGATGAAGCTGTGCTAGCTGGCGCAGTGTCTTACCGATGCGGACTCTGCAAGACCGACGACCACGAGATCACTTCTCCAACTTGTCCCACAAAGCAAAAGGCCACTCAGAAGGTTCGTCGTGGGATTCATAAGCAATGGCCTCAGCATGCTGCAACACAACCCTTGCCGACACCTAACAGGTTTGCTGCGCTCCAGTCGGATGACGACGACTGGCCAGAGGTTTCCAAGCCCGACCCGCCGGCACCCCATTCCCAACAGACTTACAGTGACAAAGTTCGCAAAGACTGCCGTCGCCCGCTGGTTACACAGAAGCAGAGCGGGCCGGAACAGCCGCGTGATGATATGGCAGCAGTTGACAATCAAATTGCCCGCCTTTTAGCGGAGGTATCCAAGCTCCGACAGCACCGTGAATTACTTGCGCGTCGGCGATGTGCAGTGGAATCTCACACCACTACACTTATCGATTTCGCTGCATCATCGTCTCTGTCACGCCCTTCTGTATCGGTCGCAGAGTCTACCAGGTCTTAAGCTCCGTTGCCGGATAACTCTACAACATCCCTTTTGTGGTTCATGGTCAGCCAGTTATCCAACCTGACATCTGTGATTTTACAACGCCTGGACTCATAATCAAAATGGTGGGCACAGGTGTTTGTGGCATGCTTCAGTGGAACTGTAGAGGGCTCTCCACGAAAGTGGGGGAGCTTAAATCCCGTCTACGTATGAACAAGCTGCAGGTGGGGGCCCTGTTACTACAGGAGACCAACGCCTTGCCTGCCATTCCGGGCTTCAGTGGATATGTGTGTCCTTCGATGAGTGACCGTCGCATGCACACAGCTGCCCCTCCAGGAAAGGCGGCAGTGTATGTTGATACGCGCTATCCTCAGGTCTGCCTTTCTCTTGAAAACTGGTTAAACTCATATCAGGAGGTAGTGGCAGTAGCTGTGAAGTTACCCAAGGCAACTGTTGTTGTAGTGTCATACTACATAAGACCAGCCGGTGGCTTTTCTTCACGAATTAGTGAATGTCCGTCGCCAGTACCCAGCGTGTCCTATTTTAGTTGGTGGTGATTGGGGGTACCCTACTAGCCCTACAGGTAGGCGTGTGCGGGACGCCTTCGCGCATGCGTTGTTTATACTACTGAACCATCCCGATTCAGCAACGTGGGCTGTGCCTCAAGCTCGACGTACAACATACGCACCAGATCTTATGTGGTGGTCGGGTCCCGGCACTCCCACTTGGCACCTGGAGCCTGACTGCTGGGGTAGTGACCACCACCCTATCATCATCGGCCTTCATCCGTCGCAGGCCCGCCGTTTGCGCCGCAAGTGTTCTGTGGTCAACTGGGACACCTTTCGCTGCGTTCTCCAAGATACCTCTGTGGACTCGTCACCACTACTTGTTGACCGCATACAAAGCGCGCTCAATGAAGCTACAACCATCAGCTGGGTAGACGTCGATCGACCGGTACCGAATATCGGCCTGCTCAACTTGTGGGCTGCTCGCAGACAAGCTGAGCTGGCAGCATCCCGAGACGCCACTTCTGCACAAGCACGTACAAGACTGAGTTTCCTTACTGCTAAGGCCCGCAGATATGAACGCGACCTCTCGCAGAGGCACTGGCATACGTGGTGTGAGCGGTTTTCATCCAAGACATCGAATGCTTCTCTCTGGCGAACGTTTCGTGCCATGGAACATGGTTGCCGCCGTCCAGACGTGGCAGCCACAGCCTGCTTCGCTGCTGGCTTGTCGCCGGATGATTTTGCCAGAGAAGCAGCCCGGAAGTTTTTCCCGCAGTACGACGTGTTGCCTCAAACAGCCAATGGTGCTTCCTTCGCAGGCATTCCGACACATATCGACAGGTTACCATCTACAGCAGACTCCGAGGGGATGGCAAGCTTTCACCATGCCTGAGTTGCTTGCAGCGATAGACGGTACCAGTCAGCACTGGTGGTACCACCAGGTGGTAGCACCAGATGGTACCACCATAGGTGGCACCAAGACAGCACCCGGTCCATACTCTATTACTTATGAGGCCTACAAGAACCTGAGTTCCGCTGTGCTGCCTCAACTCCTCAACACCATTAACAAGGTATGGCTAGATGGCGTTGTCCCTCCAGGCTGGAAATCAGCTATTGTGATCCCGATTCCGAAACCAAACAAGCCGCCGACTGACCTTGGCAACTTCCGACCCATTTCCCTAACGTCAACGTTGTGCAAGCTTGATGAGAAAGTGCTAGCCACACGACTGTCGTGGTGGCTAGGGCACCACGGTTTCTACCACCCTGCTCAAATTGGTTTCCGTCCATCCATAGGTACTGAAGATGGGCTGGCTGTCTTGGCATCCTTGGTTTTATTGTCACCTCGTAGCCACATTGTCCGTACTGTCCTCGCTATGGACGTCGAAAAGGCGTATGATAACATCAGTCATGCTGCCATCTTGGCTTCAATTGACATGCTGCATTTTCTCCCTAGAGTGCGGAATTTTGTCAAATCTTTCCTTGAAGACCGACATTTTGCGATTCGCCTCAGTGGTGACGCCGTCGGCTCATTTGTCCCTCTTCGTGGTGTACCCCAGGGATCTGTATTGTCACCCACATTATTCAATATTGCTTTCAACCCGCTTGCATGGCGCTTACACGATGTACCCGACATAAAGTTCTTGTTGTACGCTGATGACATCACGGTATGGAGCACTCATCACGACCTGCAGACTCAAGCCGCTGCCCTTCAATCAGCTTTAGATATCACGGCGACTTACGCTTCTTCGGTCGGCCTTAGGCTTTCCGTCAGCAAGTCTGCTTACATGTCAGTCTCCAATCGCTGGGGCTGGCGTAAACTCTCTACTACACCCATTCGTCTTCATCTATCCGGAACCCCTCTTCAGCAATGTTCAACTATAAAAATTCTGGGTATGATGGTACACGAGTCGGGAACCGGAACTGCTTGGCTCTCCAGCGCTAAAAAGCAGGCAATTCAGACGTTGGGTCTGATTAGGCGCATTGCTCCTAAAGCGGGCGGTGCCAGCTCATATGTTGCACGACAATTGGTGAAGGCGGTATTGCAACCACACCTTGTTTATCAAGCCCAATTCCAGCATTTGACGAGGGCACAATGGGATCGCCTTGAGGCTGGTAATCGCGAGGCAATGAGGGTCATCACTTGCCTTCCCCGCATCACCCCGATCGTGGCTCTCCAAGAAAATGCACAGCTCAACACACTAGATGAGCTGGTGCAGCAGTGACGTGATGCTCGCAGGCCTAAGGCCAGCCTTTCACACGCAACGTGTGCTCTCAGGGCTTACGCTTTCTCGAACTCGCTTCTACCACCACCAACGCCAGTTCTTCCTCCCTGGAGTTTTGTACAGCTGAGTGATAACAAGCCAACTGATATACATCGCCCAACATCAACTCACGCGGCGGCGGCGCTTCGTGATCGAATTATTGCTCAAGATGCCCACCTGCCGCTTGGCTCCATCGTCCTTTAAGTTGATGCAAGCATTCAGGACTGTGAAACAACCACTGCAATTTATTGCCCATGCGCACCTGCCCTTAATAAGACGACCCAGTTTCAAATCCAAGAAACTCCTTCCTCCTTTTGTGCTGAGCTCCTTGCTGTCCGAGAAGCGTTGTGCTCTGTGGCCGCCTTTCCCATGGTCCCCACGGCCAGAAATCGTCACGGCCAGAAATCGCGTCAGTCGCAGCCCTGACATATGCCAACAGATCCATCTTCTGGCGGCACGCATCCCGCAGCCAATATCTGTCGAGTAGATCCCACGCGACCTTCTAAGCTTCCAAAGCCGTGCGGATTCTGCAACCTGTCTAGCGACCTCTCCATCTTCACTGCCTCAACTCTTTCCCCTAGATGATGCCACCCTCCTTTTAACAAGAAAGGAGCACCTCTGGCGCCACACACATGCACTCATACCTCCGTGTGCGGTAAACCTCCCCCACGGTCTTACCCGTGCAGAGGAGGTTGCGCTTCGGAGGATCCGGGTCGGGGTTGCCCTCACTCCTGCCGTGACTAAGAAGTGGCCGCACTTTCGCCCGTTATATCCTCGTCCTGAGTGTCCACTCTGCAAGTCGCGAAATGCTGAAGCCGACATCCACCACCTGCTGTGGGTTTGCCCTGCACTGAAACCGACGAGGCTCTGGAACCTCTCAGCAGCGGAACTCTCGCTGCATAATCCGAGCGATTATGCTGCTTGGACGCAGGGACCGCATTATCGATCCTGCTTGAACTTCATTAGGTCAGCAAATCTTTTTTCATTCATTTAATCATCCTTATTCACCCCCATCCCATACTCCTGTATGCCCTGAGGCATTTACCCTCGCATTTAAAAAAAAAAATTGTCTGCTTTTAACCTTACTGCCTCCAGGTTGGCCTCTTTCTGTTTGACCAATTTTACTCATTCTCTCTTCAAATTGAAGTGAATTCTAGCCCTCACTAAACTATGATCACTGCACTTTACCCTACCTAACACTTGTACATCTTGTACTATGCTGGGATCAGCAGAAAGTATGAAATCAATTTCATTTCTTGTTTCACCATTAGGACTATTCCAGGTCCGCTTTCTGTTGCTACGCTTCCTGAAAAAGGTGTTCATTATTTACAGCTTATTCTTTTCTGCGAATTCTACGAGCATCTCTCCTCTAGCATTCCTAGAACCGACACCGTAGTTGCCAATTGCTTGTTCACCAGCCTGCTTTTTCCCCACTTTTGCATTGAAGTCGCCCTTTACTACAGTATTCTGAGTTTGCACTTTTCTCATCTCTAATTCAACATCTTCATAAAAGTGATCTACTTCATCATCATCGTGAGTAGATGTTGAAGTGTAGGCTTGTACTACCTTTAATCTATACCTCTTAAGTTTGATTACGACTAGCTGCTCTTGGTTGAACCTCTCGCCAAGATAGGTAACTGTGTACCATATTTACTCGAATCCAAAGCGCACTTTTTTCCCGATAAAACGGGCCTGAAAATTGCGTGCGCGTTAGAATCGAGTAAGACCCCAAATCTGCGTTACCATATCGCCATAGGCATTTCAATATGGCCGCCTCGCACGCACTCCAAGTGCACCGTCCGTCTTCTCAATCTTCCTTCCCGTTTTCCGCATTTGCTCTATCAGAATGGAAGTGCCGACTGCAAAGACATGCCGAGTTTATCGCGATGCCTCAATTAAAAAGAAAGAGATCACGTGTGCGGAGGCGGACAGAAATTGGGGGCAGCATCATGGGCGTGCGGAGTTCCCAAAACTTGCGCACGGGGCTGGCACAAACAAGAGAAGCTTTCTACTCAGGTGGCTGCTACGTACGGCACGGCCATGTGGTCTCTATCTTGAAAGTGATCTGCAATGGGGGCAAGACTCTACGCATTTAGGCGCACTGCGCTGTGTTCTCGTCGCTGTGTGCGCGTTGAAGCGAGAGGCTGCACAAAGGTAAATTCGCTCACTCCTGCTACTGCGCTTCCCCACTCCAGCGCTTTGATAAAGTATCCGCGGAGATTGCGCGAGATGTGTTGATGTTTACTTGTGCACGCGTGACACCATGCTTGTTAATTTAGTTAGTAAGCAAATGTTTAAAAGTTTATACGGACGATGAAGCTACTATCCTTACTTTTCGTACAGCTGTCTACTAATTTGCTATCGTGATTGATGCTTCACCTTTTGGGCGAAACTGCGACTTTTTTTATTTATCACAACTTTTGTGTATTGGGAGTAAATGTTTTGTTTTTCCAAATGAGAGATACAGTTAAACCTCGCAGGAATGAAATCGGCGGGGAACGCGAAAAGATTTGCTTTCGCAAGAGTTTCGTTGTTGGGGAAAGAGACACCGCAGATAGGTAATGCATCGCAGAACAAATGTTTACTGTCAAAATTCCGTTAGCCTACTTTGCAGGCTTTGCTCGAGGATATAGAACCGCATTGCCGACAGTACAAAGTGCGCCGCATGCGTTGACCAGCAGTGGCAGTGCCACCGTAGTGCAGTATTCTCAGTCATTTGCTTTCGGAGGTACGATCCCTTTTGCGAGATTTTGCGTAACTCGGCACTGGACGCAGAGTGACAGCGCATACAGCACCATTTCTCCAGCGCACGCTGTTGCCCGTCCGGTGCCGAGCGCAAAAGTGATCGTATCTCGTGCACCCGAAGGCAAACAATCGAGATAACGGCCCTTTCGCGCAAATCTACGTCCGGCACCGAATCCGCACGCGATGCCTGTACAGTGGCACCAAAACCAGCATTCTTGAAGCTAGGGATGCGCATTCTCGGACAATCGCTCAATCATGGCCCAATGCGGGACACTCCACATAGTGCAACCGCCATCTCAAGCGCCATGAACAATTCCATGTCGGTGGGACGTGTATTTCCTTGTTTTTGCTGCATTTTTCTCACCGAGGCGCACATTACGCAGTGCACTGCCGCAATCGACGATTGTTGTTTGAAACGCGCTTTCAGTTTCGCCTCACATGATTGGCCTAGGCCTCGCCAAGTCGTCAGCCGCGGGGAGCGCGAGCTGAACGTGTGTGTCGAACAACGATCTACGATCTCGCCTAGTAGGCATGCAAAAACCGTCGTCACGTGTCGGTAGCAACATCCATGCCGCTTCAAATGGGCGATCAACAAACAAGAGGGTGGCCATGACGTGTTTCCAGCGCACTGATCGCTTCCGGCATTTGGTTGTTTTTGTTAACAAAAATGGCAGTGCGCACACAAGTGTAATGTGGTGGTATTTTTCGCAATTTTAGTGCAGAACAATAGCATTTGAGTGCATTTTGGCGCCTGCTAGTCTTAGGCGAGTAGGTAATATGCGGAGTTAGGTTCCGGCAAATTTCGTTGATGCAGGATTTCAGTACAGCGAGATTTCGCTGCCGAGAGGTGCGAAATGCATTGAATGCTATGGGCATTCGCCGGGGATACGAAAATGTTTCGTTGTCGCGAGAATTTCGTTGTTGCAAAATTTTGTTATCGCGGGTTTCGACTGTAGTTGTATTCCTGTATGAAAAAATGAGGTGTGCGTTACAGTCGAGGGCGATTTTTTTTTCCCCCTTTTTTGGGGGGCTCATGGAAAACAGGTGTGCATTACAATCGAGGGCGCATTAGAATTGTGTAAATATGGTGTGTGGCACTAGGTGTGTGGCAAGTGAGATAACAATTCTCAGCATTCGCATGCACCGGTGCGCCACGCTGTCTGTCTAGGAGGCATCGCATGGACTTCTCATGAGCACCACTAAATGATTCAGCTTGTTTCATATTTCATATTCGCAATCTAGAATAACACTGCAACAACACGAGTATACGCTAACCGAGTACAGTCGACTCCCGATAATTCGAAGCCGCTTAATTGGAATTTTCGGTTAATTAGAAGTGAAGTGCTGGTCCCGTCAGTTTTGCATGTAATCCTATAGAAGAAATCGCTCGATAATTCGAAGTCCTCATCCAGTAATATTGTTTAATTGGAAGTTAATTTTCAGCCGGGATCCTCGAGGTGACCGTCATTCTTTGGTAGAATGTGCAATTTTTCAAGTGTTGCAACAGTTCCGTGCTCCGCGTTGGTGTCATCGCCACCGCAGCCGCCCGCAACGCCATCCTTCTTGGAGCGGCGCGATTATTCATTGCTACAGCTGCCGTGGCCTCCGCGATCAACTCCGGCGGGAGGCGAAGCGGCTCCCGCCGGAGGCCACGCGCGGAGGAGCTGATCGCGGAGGCCACGCGGGTGCCATAGGTGCACGCAGCGCTGCATGCTGGCAGTGGCGAGATTGTGCGAGATGAGTCTTGCAGCGTGCGCAGCGTATAGGCGTGTGTTGGTCGAGCGCCTTTGTGCGGGAAGCTCGTAGGCTAGGTTGTTCCATGAGTGATTCGGAATTGACTGTACCTAGTCGCGCAGTTTATAGCCATGGCAAACCGTGGCTCTTATCGCACGCTCGACCTGACAACGAAAGTCGAGGTTTTGAAGGAAGTTGAGAAGGGAGGTGCCGCCAAACAAGACATAGCGCGGAAGTACGGGATCAAGCCGAACACGCTCTCTAACTACATCAAGAACAAGCGCACAATAATGGATGCATTTGAGAACGACAAGTTCAAGACTTCTCGGAAGCGAATGCGCACCGGCGCTTACCCAGAGTTGGAGAAGGCTCTGCTGGTTTGGATTAGGGAGGCCAGGAGCAACAAACTTCCTCTCAGCGGAGACATCGTTGCGATGAAAGCCCGAACGCTTGCAGCAATGTTGGGGATCGATGACTTCGTTTCGTCAGATGGATGGCTGATGCGCTTTAAAGATCGCCATGACCTGGTTTTCAAGAGCGTGTGTGGTGAAAAGGCGTCCGTTAACCAGGAAACATGCGCCACGTGGAAGGACGGAAAGCTGCGTGAATATCTCGCCGAATACAGACCGGAAGACATCTTCAATGCAGATGAGACTGCACTCTTCTATCGGCTTCTACCAGAGAAGACCCTGACATTCAAGGACGACGACTGTGCTGGGGGCAAACGCAGCAAGGAGAGAGTGTCGGTGCTGATCGCGGCAAACATGACTGGCACGGAACGATGTCGGTTACTTGTGATCGGGAAAGCCGCGAAGCCGAGATGTTTTAAAGGCGTGAAGACGCTGCCTGTGGACTATGAGGCGAACAAAAAAGCGTGGATGACGGCCGAAATCTTCAAGAGCTGGATAAGCAAATTGGACCGCAAGTTTGCTGCTTCGAACCGCAAGATGTTGTTCCTTGTCGATCACTGCAGTGCTCACGTGAATGTGCCAGCCTTGAGTGCAATACGCCTCGCATTTTTGCCTGCAAACACGACTGTTTTGCAGCCAATGGACCAAGGCATCATCAAGAATGTTAGTCCTGTATAGGCGGCACCTCCTCGAGCGCATGATTTTGTGTATGTATAGTTCCACAAAGTACGAGGTGAGCCTGCTTAGTGCCATCCACATGTTGGCGTGAGCATGGGATCGTGTGAAGCAAGAAACAATCGCAAACTGCTTCAGGGCTTGCGGTTTTGTGGCAGCTTCTTCGGAGGATGCCTCTGAAATTTCAGCGGAGGAAGCGTCAACAAGCGAGCTTGACGGCACTGATTTTGGTGATGCTCTCGGGGACGTCAATTTTGAAGATTACGTCGCCGTAGACAAGGTGGTCGAAGCGTGCGGTGCGCTGACGGATAGCGAAATTGTAGAGATTATTTGGCCCCAGGAAGCGACCCAGGAAAGCGACGATGACGTTGAAGGCGAGCCGCAACCTAAGGCTGCCGATGTAGCTGTGGGCCTTGCTCTTGCGGAGCGCTTCTTTGCCGCTGAAGGTAACACGGAAGAAGCGTTCTGCCACATCTACAGCCTGCAGAACTTGCTTTCAGCAGCACGATTCGGCAAGAAGAAGCAAAGCAAGATGACCGACTATTTTTCTTAGAGAAAATACTCGATTTCGCCACAAATAAAGTGCTGTTTTTTGTGTTTTGTGCTTAATTGGAAGTTCGTTTAATTCGAAGTTTTTTGCGGTCCCCGTGAACTTTGTATTAATGGGAGTTGACTGTGTATTCCTTTTCTAATGACGCATTCAGGTACTCATTCTTTCCTCGGGTAATCAGAGAATGGAATAAACTTAACTCGTCATTAACAGCGACAAACTCTTTATCCCTGTTCGTTTCACAGCTGGAGCTCATCACAAAAGATTATTAACGACTTCTAATGTTTGTTCCCTATTCTCTTTATGTTAAACTGACAGTTCTAAGAAAAAAAACATTGTATACACTTGTTTGTTCCCAAATATTTCACGTTTTTGCTTTGTCTATGATGTGCCCCGGTTGTTGTTCATTTTATTCTTCTTTGTTTAGTGTTCTATTGTATACATTATCTACCTTATCTTTTGTATTTTGTTAAATATCGTTGCTTTTTCATTCTTTGTGTAGCTCGCCGCACGTGTATTTATGTACGGGAAAGAAATTGTTCATGCCCGTCTGCTAGGCTCTCGGCTGAAAGTGGCAGTATTGTAAAATAAATAAATAAAATAAGTGCAAGAGAGGATCCCGGCTGCGGCATGACACGTTTCTCAGTATTCACACACACCGGTACACCATGCAAATATTTCGGAGACCCTGTGCAGGCTTCATAGCAGCACCGCTAGATGGTGCCGAGTGTTCCCAGGGAAGCATGATACATTGTCCTCTCTGCAAAAATAAGACTAACGGAACCGTAATCGGTAGTCAAACTAATATGGGTCCCAGGCCATGAGGTTAACCCCGGTAGTGAAGCTGCTCACCTCACCATCTCGTTCAACCACAAACAGATCGGAGCGGCAGACTTCACCAGGGAGCCAAGAAAAGTGCCTAAGCTACGGAGAACATCTTAATAGACTGAGAGAGGAAATACGCCAGTACCCCACACCTTGCAGTGTGCTTAATAGGGAACAGTCAATTCAGTTTCAGTTTATTGATGAGATTGAAATTTTTGTACAGAAAAAGTAACTCTAGGAGGTCCCATATTCAAAGACTGGGGAGGAACCTCCATTTCCATAAGAAAGGTGCGAGCTAGATGTATTTTGAGCCCTAGACCGCTCACTGCCATTCTAAAGGACAATAACGTCTCAAGCTGCAGGCAGTGTGGCCTAGAACAAGCCGGCATGGAACACATTACGTGGGGGTGTGCCAATAACCTACCACTATAAAACCTAATGCGACGAGCCCCCCTTGGCTGAAGAGTGGGAGAAGACGTTAAGGAGTCTAGTATATCAAGAACAAGTCAGGCTGGCGGAATGGGTAGCTAAGGTGGCAACCCCATGGGTCCTAACCTAGCTCCCTCCCCAGCCTGGCATCCCCCTTCCCCTTCTATCTTCAATAAAGTTGTTTCCTCCTCCTCCAAAGAGGAGTCTCGCTGCAGTACACGCCTCACACACAACTCATTTTGACAGTGGCAATACATTGTCGCTATATTGATTCAATACTAAACGCATTTCCATTGATAGTCATTGTGAATTGGTCCCATTTTTTTTTTTTTTCCTTTTCTTTTCCAATTGATTCCCACGGGCTGTCAGCAGCCTCAGAAAATGCCAGCAGGTTGTCTTCTGGCCTATGAAATTTGGGGAGCTTGAAGCTGTTCAGAAATTTTAATAGCTCTGAAACATTCAGACTGCAGTTGAGGAAGCAGCAAAACATTGGTGATATTCGGAAAGAATAATATATGCTGAAAACTTCAAGGGGATATATCACGTAACCAAGTGCTTTGGGATTCCTTTAATTGTATAGGACAGTGCATGGAGTTGTGCATCGCTTTGTAGCAGCAGGTATTGCTGCAAAGCATGATATGAAAGTATTTGAATGTAATAGTATGTGTGAGTGTCAATACCGACACACCATGCAGAAACTACAGTCAGTGTTTAAGTAACTACAGTCAACGTCCGATTTTTCGGACTACCTAGGGGCCGCGAAAACGTCCGAAAAATCAGGCAGTTCGAAAAAAACGAATGCATGCCTTTTACTGCCTTTAAGGGCTCAAATCTGCCACAGGCACGTCTGAAATCGCTCTGAAGGCCTGCTAGTTCACTTGTTAGGCGTATCGGTGCTCGTACTGTGACAGGAGACAGCGGATGCACACATGTATAATTTAGGAATTAATGCTGTGTTCCGTGACAATTGCCTCTTCCCACTCTTGGTACGATTCACCACAATACTCTGCGTATGCTTCACCACGTAACACTGTTATATTGAGACGAAGCTGACTTTCAGGAACAGACATTATGCTACGTGTCGTGCTTTCCAAGCTTCAAAACCATTGGGAAGGATTACAAAGGCAGAGCTGGTGCCATTGCTAATAGTGGCGGATTGTTTTAATAAAAAACACGGCACCAAACAGCAAGCAGCTTGGTATTGAATGTCGAAGTAGCTAGGCCTAGCGTTGCCGCTGTGGTGCCTACGGCTGTCAGCGGATCTGCGTGCGAGAGCGCCTGTTCAAGGCGACAAGCTAATCAAAATGGTGGCAGTAGCGGCTTCAAGCCATTTTGGACCTGCGGTCATGGCAAAAAGCCTGGAAAATAGGACGGCAAAGGCTTCTTGCGTCCGAAATTTCAGACCTTTTCATACATATACTTTATGGGGTACTGTGGTGGTGCTGCAAAGGCGTCCAAATTATCGGGCATGTCCGAAAAATCGGTTGTCCAAAAAATCTGTCGTCTGTATTCAAGTATGAGTTGGTGGCTGAGTGGAAGATGCTTGTTTACTTTCTTTGACTTCGTGTACAGTTGACTTTCATTAATTTGAAATGAGTAATCTGTTTTATCTGTAATCTGTTCTTTTTTTAGCTCATGTAGGGCTATGCGAGTGGTTTTCTTTTGGATGTCAATAGCCTGCATACCTATCTTCTTTCATGCTATTAGTGATGGCGATATTATTGTGGCGTACTGAGTGGATGTTAGAAGTCTTGCAGAGGCAGAACAAGTGGCACAAAGAAGAATGAAAAGTGCTGGCTAAGAGCAATCCACTGGGGTGGTGGTGAGGAAGGCAGCAGGAGAGTTTGTAGAGAGGAGTGTGGCAGGTGTTCGTTTTGTGCATTGCCCATTTCACTTTTGCTTCCTCTCTTTTAGTTTCGAAGTTAGTGTGAGTGCAGTTTCGATATGGTGGTGTACCAGCCACTCTTGAGGTCCGGTAATGATCCTGAGGTGCCTGTTACCATAGCAGCTAAAATGTGTGTATCGTGTTGGCTGTGACCTGGCACTGCGCTTATATACCCGTAAAAATACCCGTAAAAAGATCACTCGCTTTGATTTATTCATATTCTATGAATTAATTTGTTTGCCTACAATTGTCACTGTGCAGTGTTTCAAGACAGCCCGAAGCATACATTTGTAACCATACATTTGTAACAATGCCTATCAAAGGGTTCATTGATTGTGGGAGCAAGAAATATTCAGCAGATTCATGGAATTCATTTCCTCAATATGGAACCTATTTTGTGAGCACTATTGAGCATGCAATGAAGTTATGGCTGTTTGCTATTTTTTGAAATGTGTAAACTGGCCCTGCAAGACCTAGACTTAACATGTCAGTATCTCCATGGTGTGTAGGTCTCTTCCCAACTGGGCCAACTTGCAGCTGATGAAGGAGAACCGGGCAGCTGTGGATGTTGAGGAGTCACCTGAAGAAGTGCGGCTGCGCAACAAGAAGGAGTCTGAGATCCTTATTGGGAACTTGGCGAGTGGCACACTCATCCCTCCACATGAAATCCTCTCAGATGTGGCCCAGCTGCGGGTGCTGGCTCAGCTACAGGAAAGCCTTGTACGGATGTTACTGCAAAACCTTTACTTTTGTCACTGGCTCTGTGTCATGGTGAAATTTAGAAAGGCCAACCACATGCAGTCGTGTGCTTTGTGAGACATCGGTGTATCAAACCAGCCCCTTTTTCAAGATCAATCCTAAGTTTTTTTTTGCATGTACATGACCACCCACTCAGAAAGCATGGCCTTCCCACTACAGTTGACATAATCTGTTCTGCTTAGATGCTCTGATCCACTTCCTACCACAAAGTCGCAGGCTTAATTTCACAGCCCTGGTAACCAAATTACAGTAGGGACAAAATGCAGACACCTTTAGAGAGAGAGACATTTCAAGTAGGTTCTGGAGATCTTTCCCTTGCCATATGCTTAGCCTGTTACTCCAGATGAAAAAGTTGGTGCTTGAAATGACCCTTTCACGCATAGAAATAACACACTGAACATGGAGAAGCAAACACCGCAACAAGTAGCTAGGATTCCTGGTTGAGGCCAGTGTCCTAGAGGACTTCTAAGAGCACCTTCGTTTTATGGGATGCGCTAGCAGCACTGCTCCAAGGTCGAAGTACATGGTGCAGCTCAAGAAAAGCTGTCTTTGCACTGGATGTAGGCAAATACTAAGCAAATTCAGGTAGCAAAATTTAAGCCAGAATCCTCTGCCGTGGCAGCTTCGGGATATAAAATTTCCGTTATATAGCGTAATAAGAGTGTATGTACTGAACAGATGGATGCATAAAAAGAAATTGCCAGGAGTGTGCGAATATCAAATCTCACCAAATCGAATCGAGTAGTGAACATTATAATAATTCAATTTGCAAATCGAATATCTACCATTAAATTTCTCGAATATTAGATATATTTGGTGTAGAGACCCGCGCTGTGCCATATGTCGCACGTGCCGTGGAGCCCCTCGTGCTCAATGCCACCCTAGCAATAGTCTCACTTCACGTCACGCGAACTTGCTGTTACCGTGCAAATTGTAGAATCTTTGACAGGTGGTAAGTCACGCTGAACCTGACAATGAAACGGAGCGGACAGCGCCTGCGCTTTATTGTCGGCGCCGCCAATGCATGTCATGTGACGCACGGTCCTTTCGTCCGTTGCGCAGGTTGGCCTTGCGATAAGCCACCTGCCTTAAAGTTGGGATAGCCCTTCTGCATTTTAGAGAAAAACCGGAAAACAATACTTTCTATGTAGTAAATAAAGGATTGCCGCAAAACGCAGGTCCACTATTAAACTGAGAAGCTTATTAGCGTTCAGTACAACAGAGCGTCACTAATTCATTACTATAAAATTTTAAAAAAGCACTTCGATTCTATTCAAAAAATAGTCTACTGATAAAAAAAAACGAATATTTTCCAGACCTTCATATAATATAACTGAGCTGTAATCTCTGCTGGCATACTAACTTAGTGTTCCCTTTAATAAGAGTAGACCACTCGCCGTGGTGGCTTAGCACCTGTGGTGTTGCACTGCTAAACACAAGGTTGCAAGATTAAATCCCGGCTTTGGTGGCTGCATTTAGATGGGGGCGAAGTGCAAGAGCACCTGTGTCCTGTGTCCCGCGCATTGGGGGCATGTTAATGATCCCCTGGTGGTCAAAATTAATCTGGAGTCCCCATCACGGCGTTTCTCATAATAAAATTGTGGTTTTGGCATGTAAACCTCAGAATTCAATAAGAGTAGATCAATCTGTATGTCGAGATTTCTATGCACCTATGTTACTGATAGCTTGCTATGTTCTTGTTATGCAATGCTAGGACACTTCCAAACATCTGCAGCACTGTAGTTTCTTGCCCAAAATTTGTAAGCATTAAATTTTACGAAACATTTTCTGATGTTTACTATTCAATTCGACATTTATTGTTTTTCTTGGTTCAATTTGATGTTCAATAAGAAATCTACAATTTGGTATTTGCACATTCCTAGAATTTGGTGTTTAAAGCAGTGGGAGGAGCTGTGAAGTGCTCTTGGCAAATATGGCAGTAGAGAGAAATTGTATGACGACTGTTTGCCAAGTTTTTAGTGTTGCACTGATTATTTTGTAGACCTTGCACTGACATCTCCTGTAATGGGAAGTGCCTAAACCATAGAACTTGCTGCTGATGCATTTAATGCACATTAAATTGTGCCCAGGCATAAGTGATCAGATCCGCTTCTAAGTGAGTTTGGGCTTGTCAATTTCAGTTGAATTGTTCATCAAAATCGTGTTGCAGTTTTGTTGGGCTGGATCGATGGTATTCGATTTTGATACATAAAACAATAATTTGGATGCATAATCTTGAAGTAATGAGTCATTTCAAATGCCTGGTGAAATTTATATATGGCCTGAACTGGAATGCTCATATAAATACACGTCTCTTGTTGAAAAATGAGAAGTGTAACCCACAAGTCATTACTTTAATTGGTCAATGCTAGTATTGGGCCTAATGCTGATGACTGACGACATTTTTCCCTCAGTGTTTTAATCAATGTCATCCATCTTTTGACAATATAGAACACTTGTTGTGGGCTATTTTTGAACAAGCAAAGACACTTTGGTTTCAAAATACGAAGTGTTCAAGAACAGACATCACATGAAATGGGATCTGCTTGTTCACCAAAATTCGACTATTCAAGCTGCCAGGCATTGAAAAATGGTGTCTTGGTTTCAGTACTTTCGTGCCGGGAAAATACAAAATAAAATAAAATGTAATGTGGAAATCGAAGAGGAGTGGGTTAAATAGAGCGAGGCTGTCTCAGATTTTCCAATGAAGTATGAATGAAAAGTGAACTTTTTTTCCCCCACCTAGGAATGGCTGAGCTCACGAATACAGAGCATGGCTAGCTGTGTAGTGCATATACAAAAACAACGTGGATCAACTTATGTTCTTGCTTCTCCAAGAGAATCGGTGTGTACACCTTTGTTATTTTCAGTAGTTTGCTGAATAGCACTGTTCTGGAATTTGTCCCTTTCTTGCTCATGTTGTGCTCACAATTAATTCCAACTTCATAAAAATTTGACATTTTGATATTGAAGTAGGGTGAAGCATGAAATGCTTAGATAACAATTTGAGAGTTAATAAGCCTGCCCATATTCCCAGCAGGGTTTGCTAGTAAGTTGGTAAACTCTGCTTAGTGTCCCCTGCAAACTGCAGCACATGGATGCCAGCTGACTGTCATCGACACTGTTGATGACACTTGTAGGGATAGGCATGCATACCTCACACCCAGCTGGCAGTGATTATTAAATATTATGCGCCAGTAGGCATGCATGTGCTCTTGCATTTAAGGGAGTCTGAGCGGGATTTGCCATCTTACTAGCAAATCCTCCTGGTAATAGGAAACAGCTTATTGCCTCTTCAGTTGCCTTGCACCGCAGCATTCTCTTTTAGCAATGTTTTTGCAAGGCCATAAGCTATTTGTGGCGTGCAAGCTGGACTAGCCAATTAGTGGTTTATTGATCACTAGAAACTGTAGAGGTGAAGCTTGCAATGTATGAGTTGTAGCTGCTCCATGCAGCTTTTGTTAACGAGAAAGTGCATTGCTGTGCTTGGGGTGAAGGTGTTCACAATTAGGAATGGGGACCATTAAAAGACTATGCAAGTCCTCCTCCGGTGCCTTGAGCTTGCATATGCAACTCAAGCACAAGAGGAAAAAATATAGTGTGTGTAGGAGAGAAAGCAACTCTGAGGTGCCTGCTATCTCTGCCAGTGCAGAAGTCGTTCCCTAAGGTTAGGCCTGGAAAGTGGTTATAGCAGTAAATGTGGTGCAGGAAGGTACTGCCAATGCCATAATTAAACACTTGGATGTTCTATGTTCTATTAAAGGGGCCCTGAACCACTTTTTATCGAAATGGAGAAATGCATCTGAAGGTAAAATAGGCTATTAAAGAACTATGTTGCTGCAAAAAGTACTTCAATGCGTTCAGTAGAAGTAGAGTTCTTGGCAATCAAACATGCCCTTCGTAGTGCTTCCACTCCTTCTTCGATGCCTTGCACTGCGAAGACTACAGCGGAGTGGGGCATGCCCGAAATACTTCTCCTACTGAAAGTCACCACGGTGCAGAGTTCAAGTTTGATTTTGGATGTTAACGTAGGCGGCACTACTTCCGGTTTGGCACATTACGACGTGCCAAAAGTAAGCCAAACGTGGTTGTCCTCAGCGAGCTTAGCCAATGGACTCGTCGTGGTACCCTGTGGCAGCCACAGTATCTATGCTACATGGGAGACCGCAGCTACATGCAACTGTAGTGCATATGCACAGCGTTTGCTTTGTGCACGACAAGTCTTGAGCGCGGGCTTGCGCTCGTTTGCTCATCTAACCATACTACGTGTTGTGGACTAGCTTTGTCCTTCACCAGCTTGACCAATGGATAGTAGCCATATCCAACTTGTACATTTTGAAGCACTATCGATAAGTCTGCCGAGGCATCTAACCAGGAGCGGCCAGGAGTGAGCGTGCGCTGGCAAGCGTGCGTGTGGTCTGGCCTTAAGTTTTGCAGGGTTGAAGGCTAGTTGAGCGCTCAAAACTAGCCGAAATTAGCGAGAACCGACGGCTACGACACTGATAAGCAGGGTGGCTAGAGTGTAGAGTGTACTAGACAATGGTTGATTGGGCTGAACCACGCTTTCCCACCGAGGCGCCGCGTGTGGAAAAATTGTGCGAGGGCGCTGCGAGCAAACTGGATTGGGGCGGAGATGCACTTTATGGGCATATTCAATGTAATTTCGCTGCAGACGCTGAGACCGATTGCGTGTGTACGCTCTTATAATGGTGCTTTATTTCAACTGCATATTTGGTGTATGCAGGTGTACGCATTATTTAATGCAATGAAACTCTCATTAATTCGGACGTATTTGGCCACACATCGGTTAATTTGGACAACTCTCGGAGCTCGGTGAGTGCAGAGTGCCGCAAATGTGCGACGCAAAAGAGCAAAAACGGCGTTAGCGTTCACCAAAACAAAGTGTCGGAGTTTGCATCGTCATAGTCATCAGTGGAAATCGTGCATGAATCACAGCAATGCCAGAATGCATCGTGCCTATTTGTGCCTTTAGAGCCTTTCTTCTTGCGTTTACCGCCGCATTAGCACCGCATTGGCCTCATGCCTTCACGACTGCGTATTTGCCATACATGATCGCATTGATAGCAGCTGCAGTTTCATTTGCAGCAGTTGTGTCAAACAGTAGTTTCGTTTTGACTCTGTGCGGTCATCGGCTGCGCGTCGGCCGCATGCCTTCAGAACTGCAAGGTCGCTGTGCATGATCGCGTCGACAGCGGCCACAGTCTCATTTGCAACAGTTGCGGCAAACAGTAGTTTCATTTACCATCTTGAAGGGGCAGTGCAAGACGGCAAAGACAAAAGGCAGGAAACACACAAGACAGCACTAAACTCACGTGTGTCCTGCCTTCTGTCTTTGTCGTCTTGCACTTCCCCTTCAAGATGTTCAACCAGTACCAATTTGCCCAAATGTTGATTCTTTTATAGTAGTTTTGTTTTTACTCAGTGCGAAGCTGTCGAGGATGAAGAGCACTGTCTACAGCGTGATGGGCGGCGACACTGGCGAAGATATAATTGGGATATGCGCGCGGTAGTGAAAAGCGTTTGAAATGAAGACGCGCACTGTGGCCGCGCTGTGAAGGAAGTCGCGAGGCCTTCGCTGCTGCGAGTGCTGATCAGTCATGAAATGAGAATTGAAGCTTCCACACTGCTTTTGTGTAAAATAGAAACAGGATTTGCTGATTCATTAAATAAATAAAGGCATGGTGACGCATTGTGCATTTGCTTATCATTTTCTTGATGCCCTCGATAATTCGACATTCGGTTAATTTGGACATTTTTTTCGATCCTGTGAAGTCCGAATTAACGAGGTTATACTGTATTAAAAATTATAAAATAGCCATTTCCATTCTAATGTAACGCATGACAGCACTTTTCAAGTGTCAAAGGTGAGGGGCCGATGCAAGTAAGGACTCTTATTCCGAATTATTGTGTTGCTCGAGAGCCGTGGCTGTTGCGCAGAGGCGCACCAGTTCCTGAGAAAATTAACGTACTGGTGCTAATTGGTTCTGCTGAACAAGTTCCTAGCCGTCATTCAATATAAACACCCCATTTTGGGGCAGCCTGTAAATCTGCTCACTTATGACAGGCAAGTAAAACATTTTTTTGACAGTCTCACCATATCTGCTACCCATTAAAAGTGGGCACCCAATGTGGTACCACACTTATCTTCAATGAACACAGCAGATCTACAAGTATCTCTACATGTATGTGAGGCGTGTTGTTCCTTTATTTGCTTGATTATTGTCCTTATGATAGTGCACCAGATAACTGAAGACAGCCATTTATAATACAGATGCTGCTTAGTAGTTGACCGGACATACAGTTGGGAATGGCATTACGTTTAGGTATGAAATATAAGATAAGCTAACATTTTTTTTTTTCTCAGAAATCAGACTCTAGAATAATTTCTTTCGTTTACCCCCCTAGAAAAAAGCTGAAGGATGCAGCTACCTTGTTTTGTTTTTTATAATTAAATAAATTCTAGTGTTGTAGGTCTTGTGATATGATCATGAGGCACCCTATTCAGTTTTCACCACCTGGGGTTTTTTAGCATGCACGTGAACAGAAATACGTGAGTGTTTTTCCATTTCATTCCTATTCTGCGACCTGGTTTGAAACCGTGAGCCCAAGTTTAGAAGTGAAACGCCATATCCACTATGTAGCCACTAATTAGGCTACCGCACCGCTTTTTGTTGCTGTTGTTCTTAAGCATGGACTGGACAAAAAATTTCACACGGCTTACGGGCCAACAATTAGCATATATAATGGCAACTTAAAACTGTTTTCGGCACCCGAGGTCCGACCACAATAAAAGAACCTGTACCAGTCGTTTCGCATTCAGTTATGTGAGGGAGACTGAAACATGAGTGGAAGGTTGCACTGGCTTTTTTTTTCTCTTCCTAAAAGAATACTTCTTGTAAATGTAAGTACAGGGCACCAGAGGGGACAGATATGTTTTAATTGTTTGAAGCGGCAAGCAGGAAATTTACATATGTTTTTCCGTCTCCATTTCGCAAAACCTACTTATAGAAAACTACATGCGCAAAAATACACAATAGAGATAGATACATGGTGCTTGAAGAATGAGAAAAATATTTGTTCACCAAAGGGAACCGTACAATAACATAGTAGAATGAAAGCTGACACTGTGGCTGCAATGCACATACAATCACCTAGTGGCATTAAAAAAATGAATTAAACATTGAAAGAAAGGCACCTACGTATTCCTAAGGCATAAATACATGTCATACACAATTATATACACCGTCTGAGCGGTCTCAATGCATATACCAGCGCGCAAAGTAGTACGAGTGACCCCTCCGAGAAGTATCGCCAGCACTTTCCAATGGTGCAAAGTTGATGTGGCCCAATCCACTTCGATCACAGCGTCACCACAGTATTTTTTGTCGTCATGCTCTTCACTGCAAAGCATGCACCGCCTCAACCGCTCATCCCACTCAACTATATTCTAGTACACTCTAAGGGTGGCCAAAGTTTAATTGCTACATGGGTGGCTGTGGCAAAGCATAAGCAGATGATAGTCAGCTTCTTCTGGAAGTATGTAATTATTATCGAAATTCGAAAGCAGATTTTCGCTTACTTCAGCCTGTTTATGAGACTTTGTGAATAAATATGCATAGTAACAGTAGGAAGAAGCGCACTGATCCAAACACCCTTCTTGATTGATGTCAGCTGTTGGCCAATAGCAGCCATGTATAGGAATCTGATGTATTACAATATAAAGGGTCCAGAAAAGAGGGAGGAGCATGCTTCTGTTGAAAAGAGAGCGTTTAAGAGAAAGGTGACTTCGCTTTCCACTTGCTAGCTCCACGTACTGCGCGTGCCTGCAAAACTTGGCAGAGCCCGCGCAGGCAGTCTTGGCAGCCGATATACGGCAACGCTCGTCGCATAGGCTAATGCTCTGTTAAAAATTTCTACTGTTTTTAATATTTTCAAAGCAGTAGCTTTGGACTAAATACAGTGGCACGCCAATTTTCTCTTTAAAGACAATTAATTCAGTGTTACACACCGGAGCCCTTTGACTTTCATATTCTTTTATGTTGGTCAGGTTCCTTCCTCTTCTCTGGTTCATCTGCTCCTGTAAGATAGTTGGTGTGAGCCATTCATTGCAATTTACAAGTCTTAGTAAGTCATATGTACTACTGCAAATTGTTAGCCATGCCTCATGCGTCTAAACTGTGATACTTCTGTTTATTTTCTTTGCCAGTCACAAATGTGTTGGCAAGTGTGTTTATTAATTTCACTGTGTTAATTTATTGGTTGCATTGCACTGTATTAAACAGGTATGTGAGATTGTGTAGTAAATATAGCAACAAAGAAGCAGAGATGATCATAGTGGCCCTCATCTCTCCCCCTGTATTAAAAGGAAGAGGATGAAGAGGTTATAAATGCTCTGCATGTTCGTTGACTGTGTTGCTCCATTTAAAGCAGCTTACAGCAAAACAGTGCTCAGTGTATTGGTAGCTTTTGTCTAAGAGAAAGGATCCTCTTAAGCTTTTACTCGGGGATTTCGCATGGTCAGAATGTGGTAGCCTTGTTTCTACACACCATGAAAGAAGGTGAGAAAAACGTTTGGTATTAGCAGAAGCCATTGTACAAAGAGATGCTGCTGGCTCTTCCTTTATTATGGTTATCACAAGGCACTGCGCAGTTTTATACTCACGGTTGTCAGAAGTATCAAGCAAGCACAAAGATGTGCTGAATACACATGGTTTTGCGCATTTCTGAGCAACAGTGACAGGCCCATTGCTGAGCAACAACTGTGTACATTCTTATAGAACATTGCTTTGAACTCATGACTACATTACTAGATACTGCCGTCTACTGTAATCAATTGTTGTAATCAATTTTTATCATCTTTATGTGGTGTTTCATGCATAAATGAGTGACATTCTTCATGGTAAACATGTTAGTAATTTCTTTTACTTATGTAAGTGTTTCTTTGCTCTTGTATTGTGTATAATGTGTTCTGCATGGTTCTTGGTGCTGCCTCTGTGTACTAGAACATCCACACATTTTATTTGATAGTTTTGCGACAGGTTACTTGTAGGTCGACATGCTGCTGAAATCTCTTATTTGAATTTTATTATTGATAAGCAAAATGAAAATAAACACCTACATAATGTGATTGAGCACACTTTGGCAGCTGTCACAATTAGCAGCGTGAGGTATACAATGGAATGCAGAGCCTGCTGTAGCTCTACTGTCTTTGTGCTAACTGTATAACCCCAGCTGTCTTCAACTATTTTCCAACACACATTCATTTGCTTTTCTCCTATACTGTAGGTGAAGCTTTCTGTGCTGTTTGCTTTGATTGACGATAATTACCGGTGATGTTGATGGCGAATGTTTAATTTCACAACGTTTAGTCCAACACGAGAGTGGGGAGTTGATGTTAAGCATTACTTTGTGTGGACCACTGCTGTTTGTCTGCGTAATACAGAGAACACACAGGGGGAAGTGTTTGCTTGAGGCGTTGTGGTGCGCCATACTTCATAACCTCTGAGAGGGTTGAGCATATTCATTACCTTGCATGGCACATCACACCATGGCAGAAGTATTAAACTTCAATTGAATTATGGGGTTGTACGTGCCAAAACCACAATTGGATTATGAGGTACACTGTAGTGGCAGACTCAGATTAATTTTGACACCGTGGTGTTCTTTTATTATTCACTCGTTTCGCATCTGCGTTGGTTCTACCCATTCTCTGCCTCCTCTCCCCCCTCGTCTCTGCTATTCTATATAGCTTCCCTCTGCACTTGCACGTTAGTAGTAAAGGTAAGTGCCGCAATTTCTGCAATGCCTTTGCGGGGGGATCACGGATAATTACAGCTGTCAAGAGGCTAATGTGGCGATGCCCAGGGAGCTCCAGAGAACATTGTGCATATTCAATGCGGTGCAAAGGTCCAAACGAGTTTCTCACATCGTCTTTCCTCTCTGCCACGCTCTCGTCTATACATATATGCTCTGAACCACCCCCCAATGCGGCGTGCCAGACAGCGGCAGCAGCAGCAGTGGGAGAGTCGAAGGAAGCGGCAAAGAAAGCTTCGCTTTAAAAGAACTGATCCTGCCCTTTCCCTGACCTTGTGTATAATGTATGTCAAGCAGCACTTATACAGATACTATACAGGTAATTGCGAGCATTGCGGTGAGATAACATGTTCAGGTTGAATTTGTGTGGGTGTGTGGGCATGCTTTGAGGCAGCTGTAGAAACCCTGTTTAAATAAATCACTGTTCTTGCAGGTTCAGGATTTGCCACCAGTACCTGATGCAACTGTCCAGTAAGCATTCACCATCTTTTTATGCTTGAAACAGAAAATTTCTTTGTGGGAAGTTTCATTCTCCTTCATTATTTCTTCAGGACATTGGAAGAGCTGGCAAAAGACTTTCAAGAAATAGCTGATACTTGCCTTTTGGTTTTGCACCTGGAAGTGCGAGTACACTGTTTCTTTTACCTCCTACCTGTAACTATACAAGTGAGTGCTGCTAGACTGATACGTCTTATTCATTCATAATGCCTCAAAAGCCTTAAGAATCAGGACAATACAAACTAGTCAGTTGTGGCCCATAAGTCACATGGCGCTAAGAGCAAGTTCATGACAGGCTAGAATAATCAGGTGGAGAGAACTGGCTTGTCTTACATTGTCCTGTCTTTAAATTTGGTAAATTGGCACTGTATCACTGTTGCTAGACTGAACCCATGGCAACCTTTATTTTTTTTAATTCTTGATACTACCTATTTCTGCTTACGCTTGCAGTGAAGTCTTGTCTGTCTAAATGTTTTGGATAGTCTGTGTTAGGAATGAAAATGCTTCATTTATCCATTCAGTAAGACCAATTTACTTGCTGATCTGCAACTATGATGGGCTTATAGGTGTTTCTGGGATAGTTGTGCATCTCACAATTTGCTGGCTTGAGTTGTTGGGTAGTAAAGGGCCCATACAGAGTTTGGAAAACTATGCTTAGTTTTTGAGCTTTGAAGTGAGTGCATGTTTGGCCAACAGGGCAACTTTGCTGGCGGTGTGGACAGCCAAGAGCCTGACCCTGAAGTTATGAAGCTGAACAAGGACCTCTCAAGCATCGATGAAGCCATGACTGCCTGCCTACAGCAGCGAAAACACAGGTGCGTTACATGCTGATATTTCAACTTT
This sequence comes from Dermacentor variabilis, assembly GCF_050947875.1. Taxonomy (NCBI): domain Eukaryota; kingdom Metazoa; phylum Arthropoda; class Arachnida; order Ixodida; family Ixodidae; genus Dermacentor; species Dermacentor variabilis. The sequence continues at coordinate 40,424,114 of NW_027460280.1, read as the reverse complement.
AAAGGGTTGCACTTCACTGAAATCTTGTTATACAGTGTTTCACATAAATGACCACGATTGTCTAAAATGTAATATTGTCTGTGCCCCCTGGAATCTCCCGTCGCGAAACAACATTACTGTGTCGCATGTGGTTGGGCGTCGCCTTTACAAATTCATATTCATTCCTGATAGGAATGGCCAACAGTGCAGTGTGCAATTTGTGCGGGTGGAATAAGACTCTAGAGCACCTTCTGGTGTCACTGCCCATCGTTTGACACTCAATGACGTACTTTAGCAGAGCGCTCTCAGAATAAAAAGATCCTTGGACCATGGCCTATGCATTTTTGCATGCAAAAGGCCACAAAAACCCTTCTGCGCTTCTTGAAGGACACTGGATTGTATGAACACTTGTGACTGTGGAGATTCCTCTGCGACTGACTGTGAATTACTATTATTTTTCTTTAACTATTATTTTTCTTTTCTCTCCTTATGTGTGTATGGTAGCCAACCGGCACGTCCTTCATTAAGCTCTCTCTCTCTCTCTTTCTCTCTCCACCATACAGTCATACCACTTCTTCTGTATAATGCCCCGACGACACCTACACCAATCTGCTAAGGTTAACGCCCCTTTAAAGACCAACCCACTCCCATTCACCGTGTATGCTTTCTGCCACCCCCCATTTTTTTCTCACAGGCTAGATGATGCCATGTTAATACCTTCAAAAATTTCCTTGTGCACTGCAGTCGAACCTTGATATAACGATCCTCAATTTAACGAAATTCTCGAAAAACGCACTTTTTATTTTTCCCAATCTCTGCCCCATTGAAAACCATGTATTTTCTTTTTCGCGATTTAACGAGGTCACTTTATACTGTACTTCCGATTTAACGAAGTCCTCGCGCATCGCACGCACGTACCAGAAGCCTCCTTGACAGGCAGACGAAAACTTTAGCCGGGCGTACAGCGATTTGCATGCGCCCTTTAATGCTCAAATTTTCCCGGCGCGCTTCAATACGTGGAGCAGAAGGCCTTAGAGCAGAATGTGCCGCTGCGCCATCTATCTTGTACGTATGAAACCCGCAGCGGACGCGCTCATGTAGTGCTAGCCGGAGTGCTTCAGAAGTTCAGGAACGCGTCACCCTATGACGTCACCGGCCTGTTGGAACGGGAAACCGTCAACCGGAAGTAAGTTTACAAACGGCGGTCGTTGGGCACGTTTTCTCGGTTGGTTACCGTATTTACACGATTGTAAGTCGACCACTTTTTTCAAATTTGAAAGTCTGAAGTTTGGGAGTCGACTTACAAACGAAACCAAAACATGGCCCCTCTAATAAAAGCGAGACAAACGGGGGCTACAACGTAGTTACAATTTTATGTTTGCTCTATGGCCCTACCGGTATCTTTTCAGTTTCCCGCGTGTTTGTTCGCTTTTCGGAAGGGTTTTTCAACATTTTTGAGAGTTTTACAGTGCATGCAACACTCATGGGGGGGTGTCAATAGTTGATGGAAGCGCCGCTGTTCCCATTTGCGGCATTACCCTCAGAACCACGACCTAGGGTGCTATTCTCGACACGCATGGCGGCTGCACGGCCGCCATTATCGGCCTTGTTTACACTCTGATTGGCTGTGGAGAGCTCACGTGCCTTGACATTTGTGCCGGGAAACGGAAGTTTTGCGAAATGTCATTTTGCGTTTTCATCAAGATGACGAAACGTGACGTGGAGCTGCAAATTTTATAGACTAATACATTTTTTTGGTACTTGGCAGATATATTGTGATGTTAGCGCTTCAAAAAGAATGTGAGCGGTAGCGTGCAGAAGCCAATGCAATGCATCTGCAATTCCTGAATAGCGCCCCTAGGGCGCTATTCTGGACATTCCGCCATTTTCTTCGATGCGTGACGTAGGCGTGATGCAAACAAAATGGCGCTGGTGGCCCCGTTTTGCTTACGTAACCTGACGCCAACTTGACGTTTCGCCTAAGAAACTGAAATGAAGGCACTGAATGTAGCGTTATCGATAAAGCAAAACAGTTTTCCTCCGCAGTAAAAATAAAGCAGCTATCTCAAAGCGTATGATTATTCTGTCGAAAACGCTTCTCGCTTCCGTCGTCTGCTGCGTACAAGTCGTCGTCTGCTTCAATAGCTAGGATGCATGTCCCCGGAAAATGGAATGAGTCATCGCATGTTGGCGCCAACGCGCTTGTTTTCTTGCTTGAGACAACATACGCGACCTACCAGTGGTGATGCGCGCACGTTCTAGGCAACGTTATCGCTATCTCGTGAAACGCAAGTGACTCAGCCCGACTCGGCTGGCTGAGAAACGGCCGAATATCACCGATAGCGTTGCGCACGCCAGAGATATCCACTAGCGCGACGCTAGCGCTGGCGCTGCCATCTCTTGTTCGTTTCGCTGGTTACTCGCACCGCAGAGGAAACTTCAAGGCGCCGCCTTGCGTACATTTCTTTTTATAAATTAGAAAGAGGCCGTTGTCATAACTTCTGATTGTGCGAAAAGGCAATTATCTTGATTACAATACAAATGCAGCAGTGAAAAGTGGACAACATTGCCGAAAGTTTGCTATGTTCAACCAATATTATTTCGTATAAACGTATTCTTTTAAAAAACGATGGCCCCAAACACAAATACCAACATCACCCGAGAGCGATGCAAATACTATGAGCACGCGTTATGAACAAAAGATTTTCGTGGCGCCAAACGACGGGGAAAATGTGGCGATACGCATTCCTCTCGGCTGCCATTGCATATGGCTGCTCATTAGCATAATTCGCACGGCTCGTCGCAGCAAAAATTATGGCGGAAAATCTCAGCAACGGCGGCCCAGCGCAACGTCACGCATCGTCAAAATTATGTTTACGAAACAGCCCTTCCTGTGACGCTCCTCACGAGATATTCCTTCAGCCAATCAGCAAGCTGGCATGGCGCATATCTCGGATCGCCACCACATATTCGCGCAATTGCAGGTGCATTGCACTGGCTTCTGCACGCAACCGCTCACATTCTTTTTTGAAGCGCTAACATCGCAATATATCTGCCAAGGACCAAAAAAATGTATTAGTCCATAAAATTTGCAGCTCCACATCACGTTTCGTCATCTTGATGAAAACGCAAAATGACATTTTGCAAAACTTCCATTTCCCGGCACAAATTTCAAGGGACGTGAGCTCGCCACAGCCAATCAGAGAGTCAACATGGCGGATAATGGCGGCCGTGCAGCCGCCATGCGTGTCGAGAATAGCACCCCTACTGTACAGTAGGTCGTGCTCAGACAAAGCCACCTAGAAAAAAATTTGGCTCAGAACGGCGGCGCTTGCGGGGAGTATCAGTAGTTCATGGAGAGAACCGCTCGCGGGTTTCTTTCTCTGTTGAAAGGCATTGGCAGTGGTTTGACGCGTTCCACTTGACTGCCGGCTACGTGCTACTTCTATGCTTCCCCAGTCGTCATGAGTGCTCCAGGCCCACTAATCGTTCGCCACTGGTTCACAGCAGCGTTCAAGAGGGCTACCATCCTTTACGCCGAAGAAACAAATCACAAACGGGTGGTGCAAGGGTGGCGACTGCAGCGAAGCGAAATTTTCACCATGCCGAAGTGGACGCTCTCCGGAGCTGTAGGCCAAGCTTGCGGCGTACGTCGCTGAAATGCGCGATCGGTACCTGCCAGTGAAGTGCGGCATGGTCATGAAACAAGCCCGGACCTTCGCCTTAAATTTATGGCCCTGCTCCGCCGTGTATGGCGTACACAACAGATGTCGTTGACTCGTGGCAGCTGCTCTGCGATATTAAAAAGCGGCAGATGAAGCTGATGGAGTTCTTCGCTTCCACTGAGTTGCATAGAATTGCTCTGCGGGAAGTTAAAATATTCCAGCGTTCATGAATCAACGTCGTCATTGCTTTACTGAGCACGGTATCATCCGATGGCTGCAATCGTTAAGCGCTCTAATGGTAAGTGGTGGCCTCATGGATCCACCAAGTTAATACTACTTCCAATTTTCTTCGAAAGAATATTCGAGTTGATAGCTCTGGTATGTGCATAATTTTTTTTTTTTTATGCCACGGGTTGCCATGTCTTCGCGAAAGGATTTTTTTTTTTTTTTTTTTGTGATGACAAATCATGATGATGATGGCACTGATGGCCACATCTAGTGGCAGCTATGAGCACTAGGCGCGGCGCTTGCTGCAGACCTGCTCTTCACCGTACGCGTAATGGAGAAAAATGCTTTCGTACCCGCTGGCTATCAGGCATCACGCTCTTGGTTGTGTTGTTAGTTCCGGGGTTTATTGGTTATCTTTGTAATTTTGCTATCTACAAGGTGCCATACGCCAGGAGTGTTCCAAGAACCTGCACCTTTATTTGGACTGCTGAAACATGCGAACCTCGATTTAACGAAATTTTCGGCTGCAAATTGGACTTCGTTATATCGAGGTTCGACTGTACTAGGCCACTCAGGTCACCGTTCAACTAAAATTCCTTGGGTTGCTTCGCACTGACCGGCTGGCCCAACCTTCCTCTAAAACCACAAACACACACCATGTACGACACCTACGAATCTGTCCAGTTCTATGGGCTTTCCATCCTCTTTTAATAAGTATTCTCCTTTTCCCATCCTCTCCCTACCCCAACAACCCCCAACTCTTTCTGAATAAATGCACTACTGTACATACTGATTCATATTATGTTGTTTCTCTCGTGTTTAGTCATAATGCTTGGTATTGTTGTTTATTATGGCTGTCAGGGAAATTGTTTTATCACTATAGTTGCCGACTGACCCTTTGAATGCCTGATTTTTCCAACCCGCATGATTATTTGAATGTATTGTTAAGGGGATGTTGGGAGTATAGACAGACTGTATTTACAATATGTATACAAGCAGAGTCAGTGTGATTATGATGGCTGACCAGCAACAACACGGAGCAGCGAGCGTCTCACAATCTTCTTCCTTTATCTTCTTTTATCCTTCCGTAATTGGACCCCTGGGTGCTGAAGCGCCATCGCGGCATATGTTAGGTGAAGAACTGTGAGTGAAGTATGGCGTCAGCCGCGAAACGTGCACAATGTCAGCAGGCGTCGGACTTGAGGATGGATCAAACTGTAACGGCGAGATCTCGTAATTGACGACGTTAACTTGCCATAGGACTTCATAAGGCCCTGTTTAGCAAGAGAGAAGCTTCTGGGAGAGGCCGGCCCGACGACATGGTGACTAAAGGAGCACCCAAGCACCTGGGGCGAACTTAACATTGCGATGGCACTGGTCATAACGCTCTTTTTGTATATGCTGCGAAGCTAATCAACCGAGATTGGGCGACTTGACGTGCCATGTGAGCGCGTTTGATGACTTCACGAGCATACTCAGTTGCAACACGTGGCACAGAAGGTAGGATGGTGTCAAACGGTAATGTGGGGTCGCGACCATACAAAAGATAACAGGGTGAACATGCTGCGGTGTCACGTTGAGACGAGTTATATGCGAATGTCACGTAAGCCAGCGTGGCGTCCCAGTCGCGGTGATCGTTGGAGACGTGCATCGACAGCATCTCTGTGAGTGTTCACTTGAGACATTCCGCAAGACCGTTCGTTTGTGGCTGGTAGGCAGTGGGCAGCTTGTGCTCAGTGGCACAAGAGCAGAGGAGGTCGTCAACTAGTCGAGACTAGAACGAGCAGCCGCGGTCTATAAATAACTGTCGAGGTGCACTGTGGTGGAGAACGACGTCGTGGAGGAGGAAATCGGCAACATCAGTTGCGTAACTAGTTGGCAGCGCCTTTGTTATCGCGTAGCGTGTCGCATAATCAGTAGCGACGGCCATCCACTTATTCCCTCTAGTTGTCGTCGCAAAGGGCCAAGCAGGCCAAGGCCTACGCGAAAGAAAGGTTCAGAGGGAACTTCAACTGGATGGAGTCATCCGACAGGAGGCAGGGGAGGTATCTTCCGGCGCTGACACAATTCGCAAGTTGCGACGTAACGACGCACAGAGTGGTAGAGACCTTCTTGGAGAGCCAGACAAGCACCGTTCCGTCTGTCACAATGATTAATTTTCTACTAAAACAGCATGCAAAAAGCTGTTTTAGCTTTATTATTACATAAAAACATGTTTTGTTTAACTATGAGAACTTGTTATTGCATGTACAATTATATGAAACATAAAAAGTATCAGCAGACCGCTAAGGTTGGAGGACAGATGACAAGATTCATGCTCGCTTTGGAACAGTTTGTCATCTGTTCTTGTTTTTCTTCGCATGGTTATGCATTGTAGGTGAGTAAACTTCACTGGAAGATGTAATATGCGTTAATGGAAACACTTTATGAAGATTTTACTTTAAGAGCATGTTATTTGTGCGGCCATATCTATGTTTTAGATGAAGCCTCTTACAACACAAGCCTTGCAGATACATATACCGTTATTTCCATGACGGCACAGTGCCCCTTAGGAAACTCCTATAGACGCTAGTGCCAGATTTCCCTCTAGGTGTTATAGTGAGAAACTCTATGCGTACGGCCATACAGCTATGGCCGGAACTTGGCGACAGCCCAAAAAAAGCCAAGCACTCCCGCTCGGTGATGGCATAATTTCTCTCGGGAGGTGAGAGCAGGCGGCTGACGTAAGCTATCATGCACTTGGTACCATTATGCTGTTGGGCGGGGGAACAGTGCCGATGCCATGGCAGCTTACGTCAGTGTGGACTTCGGTTGGTGCAGATGCATCAAAGTGGGCAAGTATGAGAGTGGTGGTCAGAAACCCGGTGAGAGCGGCAAACACATGAGCCTGCTCCAGGCCCCATGAGAATGGCGAGTTCTTCTTTAGAAAATCTGTCAAAGGCCGAGCAACATCGGCGAAGTTTTTGACGAAATGGCAAAAGTAAGACCACAGGCCGATGAAGCAGCGCACGTCAAAAGCAAAATGTGGCACAGGGAAACTGCGAACAGCACGAACTTTTTCCGGGTCTGGTTGTACACCGGATGCATCAACGAGATGTCCCAACACGGTAATTTGATGCCACCCAAATTCACATTTCGTGGAGTTCAGTTGGAGGCCGGCTTTTCGGAAGACCGCTGGAATTGCAGCAAGTCAGGTAAAGTGGCTTCCGAACATGGGAGAAAAGACAATAATGTCGTCAAGGTAACAAAGACAGGTGGTCCATTTGTTGCCTCACAGAAGAGTCCATCATACGTTCAAATGTCACAGGAGCATTGCATAGGCCAAAGGGCATGACTTTGAACTTATATAAGCCATCCGGTATTTAAATGGTGGTAATCGACGCAAAAGTGCCAGGTACTGTCTTTTTTATTTTACAAGGACAACAGGCGAAGCTCAAGGGCTGGCTGATGGTTCGATGACCCCCTTGTGAAGCATTTTGCCCACTTCTAATTGGATGACTCTACGTTCAGCATGCGATAGATGATAGGAACACCGACAAATAGTATTCGTGTCTGCAGTGTTTATATGGTGGTGAACAACAGATGTTTGGCCTAAAGGCCTGTCACCGAAATCAAAGATGTCACTGTATGATTCAAGCAGGAGACGTATGTCCGTGGCCTGTGCAGAGTTGAGGTCAGGTGCAATCATCTTCACAAAGTCATCCGTTAAGGAACCAGAGCTGTGAGCTGCAATTGGCGCTAAGAAACCACTCTTAGCATCCAGACTCTCAATGTCAAATTTGGAAGTAGTAGAAATGCTGGCCAAGAACATGCCGGCCAGAAGCACTTGAGGGCATAGGCTGAAATTCAGAAGTGGGAGAACGATACTGTTATTAGTAACCATTACCAGTGTATGCGGAAGAGCAACTTTCCGGTTCAAAAGCACGTCAACGATGGGGCGAAGCACATATTCATCATCAGGAACCTGTGGACAGGTACGCCGTCAATTTTAACATCAATGACACTTTTCTTTGTGGGCACAGACAGAATTTGCTGCAGTAGTAGAAAACACAGCACCACATCCAAGGGCTGCATTTCTTAGTTTCCGAAAGGGTGCGGCGAACGGAAAGATGGGCGACGTGTTTGCGGTGAACAAGACTGGTGTATGCGTGGCGATGGTGAGCGACTGTACCAAGTGTTCCTAGCAGAATTGTCGGCACTGTTAGACTCGGTGGTGGGCGAAACATTGCAGGTAGTTCCATCAAACCGGCTAAAGTTGGTCGGCATGCGAGGTGGTGAGGGCCACAAGTTACGACAGTATCAGGCAACATGACCAATGCAGTGACAGGTGAAACATATCAGCTGGTCGTCCGCAGTTCTCCACTCAGTCAGTTTGTGATGACGCGGAAAGAAGCGTCAGGGTAATGCAAAAATAGTAGAAGGGCATTTGTTGGCTCTGGGGTTGGCGACAGCGCAAACAGAATGTAGAATAATGTTTTCAAGTTCCTGGCGAACGATGGCTTGTACGAGGGGAACTGAAAAAGGGGTAGAATCAGGGCTACGTGAACAGAAAGCTGCGGGCGCCATCGCGTCCAGTTCAAGTCAAACGATTTGCACCACGTCATCTGATGGCGGCGCATGCTGCAGTGCAGGCTGATTTTCACATGACGACGTTGTGGCAGTATTGGGAAGTCTGGCGAATGGTTGCAGGATGCATTGGCTTTTGGCCTACTCCAATTGTCAGCACTCTTTGATGATAGCATCAACTGTAGAGCAGGTTTTGCCAGCACATCCTGGATGTACAAGACTTAGGGCTCGGTGGGGGATTGGGCACGGGAGGCCACTTCCTGTATTGCGGCAATTTTACGGCCAGGTGGTTTGCCAAACAACTCTGTTAACTTCTCTTTGCATTGGTCCCAGCTGGTTAGCTCCTCTTCGTAATTTTCATACCACACTTTTGGTGTGCCTCTTAGGTAGAACAACAGATTAGCTAGCACATGCGTTCGTACATAGTACATAGTTCGTACATAGTACATAGTACATAGTTCGATTTATTCAAAGCTGAATTGATCCACTCTTGAACGTCGGCGCCATCGGTCCTGTAGAAAGTTCTGGGATCCTTGGGTTGCACTATTACTACTACCGAAGGGGACAGTGACGTAGCTGGCGACAGTGACGCTGGAGGCGGCAATGACATTGATCCCCGCGCACTCATCGTCATTCATGGTGAGGACAGTGATGCGACATCCACTGCGGAACTCCATTTCCAGCCGTGGTACCCAGCACCTCCCACCAATATGTTATGGTGATGTTGGAAGTATAGACAGACTGTATTTACAATATATATAAAAGGAGTCTTAAGATGGCTGACCAGCAACAACGCGCAGCAGCCAGCATCTCGTAATCTTCTTCCTTTCTCTTCTTTTATCTTTCTAACAATATTTTGGCATTTTGATGCATCTCTAATATTGTTACGCTGGTATTTATTCATTCTAGTCTGCATTCAATTTTCAGTATGAGTGCCTTTCTGTAGCAAATCGAAAAGTGTTTACTCTGACGCAAAAACGTCAAATGTCTCATTGAGGGAAAAAGCCGGCATGTGTCATCTGCAGCAGCAAAACAGCACCTAAATTCCCATTGGCTGCAATGCCATGTCACGGGTATGCCTCAACGAAGCAGAGCGGGCAAAAGGGAACACCTGCTACAGCTGTAGCACGCCAGGTATTGCGGCAGGGAAGAGGGCATCGCACGCAATGCCACTTCACCCTCTGACCCGCACTGGGTTTAGCTACTGCGAGCGCGCCTGCCGGCCTTGGTGACCGCTGCTACCTGCTCGGTCTCTCGTTGCACAGGACGACAGTGGCATGCGGCATTGGCACCGCAGACTGCTGCTGCTTGCTGGCTCGGGCAGCACATACTGCAGATACATTACTCGCAGCACAGAACTCTAACCGTTCAGCAGCGTTCAATTGGACATTAATGCTTTTGAATCCACAACTCATAAGAAGTGCTTAGGTGTCCTTAGATTTTTTTTAATCAATATAGTATATTGGGTTTTAACATAATTGTTTATAAATGGAGGGTAAAGTTTGGAAGTCATGGTCTCGGGAGCCTGGCATCACACTGAGAGTTGCGCTCAAGCTTACGCCACCGGTGCGTCTCGAAACGGCTAGCTGGCCTACACTACTGGGGCGTCACCTGGAGGCTAAGCTGGCCCATGGGTTCGTCTGAACTTTCACGATGAGAGTTGCTAACTTGTTGACGACTACGAGGTCAGGAGGTTGGAGGAATAGAATGGGGGGTTTATTCACATGAGTAGGGCAAACTTATTTACAGGAAAAGTCATACTCGTACTGGCAGGAGCACAGAGCGCAGTACATATTGCATCGTAGCATGCAGCTACATTATGCTACATGATTCTGGAGGAGCACGCTAAGTCATTCTCTGGTAACATCCATCACACACATAGGATACTTCTTAAAAACCCTCAGTCATCCCTAGATCACTCGCTAGGGATTTTTTTTTATATATATGTATATATGCATGTGCCAGCACTCGGACTACATGGTTGTTCCTGACGGCGGTAAACAAATGACTGAGGGATTTATACAAAGCTGAATTGATCCTCAGAAAAAGCTGGGTCTGTGCCTGCAGCAAAACAACTAGTTTCATTTTATCTTTAGCTGTGTGTTCCAGGATGAATGCAACAGGGTGAATGCCGCAGCAAAAAATTCTCTGCCAGAAAATTTGTTTTCAACCATTAAGGTTATTTTTTTTTTTAATGTAGTGAGCGCGCTACATATACATATTGCAGTCTCTTGTTCATGTAGCTGCACTTAACATTGATTGAACTGCTTGTGTCTTCTTTGTGACTTGTCAAAACTTGGGCGTTATTCTGTGTTGGTAACATTTGAGTTTAGTTTTCTATGGGCATTCATTAGATAAGCCAGTAGACAGGAGGATGCTTATCGATCCAATGAGGGGTCATGTTGCATATGATGTCATGCAAGACTAAAAATATCCTTGAAAATGGCCAACCAAGAATACCACAGACACTGGAAAAACCACAGCAGCAGAGTTACCACTGTTTTTGTACCTGTGTACCAAAGAGCTGCATGCAATGTGTCTATTAGGACCTGCTCGAATGAAATACAGCCAGTCACAGCTCACAATGTTGGGGAGTTAGGAAGGAGCTAAAGTGCAAGCTTACATAGTAGGTTTTAGCTTGTGCCGAGCTGACTATTTTGTATCCACCGCAGGTACATATTTGAAGGGCTAGGGCACCTCATTGCCTCCATTTTGATCAACAGCACATCCAGCATTCAGAAGGTCAACGAGAATGGCATCAAAAAAGTGTAAGGCCCATGAGATTTTCACTTCATTGCGTTGTTGAATATGGGTTGTTAGTGGTTAGTAGTGAATATGGGTTTATCATTTATGTTTTCACTGGACCCATGACAGTGTGACAGTGGTTGTATTTGTAACAAAGCTACTATACCTGTACAAGGCCGGCGATGTCTTCTGGCATTGCTTTTGTGGAGTTTGTTTCATGCCAGAGTTAACAATTATTTGTGTGCATGTTTTATTGAATTACACTGCATCATATTTATTATCCTTATATACAGGACAAGACCAATAGTTTCATCTGCTATAGTGCTATATATTCTCCGTGGCGTATTACGTTAAAATAATTATTTATTGCTTGTTGAAAGACATTTGTTGGTTATTATATCACATGTCACGCTTTTGCCTGTGTGGTAATTGGTGTGTGTGCGCAAGCAATGGCGTAATGCACGTTTTGTTTTTGTTTTAGCGTGACTTCTGCAGAAATTAATCATGTAGAAGGTTCTCATGATATGTATTGTATCCAGTTGCAGGAACATCTTTGCAATGCAGCAAACCTTGACAAGTATCACAATGAACCGTGAAGTGGCTCTGGATTATGCAAGGCAATACTTTGAACTTTTTTACTACACTCCTGAGGTTAGTTGAATGGATTTCTTATATTTCACGAGTCTTAAAGGCTCACTAAAGAGGAATGTTAAGTTGCACTAAACTGGTAAATTACTCTGTTGGAATACAGTAAAAGCTCTTTAATTCGGATTTCACTGGACCAGAAAAAATGTCTGTATTAACCGAATGTCGAATTATTGAGGGCACAAAAAAGAATAAACAAGTACTTACTTAATCAGCATGCATTTGCTTACCAAATTAATCAACAAATCCTGTTTCTATTTAGTACAAAAGCAGTGCGGAAGCTGCAGTTCTCATCTCACATGGATTAGCGCTCGCAGGAGCTAAGGCATCACACTTCCTTTGCTGATTGGCCGTGGCAAGACATGCTTTTCAATATCACACGCACACCTTGATGACTTTTTCACTAGTCAGCTGGCCGGCAACAGAGCGTCTTGTCCACGGTGATGTAGTGGGCGGGTTTGATGCCAGCGAGCGTACCGCGGTAGAATCGCTCTTAATCTTCGGCAGCTTCCACTGTGTTTATGGCATTGCGAGTACATAGTACCGAGTCGAAACAAAAATACTGTTCGCTGCAACCGCTACATACGAAACCATGGTTGCTGTGAACGCAATAATGGATGGCGAGCATGCATTTCTGAATGCACGTGACCAACACATGCACTGAGACAAAACAAAACTACTGTTTGCCACAACCACTGCAGACGAAACCGTGGTCGCTGTCGACGCGATCATTGAGTATGGTGACTACGCAATTGTAAAGGCCATGCATACAACACTGTGTCATGCGCGGAGGTAAATGCAAGAATAAGCGCTATAAAGACACAAATAGGTACTAAATGTTCTGGCGTTCTTGTTCCCATATAGTTTCTGCTGATGACTATAGCGATGCGGACTCCGCCGCTTCATTTCGATTGTATTCTAGCTCCGCTGTTGCTCATTTGCGTCTACGTTTATGGCCCATGTGCTTGCCGCTCTGAGAGTTGTCCAAATTAACCGCTGTGAGACCAATTACGTCTGAATTAACTAGAGTTTGATGCAATAAATAATGCATCCACCTGCCAGGACCATTGTCCGATTTCCCAAAATTAACATGGATTGATTTAACAAGGTTTCACTGTACCAGAAACATCAATCTTGCTGTGAATTCAGTCTTAATAAGCCAAAAAAGACACAGAAATTAAAGACTGGCTTCTAGTGGCATATGAGATTTAGAGAACATTGATAAACAAGAATTATATTTCGTTTTAAAGAAGCCAAAGGCTAAACATCTTTGAAATCGATGACATTACTGTAATGTATGTAGTGTTTCTGTTCTTCAGGCACGAAGTTCGAAAAGGAAGACTGTCTTTTACTTTGCCAGTAATTAGTAGTCATTTTCCAGCAAATAAATGCAATTCAAGTTTTGAAATATACCGTATTTACTCAAGTCTAACGCATCCTCGATCGTAACACGCACCCGTTTGCCGTGACCTAAAAAAAGAGAAGTCCTTTACAGTACCGCGCACCTCATTCTTTCATACAGAAATACAACTTTTTCTCATTTGAAAAAAAAAGAAAGATTTATTCCCAATGCACTAAAGTTGCGGTAAATAAAAAAAAGTCCCAGTTTCGCCCAAAAGGCGAAGCATCGATTATGATAGCAAATTATTAGACAGCTATATGAAAAATAAGGATAGTAGTTTTATCAGCCGTGTAAACTTTTAAACATTCGCTTACTAACTAAATTAACAAGCATCGTGTCACGCGCACACAAGCTAACATGAACACGTCTCACTCAATGACCGCGGAAATTTTAAATGCTGGAGTGAGGAAGTGTGGTAGCAGGAGTGAGGGAATTGACCTTTGTGTGGCCTCTCACTTCGACGCGACCGAAGCGATGAGAACACAGCGCCATGCGCCTAGATGCATAGACTCTTGTCTCCGTCGCAGATTGCTTTCAAGATAGGGGCTGCGCGGCCACGCCGTACGTAGAAGCCTCCAGTGCAGAATGCCTCTCCTGTTTGCGCCAGTCCCACACACAAGTTTCGGGAACTCTGAATGCCCATGATGCGGCCCACTTTCAGTCCGTCACCGCACATAGGATAGCTTTCCTTTTAATTGCGGCATCGTGATGAACTCGGCATGTCTTTGCAGTTGGCACTTCCATGCTGATAGAGCAAGCACAGAAAACGGGAAGACAGACGGTGGACTAACCTAAGTCAAAGGAAGTATTGCCTAAGCACACATACTACAGCACATGGAGAAAGCTATGGCAGCTAGGCTCAAAGCGCGTTTGACGCAGCCATTTTGAAATGCTGATGGTGATATGGTAACATAGATATAGGGTCGTACTCGATTCTAACGCGCACGCAATTTTAGGACCCATTTTATCTGAAAAAAAGTGCCCGTTAGATTCGAGTAAATACGGTATGTGTAGTTCACCAGACTAAGCTAACCTAGTGTTGGTCTTTAGTGTCCCCTTAAGCAAACGAATGACTTATGTTGTCAAATAAGCTACCAAGATTGTTTACTTTGGTAGCTTGCTTTCCTTAACAAGCCTTTCATTTCCTTTATTCTTTGCATGATTTGTGTTACCAAGGTAATGTGTATGAAGGAAGCAGGTAGACATTGATTTGTGTGTGCTAGACAATATGTGGGCTGGGCTTCTTGGGTATGCCAGAGTCCTTCAACTAGTCATGATTATTGTGCATGGTACTTCTATATAGTGTCTGTAAGGTACTGCTCTCAGTTGCCACACCATTGCGCAGCACTAATGAAAGGGCAGGTCTTGTTTGGCATAAGGAACGCATTTGTGCGAAAAGAGGCCAGCTTCTTGCATGCCTGAGTTTTATGTAGTGTTTATCGAAAATAGCGTTAAAGGAGTATCGACACAAATTTCAAATCAGAAATAATTTGAGATATATTAGGCATAACGTTAAGAGACAGAAAGAGAGCGGTTTAGATCAGAGAGCAAACGGATATATACAGTATTCTAATTGACATCAAGAGAAAAAAATGGAGCTGGGCAGGTCATGTAATGCACAGGTTAGATAACCGTTGGACCAGTAGGGTTACAGAATGGGTACCAAGAGAAGGGAAATGCAGTCGAGGATGACAGAAGACTAGGTGTAGTGATGAAATTAGGAAATTCACGGGCGCTAGTTGGAATCTGTTCATGCAGGAGAGGGGTAATTGAAGATCGCAGGGAGAGGCCTTTGTCCTGCAGTGGACACAAGACAGGATGATGATGATGATGATGATGATGATGATGATGATGATGATGATGATATTTCTGTCAACACGCGTCATCTACAAAATATTGATGGCAAGTGTAGCTTCAAACGTATTTAACTTCAATTTTGAAGTATGTGGGGGCAGTCACCCCGTAGTGTGTAATACCTTGCGACATCGACATCAGCGTGGTGCGTCTTGTAAACATTTGTGACCAAAAGAACAACTATGTTACGTTGCAAGTTTTCATTGCAGTTTTGCCTACCATGCACCAAGAACAACATGTGCTGCTTGCACTCTTGCTCGGACTGGCACTCTGCCAGCACTGCGCAGACTGTGCTGCCAATCTTCCTCAGCTGTCGCTCGCGACGAAATGCTGTCCATGTCGTGCTTGTGCATTTTTCTCTTAAAAGCATACAAAAAATGATTTTGCGCTTACTACTGCGAATTGTTGAAGATCATATTTCATGGTTTGGATCATTCAGTATAACAATTAGCACTCTTGCTTGCTGGGTTTTTAAGGAGAAGAAAAGTGCCAATTTGCCTTCATTTATGGGAAAGCTAGCTACTGCTAAGGCAGTGCTTGCAGACTTGTCGCTGCCTGTCAGCAGCTGTCAAAAGCAGCTATTCCAGCAGGGTTGCCACGTGGGAAAGGTGGTTGATATGATTATGCACACGCCTGAAAGGTATTGGCCAGGTCTAGTATGGTGGTGACTCCCCTCTGATAAAATCGTCAGCACTGGATGACAAAGACGGCTAGGGCATTGTGCAGCTCGTGTACTGTACATAGATGGAGCAAAACTAAAAGATAAACTAGCAGCACAAAGCTCGTGCATTGGCATGAGCGTCACAGTTTTGTGTGATCATGTGACCAGCTGTGTTTACAAGACATCTCATAAGTCACACTCCTTTCGTTGCACTTTGAAATTGAAACTTTGACTTGGCCGGGATAACGTAAAACTATTCTAATCTGTCTTTATCACAAATCCACCATTAGCCCTCCATGATACGTCAAAATGGCTTGGGCCTCACATTTATGGGTATGGCATGAGCCATTTTGAACTGCCACTGATGGCTAATGGCGGATTTGGAAAAATACAGATTAGACTAGTTTTGTGTTAACCTGGCACTAGTCGCTTTAAAAAAAAGCTCTGAATAATTACCCATTGCACGCTGAAGTAAACAATGTTCCATGCCGTGGGTCATTTGCTACTTATTACTAGAGAGAAAGATGAGATCCAAAATCTTATGTCAGTGATCCTTTAAGAGCGGCATGTGTTAATTGAAGACATGATAAAACAAAGTGCTTTAAGCTAAAAGTGAGCTGAAGACATACATTTTATGCATTCTTCAAATGTGTGCATTGAAATGCCACTTGATTTCAGTTTGATGTACTTTTATGTCGTGATGCGTCCAGTTTTACACTGATTTTCAGTTTATCTGCTTTCTAGCCTTTCAGCATGTAATAGTCCTCCAGCCTTCTACTGATTTTCTCATAGCACTTTCTTTCATAATGTCTTCAGTTAGTACATGGAATTATTTACATATGTAAATTGAACACGCACCTTCCTGTCGTTTAGTTAAGTTAAAGTGGCATCCTTCACAGGTGTACCGCAAGTACATCTTTTGCTAGCTTTGTCTTAATGAAGCAGTCATGTGCTCCTTCGGGCACATTTTCACGAGCAGTGTACATAGCCCATCCAGATGTTATTTCTTGAAATGTGCATATTACAGTTGCAGCTAAAATAAAGATGGTGTTGGAAAATGGTTTGCTTTAATGATATTTTCTGTGCGCCATGCAAGTTAGTTTCAAGCCTGTAAACACTTTTTTATCATCAAGGTGGCATTTCTTTAGGAGAAACGATGAGCATGAGAGCCTCGGAATTGCCGCAAACTTATCATTGTATGTTTCATGCCGGTGCACCCAGTGCATTTTCACTCACTAAAAATGCTCCGTGTCTTGAATTGAGATTTATGGCACATCGCTGCAATATAAATGGAGGCCTTGCATTCCCAGGCCTCATACTTGTACAGCAGCATAGTCACTGGCTTTATCCTTGCACGTAAGATGACACTGCTATGGCCCTTTATGATAAAGTGACGAAAGTACTATTCATTTATTATTATTATTATTATTATTCAATATTTTTCTTTTTCAAAAATGACATCTAAACAGTGATGCAAACCGCAGGGTAATTACCCTACACGTAGTTTTTGTTGCATGACAGGACTATAGGATCGTCCGATAACTTGATAATAAGATGTTTTTTTAGACACCACTAGTATACCTTGAGAAACTTCAGAAAATGTATACTAAGTCTGGCCAGTCATATTCACTCAAACTAAGGATATGAAATGCTTAAACCAAAACATGTATGGTTGAAAAATCATGCGGCCAGGTATTTTGCAATGACAGCAACATTAAGTGAAATTTTCTTAAGCTATTAGTGCATGAATTAATATTGTGAACTTAGCCAGAACTCCAAGTGGCTTTTAAAAGCAAGCAAATTGTGCTTTATAGGATACATTGGAGATACCCCTGCTTTGCACTCTTGTGCACCTAGGCATATTTTGTTGATTAGGCTCATTGCAACTCTGACCTGCTCAAAACCCTTTCATATTTTAGGAAAGTTGTGCTGTCCTTGCATTTTTCTTGATAGTGTGTTATTTGCCGTTTAGTGCAGGTTTGCCAATAGATTTATTTGCCGGAGTTTTTTAACCATAGCCTTAAAAAATTTTCCATCCTCATCGGTTCATATGTATCCTAATGTTCTTTTGCAGGACATATTAAATCTAATAGTGGAGCATGGTGCCCAATTTCAAGAGATGGAATACAAGAATGTCTTGCTGCTGCTTCATCGTAGTCTTCCTAGCAGTGACCGGGACCCAGACAGTCTGGATGCTTTGCTTTCTCGGCTTAGAGACATCCTCAATGAAGTGGCCGTTGCCATTTAGCCCCCAACTGTGAAAGGCTTGGCTGCAACTGATGGTTACTGTGTAGGTCATATGACTGGTGATGCAAGCACAGAAACAAGAAAGATAATGCTTCTGAGGACTTTGTTTCTCAGGTGTAGTGACACTCTTGCCATGTGTCTGCTGGAAACGTCTCTGACTGACCTACATTCATGGTCTCTTCCCTTCCATCCATGTTCGTCATGTAATGTGCACGACCATGGCCCAAGTCGGAGCTGTCCATTGAGAACACTTGCAGCAGTGTGTTTGAATTGGATGAGAGCCATGTGTCATCCCAGTTGCTTCTACAAGTGGTGCTTGAGTGTGTGTGTACAGGGGGATAAGGTGATGTGTGCACTTGCGAGAGATTTGCGTGCCATTGTTCGCTTGTGCCTGTATTTATGCACCTGGGGCCGCTTCTGTGAAGCTTTTTACCCCACTGGATAAAAAGCTTTTGCGCACATATCAGTAAGCTGCCATGCAGTATGTTGCCGGCTGATGTAGTGGCACTTGCATGAAACTTGTTTACATTGTCACCTGACAACTTCCTGTGCAGCAGCTTACTGTCAGTTATGCAAAACTTTCTAACCGTGGGTAAATTTGCCCAATGATAAAATGCTCCATGTAAGTGGCCCCTAGTAAGTGAGAAGCTTTGCACTTTTTTACACTGTATATTGAACCTTAACTGACCCATCTTTCTCTGTCGCAGTTCTTTTGTTGATTCTAGAATAAGTATGTTTATTTAATATGTGATTGTATCCTTTGTGCACTTTTTTTGCTTTGTTGAAAACTGAGGTCACAAGATGCTGTATTTGTTGTCAGTGTCTGGTTGTAATCACAGTGTCATGAATTAATCTTGCTGTTCAGAAGATAATGGGACAATAGCCACTCATGTGCCTTAAGATTTGTGATTGCTTGCAGTTTTTGCCCATATATTCATGTTTTATACTGTTATGCTGCTAATAACATCTGTTTTGTTACAGTTCTGTTTGCAGAGGTATTGATTCATCCTCCTTTTTTTTAAGCCTGTCTTGACCAGTACACCAATGATCAGTTAGGTGCAGTGCATTTTTGGGAGCCCACATTTTGAGCAGTGCCAAGAAAGAACTATAAGAAAAGTAATTTGTTATGCATTGCAGTACCTGTCATGCAGAATGTTAGTTGGCATTTCAATTTTCTTTGGGCATGTGGAAAATATACTTCGGCTGGAAAATACAGAAAAACAAGTGCTCATCCAGAGTAGAATTTAGGCACAGCATGCCCACTGTAGCATCGTTTTCAGGTGCAATGTAGAAATTAGTAAGTATCACAAGCATAAATTTGAGCTAAGACTATCTAATGAAGTAATGAGCTTTTTATTACAATCGGCTTTATAGGAGACTGTTTTCTCTCTCTCTCTCTCTCTCTCTCTCTCTCTCTCTCTCTCTCTCTCTCTCTCTCTCTCTCTCTCTCTCTCTCTCTCTCTCTCTCTCTCTCTCTCTCTCTCCCTCTCTCTCTCTCTCTCTTTTTTTTTTTTTAAGTAGGTAGCTTCAACATTGCAAACATAATGAGGCAAAAATCTGTGTACAGGAGATGACATGAGAGCCTGCTCACATTGGCTGCATAGTTTTGCAAGTAATGCCTTGCCTAGCTGATATTCCGTAACATGAAAGCTGATATGAGTGCCACTTGTTACCAAGCACATTGGGTTGCTGTCGTGAAGTGCGATTCTGTATTTCCTCATTTGTAATGTTGCTTTGTGTAACCTGCTTGAATTTTTTTTTTTTTTTCAGAAAGGGTTGCATGTTAGCACTTATGAACTAAGGTATTTCTGCTATCACTTTGGAAACTAGGTTGCTTTAACCCTAGTTATAGTGACTTTTTTTGTCTTCTTGAAGCAAAAAATGAAGTTGTAAAAGTGGATAGGCCATGGAAGTAGAGAGTACCTCAGAGAGTTACAATATGCAAAGTCATGTGTATTATTCACAAGTATATACACATGTTATAAAATTGCAATTTGGTCTTGGACTCTGCAGTGAACTATGCAGTTGATTGAAGATACAAGCTAATAATGGTTTGCACATTGCTGAAGTTATTTTATGCATGGATACTTATTTTATAAACAAGAACTATGAAGTGTGCATGATCCCAGAGTTTTCACGTGGGTATGTATGAGATTAGATTTCTTTTTGGCAGTGTTTATGAAAGATAAAGCGTTAACAACCTTGGCATGTCATCTGTACAGTATAAGGACTGAGTTACACTAATAGGTATTGCCAGTCATAATAAATAATACTGCAATTATTTGTTCATTGTGGCACCATCATTTTGCACTGTTTCCTGTTTTTCATGCCTTTTATGCGCTTGTTTTTCCTGCTCCCTCACCAAGCTTGCACGTTTTCAGTGAACAATCAGGTGCTTCAAAGCTTTTTTTTAAGTTTAGTGCATAAGTAGTTTGAGGCATATTTTAAATTTCTGATGAAAGTATGTCCAATAGGTTTGTTCACCAAGAAGCACTTGTGTAGTTACCGTACAGTTGGGGCAAAGTGCATTACTAGTGGCATTGACAGGTGCAGATGCTCATAATTAGTGGGTCTAAAAAAAAGAGATGTATATGAACGTCTGTTTACTAATTGCATGTGTCTGTGTCCCTCATTGCCACTAGTAATGCGCTTTGCATTGATGTGTTATCAACTTGACTTATACCAATGCCGCTACCAACTAGTTTGCACGTACTACAGCCAGCACTCCGTATACCGTTTCTTTCTTTAAATCCCAAACCCGCCATACTATCTCAATGGCTATGGCATTGCGCTCCTGAGCTCGAGGTCATAGGATCGATCCCGGCAGCAGTAGCTGCATTTTGATGGGAGCGAAATGCAAAAACGCTGATGTACTTTGATTTAGGTGCGCATTAAAGAACCCCAGGTGGTCAGCATTAATCCAGAGTCCCCCACTATGGTGTGCTCCATAATCTGATCGGGGTTTTAGCACATAAAACTCCAGAATTTAAAAAAAAATACAATCACGCGTCATGGTGGCTTATCATTGTTGTCAATGTCGTGGTCGCCCACTGCAGTAGCTATGATGTTCCGCTGCCATGTTTGAGGTCGCCAGTTCAACCCCTGGCCATGGTGGCCACATTTAGTTTGAAGTGAAATGCAAAAAAGACCTGTGCACTAGGATTTAGACATACATTAAAAAAACCCAGGTGGTCAATAATTCACGTGTATGCCCTCCACTGCAGCATTTCTATAGCCTCAGCGTTGCTGTGGCACATTAAAACAAATCAATCAATCAATCAAAACTCAAGCTGTTCTAAAAAAGTCACCTGTGGAAGATGGTGCAATTCTGAATTTTCAAGTGGGTTACAACCCACTGCGGTGGTTCACTTGATATGGTGTTTTGCTGCTGAGTACAAAATCGTAAGTTTGTTGCTCGGCCATTGCAGGTTCATTTCATTGGTAGTGGAATTTTAAAAAATGTGCACGTACAGTGCGGTCCACTATTAAGGGGAACACTTGTATGTGCAGCTCTTACTTTGCTGATGCCCTAGCTGCGCGAGGCTGCGGAAGCAATATCAGTACACTGCACAGGTGGTCCAAAGGAGTCGGAGCTACTAACCACAAGTTACCATATTTACTCGATTCTAAGCACCCCCTTCCTTTTACGATCGCGATGCCCAAAGTGAGGGGGGTGCTTAGATTCGAAAAATTTAGAATGACCCCCCCCTCCCTCTTTTCACTGCGACATCATGACGAGATGGGTGCGAGAAATAACATTTTATTTTTCAAACATTCAAAAGAAAAATCGGTGCACGCAGTGAACCCACCGCTTGTGTCGGATGCTCAGTTACTGCCACTCGAGTTCGTCGTACAGCTTGAACCGCCGCTCTCGGTATCCCACAGCAGGTCGTCTTCCGTTTCGTCGAAATGGTTTGTGATCGAGCAGTTCTTAAATAATTTGACCACAACATCCACTTGGACCCGCTTCCAAGCGTCCGAAATCCAGTTTGCGATGGTTGATGGGGACGCTTTCTGTAGCTTTCGCCATACATCCGTACAGTCCGGCTGTACGGCGTACTCGCGCCGCCGACGCCGTGCCACCTCGGGACTCCGACGGCTCCAGCTCGATGACCAAGTGAGTAAGCACGCTTGGCGGCCTTGGCTACGTGCGCTTCCTATCAAATAGGGGGGTGCTTACATTCGCATGCAAACTTTTTTCCCAATTTTTTCGCGAAATTAGAGGGGAGGGGGTTAGAATCGCAAGAATACGGTATCTGTTGCAAATCTAAGTGATTTTAATCTTGCAAAAGAGAGAGACAAAGCATATTCATTGAGCAGTTTATTATATTGGATGGATCCTTATTCCAGGTAGCCATTTGCCTTCTTGAGTCAACAGGCCCTCTCGACTAGCAGGAGTTGATCGAGGTGGGTAGCTGGACGGCAGTATCTCCCACTGCTCAGGGGAAGGAAGTGGTAGCTCTGGATTGTTGACACACCCCTATATGATGTGTCTGAGAGTGCCTGGCTGACTGCAGAATTTACATTGGCCATTAAATTATGTAAGGAATAGCAAAAAATCAGGACGACCTCTGCACTCAAGTGCTCCCTTTAACAGGACTGCTCTGTACTTAGATCTAGGTGCATTATAAGAAATTCTAGGTGGTCAAAATTAAGAGCCCTGCACTATGTCAACTCTTATAGCTCATTCTTCGAGCGAATTAAATTGAAGAGGCGGACATTACTTCACGAAAAATCACCGTGTTCAATTGGCTAACAATGTTGGACAATGTTGAAAGTGTGGAGTTGAATCCTAGAAATAGAAAAGTCTTATCTGTTTGGCACAAATCATGAGGTTGTTGCCAGTTTGGATGTACTATCTGCTGTCAAAATGTGCTACACAATATTTCCTTCAGTCATGAATTATGATGGAGTGTCAAGGAATGTGTCCAAGTTACAGAATTTTATCTCAAGGTGTTGCAGACTGCAATGAAAGAAAGTCGGGGTGGTAGAATTATCCTTTTTGGCTTTTCTATCGAGTCCTCTTAATTATTTGCGAAATAATTGAATCTTGACTGAGTGTACAGTAAGTCATGTTGCATTATGGTTTCGCTCTGTATTGCACAAGAGGCTTGTTGGGAAAATACTAACTGGAACACCAATGTGAGGAGGGCAAATTGCGCTATTAAATTGGTTGTGTGGTATACAGTACATCTATTTAGATTGACTGTAGACTCAATCCTATAGAATCAACCATATAGTGCACAACTGTTTAGATGAAGAAATGTGCAATGAATGCTGCGCTGTAGATTGTAATCCTGGAGGATGTAGAAGTGCTTTAGTTTATGCTGATTCACCTGAAGATGCCAAGAGTGAACTTATTATGTCCCAGAATGTCTGTATGGTAGGAAAGGAACGTGTTGTGAAATGACAATGCCAGCTGTGCTGGGGGACAGTGAAGATGCCTGCCATGTGAGATGCTGAGAGGAAGGAAATGTATCTGCAAACACACTATGCAGATGGGTTGCATTTGCAATGCACAAAGAGAATTTACAGGGCAATTGAATAGTTGGACATGTCTGGATAAAAGTCGATGCAATCATTGAAACAATTCGTAGACTATAACTAAATCATTGTTACCAGGCCAGTGTATTCCACCTAGGATTTGTGTCGGGGGGAATAAGCTCAAAAAATTTATGGGTAGCCTGCATATGCATAGTTGGACAGTGAATATTTTTTTGTATAAAATTAAGTATAAGTGCCACAAGCACAATAGTCATCCTGTTTGATGGACTCGTCCCGGACTGCGTAAAATGCGGTCCCAGTTTGGTCAAATGCTCACTTTATCGCAGACAAACTGATTTTTGCTATGCATGTGGAAGGCTAGGTCACAGAGCTGACGTTTGCCCAACCCCCGAAAATCCAATCTGCCGCGGCTGTGATGCGAGCAACCCGAACGATAAGCACGAATGTACACCGAAGTGCACCCTCTGTGGAGGCCCTCATCCCACGGCTGACAGAACCTACAAGCAAAGGTTTCAAATTCCGTTTGTAGTTAGGCAACAGAGAAGAGAATGGCACAACCACAAGCAATCCAACCAACCAACTAGGTCGCCAACCCCTCTCAAGCTGGCCCTCAGCAGCTCGCACAGGTCCAGGAGCCAATCCTGAGACCCCGGCGGCGAAGATGGCGGCTACCAGGATCGTGCCCCTTCTAGGGGTCGCTCGACGGAACGCTCGTCTTCCAGGGGCCGCAAGGCCCTCAGGACCCGCTCCCGCTCCAGGGGCCACTCTCTTTCCAGGGGACCAGGAGTTCAGATCCAGGAGCCTGCTGATCATGGTACCACATGGGCTGACCGGGTCAAGCAATCACCGAAAGAGGTAACGGGGGGGTCAATCGCCAGAGCACAATAGTATAGCACAATTGGAAAGAGAAAACGCTTCGTTAAAATACGCAATGGAGCAGCTCATAGCAGAAATTGCAGAACTCAAAAAGGCCAGCAAGCGAGAGACAGTTCAACCCACTCGGGCCCCTTCGGTAGAAACGCCCATGGAGATCCCAGTAGCGGAACCAACTGCTGATGGTCTATCCAAAAAGGGGGCGTTGGCAGTTCATGCCTCAGACAAGAGTGCCAGTGTTCGTAAATTGGAAAAAACGATAGTTAAAATGGATGAATCCCTCGAAAAAGTTCAAATTGTAATTGACAAATTCACGGAGGTGGTCAGAGCACTAGGGATCAGACGCGATAATCTGGAGCGCCACGTTTCTGCAACGGCTCCAATTACATCGTTGGACAAACTGGATAATACCGACACTGAAAGGTCAGGAGCGGCTGCACTTCGCAGCATTTTATAATACAAGCTAACTACTATGTCCCACCATGGCGACTCACCACAGGGTAATTAGTGTCTGGAAGTGGAACTGTAAGGGACCACATCGTAAAAGGAATGTCCTCCAACAGTTCATTTGCACCCACCTGGAAAAGCCGCATGTGATCCAATGGCAGTAACAATACGACGCTCAACAAACTCACAGCCAAGACTGAGATCATGATCAGACTCATCAACAGAGTCTCGAATAGGCGTGGAGGCCTAAAGGAAGACAACCTCCTCAGGTTGTTCCACACCTTTCTCATGAGTCATATAGTTTATGTGGCAGCCATGCACAATTGGTATAACTCCAAGAAGAAACGACTAAACACGCTTATCAGAAAAAGTATCAAAAAAGTACTAGGCATTCCGTTATGGGCGAGCACGGACCTCCTTATGCAACTAGGAGTGCACAGCACATGGGACGAGATAATCAAGGCACAGGAGTCAGCCCAACTGGCCCGTCTGTCCTGCACCCCGGCTGGAAAGAAGATCCTGGCGGTTCTTGGGATCAACCCTATCCTAATGGAAGAGCGGAACTATGAAATCTCAGAAGATCAAGGGAACAACATACGAGTCGCACCATTTCCCCGTAATGTTCATCCTCAATACATGTACAACGTAGGCAGACGCAGGGCAAGAGCCCTCGCCCTCCTCAAGCCTACCAAAGACGATCCCTACTCGGCATGTTTTCTCGACGCAGCCCAATATGGACGGTCGTCTAACTTCGCCATTGCTCTCGTTGATCACAAAGGACAGATAGTGAATGCAGCTTCCCTGAAGTGCTCAACACCAACCAGAGCAGAGCTGGTCGCAGTTGCTATAGCACTCCTAGATAACAGCAGATCACAAATCTTCACCGATTCGAGATCGGCGGTCAGGGCTTTCGCTTCAGGATCCATTGCTGAGGAGGCTCACAAGATTCTCAAGAACAAGGTAATCTCTCCACACACCGTCACGTGGTTTCCGGCGCACCTCGAGCCCCAGCTTGACTCCTTTTCCAATCTCAATGACATCGCCCACTCCCAAGCGCGCGCACTAACCCACCGCGCTGGAGCAGGGTCGAGCTCAGACTCCGGGGTTCTCGAGTTTCGGGACACTCTCACCACTTTCAGCGAAATCACTACGCACTATCACCCAGGTAGGAGGACTTATCCTCCCCCTCATAGCAAACTGGCTAGACCTCTGGCGTCCACTTTACGCATGCTTCAGACTAAGTGCTATCCAAACCTGGCCCTTTTCCATACGATCACTCTAGAGGCTTTTAGCTCCACTTTCCCTGACTGTGGCGCTGTTAGCAATCTCGCACACATGCTCTGGCGATGCCCCTCATTACAGGGACGCAATCACATTATGGAAGAAGAATGGAACTCTGCCATCCAGAGCTCAGAACTTTCACGTCAAACTTGGGCTACCCGCCGTGGTTGCTCAGTGACTATTGTGTTAGGCTCCTGAGCACGAGGTCGCAGGATCGAATCTCGGCCACGGCGGCCACATTTTTTTTTTTGGACTTGGGCTGTCCAGAGAGCCCACAATGTGGCGGTTAGGCTCGGCCTACCAGTCCCCACGTGGGAGCTGCCCGCAGCTCTGCCCTAGGGCAAAGCTTCTCTGGACCATGTAAATAAAGTTCTTTGCTGTCTGTCTATAAGTGCCAAAATATGGTGACTGATACTCCTTTCTAATTTTTAATAAGCATGTAGATCCACTTCACATGTAGTCTATAATGAAGTCAAGCTTTCATGAAGCAGTTACATCCTATACACTAAATGTGATGCATACAATTATATTTATTGTCATCCTATGCATCTCATGCAATGTTTATACACTACCCGCAAGCTAATCTGAAATGCACACAGTACATGCAAATGCACACTTTGAGACATTGACGCAGTTGCGTCACGAGGACGAATGCAATTTTTCTTAAGGGAAGAATGGCGAGTATCGTGTATGCAGAAAGATGTACAATACGATGGACAATAGTAAGGTGACTGTTGTTTTATTCCTGCATCTGCGGCTTATAATAGAAACTGCCATGCACGCATATGTGCTCTCATGCATGTGCTAGTCTAGAAGAGATACTTTGCACCAGCATGGGAGAAGTGTGCATGTAATTGTGGCCTAATGGTGCTGGGAGACTGGTTCAATCCCACCATCAGACCCAATTCTTTGATTTTCTGTGGAAGCTATGTGGCAAGACAGCAGCAGCACAGCGGGAGTATTAACAAAGAAAGCTTCACTTTAAAATGCAGTTAATGCTCGAATAACGAAGTATTTAACTTCTCATAACCTCTTGTCCATCGAACACTATGTATTTAGAACCTCAATATAACAAAGTGTGTGGGTGATCTCAATATAACGAAGTTTCGCTTCCGCGGCAAAGGAATGCCAAATAACTGAAAACCCGCGGACGCAGATGGTCAAATGATTGAATTGCAAGCGGCTGCTTGCAAACGGGGGCACCCCTAGAATCGCGCAACAAGAGCGTCCTCCTAAGTGGAGCCGCATGATGTTCCGTATAAAGTCCCAAGTACGATAAGATCCTATCGCCGCCCACGCACATCGTGTTTTATATATGTGCGAGTGAGAATGTGTATGAAACAAGAAAGATTGCTTCACGAGTGCCGACTTCCCGCGCGAGCAAAGGGAAAGAGGGGGAGGGAAGCTCGCTCCCGGTAACGCGATCGCGCGCGCGCGAGGGGCGAGGGGGTATGTTGGTGCTTCGCCATTTCTGGCACGCGTCTCGGCCGTGGCTGCGCATGGCTACATGTAAGTGCGGCCGAGTGCATACGCAGCTGCACACCGTTCTTTAGAGGTAATCTGCCGCGTGTGCAAAGAGCTATAGTAGACGTGCCGAAACGGCATATCATCATGTTAGCAGTCTTCCCGCACGTTTAGAGGTTTAGTATTGGAGGTTTGAGTTTCGGCGACTCGCTGGAGCGAGAGGCAGATGAAGCATTCGCTCCCCGCTGCCAGCGCTTTTCATGATAGCATTGTCCCTGTGCGGCCGACCCTACCAGCTGCGGGGGTGGAGTGCACGAGAAAGCGTGGCTGACTTCGCCTAATTCGTACCGCTGATGTGAAGATATTGTCGACGTGGTATGAAACCGATGATTCGTCGCAGACTCCCAAATTCATCAAAATAAATTGTTTTCTCATTCAAATTTGTTTGTTTTTTTCGATTGCCCGATAATTCGGAAAATTGTGCAGCCCCTTGCAAAAAAAAAAAGAAAATCAGTCGGCGATTTAAATTTACTTATTTGCATGAAACATATAATTTCAGTACAACAAAATTTCCATATAACGAAGCAAATTGCCGATTTTATCTACTTAGTTATATCGAGGCTTAACTGTTACATAGAAAAATCTACATTGTAGTGCACAAATTGAAAGCCTCTTCTGAAGGTCACCACATTCTACAGCACTTATGTAGAGAAAGCAGCAAGCATGACCAGTGCTACAAGGCAGTTGTGTGACAAGATGAAGTTGGTATGAAGTGCTAACTTACTGTGGCGTGCATGCTGAGCCTGGACATGCTTCGCCTCGTCCAGGCTCTGGTGATCAGCAGAATTATGTACAGCATGCCGTATCACTACCACTCGCTAAACAAACGCAACCAAGAACAAGTCGTTGCCATCATCAGATGGCGCGTACAAAACGGCCCTGGGTCTCCCTGTCACCACCTCTAACGAGAAGTTAGTGGCCCTCGGGATCCACAACACCTTCGCTGAGCTGTCGGACACGGTTATGGCTTCACAAAAGGCCAGACTACAGAACACGGCGGCGGGCAGAGCCATCCTTCACCGGACCGGAACTGCAATGGAGCTCCGTGCCCTCGATGGGCAACGATCACTCCCGCCTGAGGTCAGAGGCAAGATCAAGGCGAACCCGATACCGAAGCATATGAGTCATGAACTCCATGAAGGACGACGCAAGGCTTGCGTCGACAGACAGCACTGACAATTCAAGGGTGACCCATACGTAATGTACGTGGACGTGGCGGCATACCCTATAGGGGGCCTCTTTGCGGTAGCCACCGTGAACGGGAGCGACAACTCCTTGACCCTCGCGGCCTCCGTAAGGGCAGAGACCCCAGCTGCGGCTGAGACCATAGCCGCGGCGCTGGTAATAAAGCAAGAAGACAGGGTAGGCAGGGAAGTTCACGTCGTTACCGACTCGCAACAGGCCTGCCATAACTTTACCAACGGACGAACACCGCTGCTGGCAGCTCAGATTCTAGGCCCGAGGCTGCAAGAATACCATCAAATCACGTGGACGCCGGGCCACACAAGTCTGGAGGGGAACGAAAGGGTGAACGCTCTAGCTAGAGCGCTAATCAACCGAGCGGGGCAAGACCAGTCATCTCATCAATCCCCACCCTTTACCTTCATGCCCCTGCCATCCAATTACTGCGACCAACTCGAGATCCAACGACTCAACCGCAGGATTTATCCTCCGCCTCACAGAAAGCTCAGCACTGAAGATGTAGCTCTCCGACTTATTCAGACCAACACATTTCCAAACCTACACAGATACAGTAAAATGCTCCCACATACATATCGTGACATCTGCCCCTGGTGCGGCGACACACACCCTACACCCTTTCACATCTCGTGGGGGTGCGGGGCAAACCTCAACACTTAATTAAAGATTCCTAGCACGTCGTTTGAGCGGTGGGAGGTACAGCTGACCGGCGATACCCTGGTGGGACAAGAAGCTCTCGTCCAGCAAGTACATCGAGCACCCATGGCCAGTGGAGTCCTGGAATGAGGACACCACCCACTCGACCTGAAGAGCAACCACCTCGATGGTCCGAATAAATGTTTTCTCTCTCTCTCTCTCTCTCTCCAAGGGCATTACAGCACCTCAGTAGGTCATAGCTGCGCCAGTTATGTAAAGATGACGCCGGGTGTAAAGCTTCACTTGTAACATAGGCTACCCGTCGTGGTTGCTCAGTGGCTATGGTGTTGGGCTGCTGAGCACGAGGTCGCGGGATCGAATCCTGGCCACGGCGGCCGCATTTCAATGGGGGCTTAATGCGAAAACACCCGTGTACTTAGATTTAGGTGCATGTTAAAGAACCCCAGGTGGTCTAAATTTCCGGAGTCCTCCACTACGGCATGCCTCATGATCAGAAAGTGGTTTTGGCACGTAAAACCCCATAATTTAATTAATTGTACTGTAACATAAGCTCTCGTAGTTAACTCAGGACCGTCGTACGTGCACGTTTGCTTCATATGGCAATGGTCGGGAAGGTGCACTTAAGTATGCATATGTCAATAATAAATTTACGTCCTATATATATATCCTCGTTGGCACGTCACTGCGTGCGGTTCTTATGTAGCGCGTACGCATGGGCTACAAGTTAGAAGGAGAGGATGAATTTCGCCGCTGGCTTGCAGCGGTCCCGGGTTGTGCTCGAATACATGTGTGGTGTGCTTGTACGACGACATGCTCCGTTTGGTTTGTGCCATGTACATTCCATGTAGCGCCTCTGTTTTAATAGATCGAGAAACCAGCGAGACAGACGCATAACACAGGACAAGGCATGGACAAGACTTGCAAGTGAAAAGTTGCAAGTTCGGTGCTCGTTCTGACCACTTGCATACGTGCCTCTATGTTTTGCAAGTTTGTTCATTAATTTGCACTGACTTGTCCAGCAAGAATATCTGTTGTAAGAGCTGAGCTTGAACACAGGAGCGTGAGACCTATTGCAAGAATATTTCAGAATGCTATCATAGAATAAAGAATGAGCTATCTAGTGTTTTGGGCACACCACATCCCTAAGAAAGCTAAATGAGCGAATTGTGAAGAAAAAGCACACTGCTTTCAAGATTGTAATATTTAAAAATTAATGAAACCATAGCCTCGGTTACAAACTAAGCTTGTATGTGAATATTTTGCATTTTAAAAGTTCATGTGTCAATTGGAAAGGTTTTCTGCTGTGTAGCAACATTTCTGACTTAAAGGTTTCAGTTGTCGCATGTGCTACAAGTTCTGAACAGGATGGATGAATGTTATAAAATTTTTTGAGTACATGTACATATGAAATATAGGAGAATGCCCACAGTGAAGTTCATGATACAAGCTCTAGCTTCAGCATATGAATATCAAGTTGTTCAGGATTCTAAACCTACCTGCCATGGTTGCTTAGTGGCTATGGTGTTGTGCTGCTAAGCACAAAGTCGCGGGATCGAATCCCGGCCGCGGCGGCAGCCGCATTGCAATGGGGGCGAAATGCAAAAACACCTGTGGTACTTAGATTTAGGTGCATATTAAAGAACCCCAGGTGGTCCAAATTTGCGGAGCCCCCCACTACAGCATGCCTCATAATTAGATTGTGGTTCTGGCCCGTAAAACCCCATAATTTAATTTTTAGGATGCTAAATCATTGACTAAATACATAGAGCTTGCAGCGCCTTGTGTAACCCTAGGGAAAATTACAATAGAAATCTCTATTGGCGTTATACGAAATATATAGGTGCAATACGAAAACCTACAGGTCCGCACAGGTCCTATAGCAAAGTGTACAGGTCTGAAAGATTTTGTCAATCCTGTATCGGGTCAATACAATGTTCTAGAAGACAAATAAAATGCTTTATGGGTCCCAATTGAAGTAATATAAGTAGTTATATAAACATCTATTGGACATATAAAATGTTTTATGGGTCCCGATAGATGTATATATAAGTAGTGATTATGATATAAACTTGTATTGGTAGTATTGCTTCACAAGGAGCCGACCAAGCAGTCATATCAAACATAGAGAATGAAGGCAGAGAAGGCGTCTCTTTAATGAAGGAATTGTGTGTTACAAGCTGTGTATTTGTTGCACTGAGGATACATAGGTACCATTTGCCGTTTCACTGCACAATTTCATTGAGATCAGAGCTGGACACCAGCGCATCTGTAGAGTGCAGATTGGCTTTTATATAGTATGCCATCATCATCAGCCTATTTATTTCCACTGCAGGACAAAGGCCTCTCCCTGCAATCTCCAATTACCTCTATCCTGCGCCAACCGATTCCAACTAGTGAAAGCATATTTAGCGCCAGCAAACAAGGACGGAAGGGAGACGACAACACAATGCGCTAACTTCAACAACTTGATTTTCAGGAAATACACCTATATAACACATGCACAGTGGCGCCACCTTATCCAAATCTTACCCATCCAAAAAAGCCGTCTCCTTATCTAACAGGTCGATTGAAGGGGCACTAACACACGTGTCTCTATTCCGCCAGATAGCCTGAGCTTCAATGATCTCTCGCACGTCTTTATCTTTGTGCTTCGCAAGAACCCGGCAGGATTCATACACCGGCGCACAGCCGCATTCTGGCGGAATGGCCCTACTTTGACTAAGTGTTCTCCTGGCTTCGAAGTGCTCCAATTCTCTGCAACCTACGTTTCTATGCTGGCCCTATCTCCCTTCAGATTTCCCGCCGCTGCAATTAGAAATAGAACTTAGCTGTCGGCATCCGTCCGTCTCTGCTCCGTCTCGCCCGGATCATACATTGATTAAACTGAAGGTTGTTGAACTTTCAAAACGTCGTTGGTTTTAGCACACACAAATAAAAAAGTGTAGGAAACCTCACGCATGTTGAAATGAAAATGGCCTCACACGTATGGTCTCACATCATCATCATCATCATAATCGTCAAGCGTATGCGCGCGTAAAAAGCGCGGGTTCTGAGTTCACGTGCTTGCGCATACGAGATATGAGAACCACAGTTGGTTATTTATTGTGTGGTGAGGACTGTGAGAGCGGTAGCTCAGTACCAGTAAGTCATCCTTATTTGCACATTAGTTCTGACTTTGCCCAAAACTACGTGGACACCGCAGATTTGCAGTAATGATACACCTGGTTTTCTGATAAATTCTTGTGCATTCTGCTTTGTGCTTCAGTTCGTGTGTTTCTAAACTGCAGCAGGCATCATGCCTGGGCAAAGACAAATATCGGCGTTCTTTAAGCCTCTGGCAACACCACCCAAGCAACCCAAGCGTCTGCTTTCCACCAAAGATGCGGTACGTCACGTATGTAGCTCTTGACCGCGAGCTGGGTGTTGCACATAAGTGTCACCGCTTTGTCGCTGCCTTTTTCAGGAACAACCAATAAAAAAACTCAGATCCGAAGGTAGCCCTGAGAACAAGACAGTTTCCCTTGCCATTGACATAGAAAAGAAGCGGCTTATGGCCAAAGTCAAGCTCCAGTCTCGTGCGACTCCTATTGTTCCGGCTGACATAGGTTTATCTTGGTTTGGCGCCCTTGAGCAAGAATTCACGAAAGAATATTTTGTTAAGGTAAGCACACCTCGATATAAGCATTTATTAGCATTGCCGAGCGATATTGATGAAAATGGGCTGCCGCAATCATGCGATGAAAATGACGCATAGATCTCTCTTGAGATTTTGTTTTGCCGTTTTGATACCTATGCGACTTGAGTAAACATTATCAAAACAAGCCATACGCCGGCCGGCAGAAAAAGTCAGTAGCTGCTTGGGTTTATTGCGCGCGAGCTTTTTTTGTTGGTCTGAATGAATGTTAGAACAATTATGAAGGCGGTACCACTTACTCTTTATCAGAAACTGTTCTTAAAGGAGTGGTACAGGAGCTGTGTCTCTTCTTTTTCTGACTGACCGGGATTCTAATGCTTCAGTTTAATGGCTCTGCTGTCATTTGTCCAGTAAGCACGCAGAGCTGGGTTTTCATGTTAGCATAAGTATACTTGGTCAATTTCATGACACATAGCACTAGGACCTTTTAGAACAAGCATTAACTTGTTTCCGTTTCTGTTTAGCAGCATTTAATATTGCATTTGTAATTGGTAAATGAAATTTGACTGCATGATTTACTTCAACACAGTGATGGCAATGTCAGTTACATTTTGCTAATGTGCAACATAAAAGCTCATCCAAGTGGCAGTCAGAAGTACCATGTTAATTTTCCTAGGGACTCAGCATCATTTTATAAAAAGAGGCTTTTACACTTCTTAGACAAGTTCATACCATGTTGTATGCAAGTGCAAAATGTACCTACAGTTGTGTGCACAGCATTGCAGTGTATGTGTTCATTGATACATGGCACAAAATATAAAATTAATTTTCAGCTCAGTGGTTTCGTGCAAGAAGAGCGAAGAAAATTTACTGTGTACCCTTCACATGAGAATGTCTTCAGCTGGACAAAGTCTTGTGAGGTGAACAAGGTGAGCCATAGAGACTGGGCTTGTCTTGCAGCTATTTTATGCAAGTTTGTGAACTAAGAAAACTTTTAAAATTAAATTCAATTACCTGAGCAAAGACCATCTTCAAATATCTGAGTACCAAGTATTTAGCTAAGTTGTCTAGGCAAAGCTGACTTTTGACCTTTCATTCATGTAATGCTGTTGTATAAGTAGAAGAGGTCTGCTTACAGCCACTGCTTGCTTTGCTGTGCATTCTCCACTGTGCTATGCACTATTGTTTTCTACGCGTAAAAATCAATTTCCATCTCTCTTTTATAAACACTACATATACATCATAGCTGTTACTTATCTCAACTGTTCACAAAACGTAGCTGCCAACTGTTTTAGCAGTTTCATACCTGCCTTTGGTTATTGGGCGAGTTGGTTACATAAAATCATAGCCCCTTTCTTAAAGAAAGATGGTTGAATGCGAAGCTTTCCCCCAATGCAAACTGAGTCAGTCGAAAGCCAACAACAACGCAACGAACCCAAGAAATGCTGAGCGGCCCGATGCTGTGCATATGTAATTTGATTGCTTGTTTAGGATTGTATTTTTTTAACGTTAAAGTTATATGGAGGCACATTTCGTTAAGTTGCATATCCTTTATTTTAGATCATGTAGCCGTTGATTACATGCACACACTCACACTTTCATGGACGACTCTACACTTGCATAGTTTGCCTTGTGATCACTGTGGTAGACGGTCAGAGGCATGACACATGTAATGCAATGCGGACATACACAGTTTGTCTGGGTAGCGTGGTGTTCAACCATCTTTCTTTACGGAAGGGGCTTTGATTTTTTTTTCCAGATCCTAAGACAACCCCGTGTTCATGTGCACTTGCTGACTCGATTCCGATAAGCAGGGAAGCTCAGTTAATCGCGACAGGGGTGGTGTCATGCCTAGCAGATGCAACTTGCGCTTCCAGTGAACTTAGTGTGCATGCTCTATTTTTGCTGAGCTCGTCGCTTTTCACCGTTATCAGGCACTGACCGGCCAGCAAGTCTAGGCTGGCGTGATACTGCGAATGTAAGCTGTAGTGTTCTACAGAGATGTGTAAGTTGGCTTTCCTGCAGTGTGTTTTCTGCACTCATGGACGAATCAGTGAGACAGAGAAAGCTTAGCTTTAAAATAAATTTATTTATTCATACAATACTGCATGCCTTATTGGCCCCTTGCAGGAGGGGGAAATAAAAAGCTTAATGTACAACTATGTAAGCACAATGTACCGAGTGGAAATCAGACTAGAACATCAGACATATACAATGCAACAAGCCCATCAGGAATAGATGCATTCTATGGATTCAGTGGTAGTTAAGAATTCAGGGAAAAGTTTTTTCCATTCTGTTATTGTCAGAGGAAATAAAAAATATTTAAACATGCTAAATCTTGTACAGTATAGGGTAAGATAAAGTGCATGGCAATGCCTCTTGATCCACATATTCAGTAGTTCCAGCTAAGTGCCTGCCACTTAGCTGCCACTTACAAGGAAAAGCTGATGCCATTGCTCGTGCTGACCATGCTTGACAAATTGCATGCGCTTGCTTATCAGTGTCACAAGAGAACCAGAAGCATCGCTACGGCCTTTGTCACCGTCAAGTGCACTTTTTGCCTGGTACCCTAATGCTCCTTTGAATGCCTTCTTGTCGAGTAGGCCTTTGTGAGAAACTCCTGTCTTGTTACAAAGGCCCATGTCATGTGGTTTGCCAAGTCACTGATGTCACTTACGAAATTGTTCCAGTCAGCCCCACAACATCCTCTACTCCGATCTCCAATGATATTATCCACGTCGCCAGGCTCAAGCCCGACAACTCTGCTTGCCACAGATATCTAGCGGCACCAGGACGGCTCTTTTGCTACCGGGGGTTTTGTTTCGTTACAATAGGCGTTTATGAGACATGGCGTAAAGGAAGACGAAGACGGGCATCTGGGCTTGGCACGAACTGGTTACCATCTTGGTCTCTGGCTGTGCTGCTCTTGTAAATACAGTGTAAATAGTCTCTTTTGTCTGTGTCTTTCCGCACGCAACAATATGCTTATTCTATTATGCTGTGTGCTTCAGCAGTTAGACTGACAATCTGTGGATTGTTTACATATTTGCTGTAGGTGAGAGTTGTCATCCTTGGACAAGACCCTTACCACAACCCAGGCCAAGCTCATGGTAAGCTCCTTAACTCGTGGACAGTCCATGAATGTGTCAACTTCATAGGGCAGTAAAACCTCCTCTGACTGCAATAAAAATATATACAAACTAAAATGTATGCATGTCAATGTCATTGAAAGTGCTTTGTGGAAAGCGAATATGGGGGGAGGGGAGATCACCATATGGCCTGAGTATCTGTATGGGCAATTATGCTGCATGCAGTCCACTCACTTTTGGCACCGCTGTGTTTCTTTCCATACTTTGGCTTTCTTTCACTTAAACTTGACAGGTCGTGTGGTTTTAAATAGACTGGAAGCAATTTAATATTTTTTGAATCTCCTAAAGTCGGGAAATAATTTGTTCCTTTCACACTGTGCATCCCATTCCACTCTCAGGCACTGTCTCCTCCTGTTTCACAAAATTTTTTATGACAAATATTCGCAAGTTCAGATTGTTAAAAATCTGAAGTATCAAGAACACAAATTTCATTTGGGTACATGTAACACCTTCTTGTGAGGTTTTGAAAGAATTGAAAAGATTTGCAAGTGCTTAACTGAGCTTGCCACTTCTTTTTCTATTTACTGGTGTGCTCATTAAACTGGGATTATGTAAAAGAGGTTTTGAATTCTAGTGTGTTCCTTTTCTTAGCATTGCTCTTGTGCCTTGTGTCTCCCAGACATGCATCTCTCAATGTATGGCTGTACCTCTGCTTTCGGCCAGTGAGTTTCTTAATTGTGAACACAAGTGGGAGAACATAATGCATTTTTTCAGTTTAATTTTATGTGATTGTTAGCTGCGTGCAACATACAGCACATTTTGCTGTACAAGGTAGGTTTTGGGGCCAGAGGCTGCATTACAGGGGGTTGTCGAGGCCAATCAGGAAAATTTCTTATCCGAAATAAAAGCAAGAAATGTGTAAATCTATGTATACGTACAAAACTTTGTATAAAGTTAGTGAAAAACTATCTTGAAGTGAAACTATTCAGTAAAACTTCTGTCAGGTAACATGACCTTCTCTAGCCTCGATCTGAAATGGCTGCAGGCTTGCTTCACCTCCTTTATATTCAGGTTCATCATTGCCTGCAACTTTGTAGATGCCTTCAGGGTATTCCTGGTGTTGCAGTTTCTCGCGTTGATGTTTACATCAGTGACACCTCACTCACAGTAGCCGAGCAGGTTGCAGTCTGTGGTGACCAGTAGCAGGCCACATTGTCACAAAGCCACATTTGTGTCTTCTTTACCTTGTGCACCAGAGTTGGGCCTTGTTGGAACATGTACTTGCTTCCAGTGTCTACCGTGTTCATCCAAGGCCTCACAGCAGTCTCCAACGGCACTCTTTGGCCAGACCTGGCTTTTGTGCCGCTAAACCCTACACATAATCACAACCATCTGTTGCCCCCTCAGACCATCCTCAAAAGATTGGGGCACCACATCACCCTCACCACTCACCCTATACTCACGGACAACTTTCTGTGGCTACGATAGGAAAGCTACGGGGCGTAGCTTCTGCACATGTGTTACCGCGCCAAGTACTCCGCCAGCGTTCAACAGTGCTTTGGTTGATGCCGCTTCCTAGTGCGACGGATTCGCGTTGGTCCAGACGTGGAAGGGAAAAGCCGCAAAATAAGTCAGCTTTTACATTCAGTGGTGTGTTCTGTCTTATTTAACTGTTGCTAATAAGGTGTTTATGTTTTCTTTTCTCCAGCTTAAACTAATGTGGATAAAAACACTGGACTCTTTTCAGAAGCGCTCTCACTTTTGTGCGCTTTGCCTCCATAGCTTTCCTTTCATAGCCACAGAAAGTTGTCCGTGATTAAAACTAGCAGCATCACAAAGGTGGGAAATTTGGTGTGTATGACTGCGGGTACTTCAGTCGCATCCTGGCATACCCAGCAATCATTTTGGCGGTTCACTGTCCTGTCTTGGAAATAAGTTCATCTCGTCCGAGAACCTTGGGGAAGCCAGCGCTGGTGTGGTTCAGGTGTCAAGCTTATTTTTCTCATTTAACAGTTTGCAGTTTCGCAGTACAAAAAAATGTCTTTTGCAGGCATTGTGGACGTGCAGTACACACCCCAAGACCTCCAGTACATTGTACAACCTTGCCCTGCTTATTGCTTTTGTGAGGTCGTTCAACCGAGGGTCTTGGTTGATTTTTTGCATCAGTTTCCTAAAAAATCCTGCTATTTTTCATGATCTATTCACTTTGGCTCAGTCCTCACTGACATCTTTCTGGATGTTGCATACCCTGAAAGTCTTGATAATGTGGAACACTTATTTTTTGTGTGTAGCCAAACTGCACAATGACTTGCTGGGGCGCCTTTCCAGCATGAACTTGTTTCTGTATCATTGCCCTCCTGTCGTATTAATGGTTCATCATTGAATGATGTTGCAAGACAGCATGGAGGAAGGAAAACGTTAGGAGAGAGCATCGCGCCAATCCTGGTGGCCCATGTATGGTTAGTTTTAGTGATCCCGCTTTGGAGGCAGAGCCACACCAGGGCAAATGAACAACTGTGCTGTGCACCAAATAAAAGCTACTGGCATAGCTACTGGGAACCAAACATCTCGGCAAATCTCGATTCTTGCTCCGTGATCTCGGCACAAGAGGTCGCATGTTGGGCCCCCACTGAGTAAATGTATGGGCTTCGCGGAGCGATAACTTGCCAAGGTTGTCTGCGTGGCACAATGCACTCTCCTAACATTTTCCTTCCTCCATGCAGAACAGGATGAACGCAGTCAGTTATCCTCACTGCGTTGTTGCCAGGCTGAATGCGAAAAAGCTCCAGATTTATCTCAACAGTCCTGTATATACAGTATGAAGGAATTATCTTGTTGAATGGGTTGAAATTGGCCGCCAGTATTGCAGGCTAGGGGTAACTTACAAGTTACACTACAGTTCTTTTAGAGCCATTATTGTGAAGCACGATTCATTCCCTGTTGCTAACACCATTAGCAGTTTGTGAAATCGATGGCTGCTACTACTCATGAGTGCAGCCTAGGCATTTCATTCTAAAAGCAAAGCCACAGGATGTGTGGCTTTGCTGGTCATGCTCTGTTTACTCTTAACATCATTGATAGTTTGTTCCAAGCACAGACTGTGTGTATTTGCATCAAGCTAAGATTAAATGCGTGTTTCCCCTCCCCCCCCCCCCCCCATTTTTTTTGTAAGCTCTGCAGGGGTAGTTTGAATGGACTGCCTGTGTATGTGCAAACTGTTATGTTTTTTCTTTGTTCAATTTTGATTCACTAACCAAAGATTATTTGTGCACCACGCTGCGCATTAACATGGGGACTAGCTAAAAAAGTGGCCAGAGCTGACGGGGAGTAGTCCCGTCACTGCTAGAATATGTAGCTGTTAGGAAATAAATGTTTTTGTCTCTCTTCTCAGTTCTTCCACGGTGTTTATTGGCAGGTAGAAAGAAGGCAGCGGCCACTGGAAGTTCAAAACTAATACTTCCTGCATCATTTGCACATTCGAGGACCTAGTTTGTTGGCTAAACATGCAGACAATGTAAATAAGCCATCTTTGCTGCATTTAACACAGTATATGTTTTCTCTTTTTTCATAGGCCTTGCATTCAGTGTACCCAAAGGTGTCGCCATTCCTATGAGGTAAGGGGGGGGGGAGGGGCTTTTTATTGCCTATGCATTATAACTTTTTCCTTAATGTTCTCATTATTGTTTGTTTCCATTTTCCTGTCTTTTTCTCTCTGGTCCTAGGATGTGTGATCTGTTTCACTCTCACTTCCATTTCTTGCCTAGAGAACGGTTGTATTCTTGTGTAAAATATGGTATTCTCTACCCAGCCTTCTGAACATGTACAAGGAGCTAGCGAATGATATTCCTGGCTTTCAGCAGCCTTCAC
Organism: Dermacentor variabilis; assembly: GCF_050947875.1. Lineage (NCBI taxonomy): Eukaryota > Metazoa > Arthropoda > Arachnida > Ixodida > Ixodidae > Dermacentor > Dermacentor variabilis. Next base: position 40,384,045 of record NW_027460280.1, on the reverse strand, counting down.
ATGGCAACTTAACTGGATGGGCACAGCAAGGTGAGAAACTACAAACTGGTCTGGGAAGAAGGCTCTTGGAGAGTGCTTACCATTATTGTCTTATGTCAATTTTTGCTTTGTGCATTCAGTTGACATTTGCTTTTTGGAGCACAGCTCTTAGGCACCCGTTCCTGCGTTGAGCGTAGGTGTGCCTCGGTGTTTTTCATAACCGAGCGAACGAGCACAGTGAAGGATGTAAGAACGAACACAGAGTGCAGTGGGTGATGAAAGATAGCGATAGCAAAGAGTGTGAGGAGGAAAGCGGAGAAGGAGATATGGTGGAAGCATAGTGTAGTGCCGTGCAAGACTGGCTTTGTGGCGACGATGGCGCCAGAGTAGTGCGTGTCAGACATGTGGAAAGAAAGTGCTGCATGAGCGGAGGTCTGTCTACGGCGGCTGCTGTGAACTGTGCCCACACGTCACCCACGCACTGCCTCTCGCGATCTCCCGATTAGTGAGGCAGTCACGGCACACTTCGCTCCATTTGCAGTGTACTGCACGAGACAAATTTGTCCGTGCCAGCCAATATATTGCGAACTGAAAACGCTTATAGAGCTGTGCTCAAATTTCGCATTAGGGAGTATTGCGATTGTTGGTGAATTTTTTTTTTGTCTGTGTGAAATTGTACATTGCTGAAGACATGCACAAAAATCACTATCGGCATTATTTATCAACATGTTCTTGTTCATTTCAAAAGCTTCTTGAAATAGGTTTGGCTTTAACTCAGTCCTAACCATGGAAATGTTATTGTCACTTGCTGCCATCAATCATTCTGAACTTAGGATATGTTGCATCAAGTGGAGTTGTGGAAAAATAGATACTCTTTGGAGTGGTTTGTGTATTAGAAATATGTTAGACATTACAGATCAGAAATCTGAAAAGTACAGTAATAACCAATCTTATGGCAAAATAAATGTAATACGATTACATTAATTGTGCCAAATTTTGCTTGCAAAACTGCTGTAACAGTCACTGCCCTCAGCTGTAAAATTCTGAGTTTCTCGGTAAGATCCGAGTGAATTCCAAGTGAGATCTGTTCATGTTTGCCCGTGCTGCATGACACCATGCTTGTTAATTTAATTAGTAAGCAAATATTTACTGCAATTTATAGAGGCAATAAAACTACACGCTTTACTTTGTGTAGTTGTCTAATACTTTGCTATTGGTATCAGTGCTTCACCTTTTGGGCAAAACTGCCACTTTTTTTTTTCTACTTATTTTCACTCAGGTGTGCTGCTGCTCAATGCTTGTCTGACAGTACGTATGAACACGCCAAACTCGCACAAGGATCGAGGCTGGGAAAATCTCACTGATGCTGTTATTCGTCACCTCAACAAGCAGTGCAGCAACCTGGTTTTCTTACTCTGGGGTGCCTATGCTCAGAAGAAAGGTTCCATCATTGATCGGGTCTGTTTTCCTAAAGCCATTGTTTTATTGAAGCCAGGGGCATTGCAACACCTTTATGAAAGGTGTGAAATGGGTCTGGTATTAATGGGCACATTAGGCTCAGGTGAAAGTTACCATCACTACCAGTTATCAGCTACCCGATTTAATTGGCTGTTATGCCTTCCCTTAAGCCATTGTTTTTAAATGTGCCTTGTATCGGGGATGTTATCGGAAATCAAATGTTGCATTTGCCACGCCCTTACAGTCTCCCCTTTTCGTTGTTCCTACTACACTCAAAGCTGTGCACTATGCCCATGTGGGACAATTCCTACCATGTTCCACTCATCATTGTGTTAAGCTTTTGTATTGGGATGACTTCAAGATCATGTGGCATTGTGCCACCAATCTCGGAAGCCATAGTTTCAGCTCTGCGGTATTCACCACTAGGTGGCATCACAGCTGCATTGGTGACAGCCGCATACAAATCACCTGTGAAGGTCGGAAATGCGCAAAACTAGTTGAAATTCACGAAGGACTGGAGCAGGGTTGTCTCCATTTTCTCTATCGCTATTGATGCTTTATGTTAAGGGAATAGAAAGACTGCAAGTTGGTAAATTAGGTTCTGATTTATCTTGCTCACATAATGGGTAGATAGTGAGACAGAGGGTCCCTGGGCTGATGTATGTGGATACATAGTGCTATTAGCAAACAATGCAAGGGATTTTCAGAGACGTGTGTGGTAATGAAGTAACATGTCTAGGCCTTAAAGGGACCGTGGCGTGCAGTTTGCCGCGACTTCCACCTTTGGTGCCTACGACATGCTAAGCATAAGCCAAATAATGCTTGCCCATAATGCGAAATAATGACACTTTGTTTACATTCGTAAAAACATGATTGAATAAACATAATTGCGTCGAGCCGCCAACTTGCGATGCTAAGCTCAGCACTACCACGCCCCGCAACTTCTGCCGACACGCCTAGGGTCAAGCGCATACAATGCGTGCCAAGAAACTCCTCCATAGTGCCTAGGCAGAGTCTTATATTCAAGGAGCAAAAGTCCCCACATTTCCTCTCTCGCACCCGCTCTTACTCACACATGCGCGCAAACGTCCGGCATCTCCGCAAGTGCCACGCCCTGCTCTACCTACTAGCAATTGGAAATACATACGCGACCGCGGAAAAGGGGATCCTGGGGGTTGAGCCGATGCCGGATGTTTGGACCTTTACGGCCCCTCGGCGGAGGCAACACACCTCTTTGGCCTCTGCTTCACGTAGACGGCACCCCCGGACTGACCCACCCGGGGAATATCGGTAGTTGCCTTTTCTGGTCCCCCTCTCCGATCTGCGTCTTTCTCTCTTCCTTTCAATCTTTCCTGTCTTCTCTCTTCTATTTACTTCAGATTTTCCGGGCAGCAAGGGTTAACCTTGTGTAGGTGGCCAACCTTGGGTACTCCAGATTGGGTTATAGTAGCACTGTACAGCTGGTGAGGGCTTGTCTTACTTGTAAGATTTGCTCCGTCCCCATGTTGGGCTCGGTGGTGGGCGGTTGGTGCTGCTGCCGAACTCATGATCCCTATATTATGGCTTCCCGTAAACCGCTTTTCCTTGATTGCCCTCTAGAAAGAGGGCACACCGATGCAAATTCTCAGTTCTTATTGAAAATCAATGAAGAACACTTTCTTAAGTACCATGTAAACCACAGTGAAGGCAACACGAGCGTGCGTAAATTCTCCACTTTCTTGGTGGCGAAATGCCTCGCAAACACGATAGGACCTGGCTACAAAGCCACAAGGGTGACCAATGGAGACGTGCTACTTGAATTAAAGGACAAAACACAATATGAGAAAATAAATGACTTGAAATGCATTGATGTAGCAGTCACTGTGTCATCACATCGAACCATGAACACGAGCCGTGGAGTAATCTCGGAAGACGACTTCTTGGACCTTGCTGACGAAGAGCTGCTTGAAGGTTTTCAGGAGCAAAATGTCATCCAGGTAGAAATAATCTAATCTGCAGGAATAATGAACAACTTCGAACAAAGCACATCGTATTAACCTTTGGTATAGTGTGCTCCTTAGTACACTAGATGCAGGCTACGTCAAAGTATGTGCGAGGCCGTACATCCCAAATACTTGACGCTGCTTTAACTGCCAGAGGTATGGGCATGGATCTCAGACATGCAGAGGAAGGCAAACTTTTGCAAAATGTTGCTCGAATGATCATCCAATACACGCTTGTGACTCATCTCCACATTGTGTGAACTGTGATGGAATCCAGCCTACTCCAGGATGTGCCCTAAATGGAAGAAAGAAAAAGAAATCATTGCACTAAAGGTCAAATAAAATATAACATTTCACGAAGCAAGGAAACATCTTCCATACTTAGATCAGGCCAGCTTTTCTGAGGTGGCGCGACAGGGGGCAGCGTCACAAATGCCTCGAGAGTCTATCGCAGTCACTGATAGTGGTCCGGTAATCACTCCGCTTGCCCCCCTGGTGGAAGCAGCAAGTGCTGCTCCATCATCATCAAAGGTGGGCCTGCAGACCTTGGTTCCGCAGGTCCCAAAGCTAAACTGAATTGCACAGTCTGGGACGCGAGTTTCAGCGCCTGGTTCTCGATCCTCCAGCGCATCAGAGAAGGTTATGGAGGTTGATCCAAGAACCTCGGCGTCATCGACACCAAGAGATCAGTGCTCTCAGGAGCACGCTAGGAGGGATAAACTTCCTGTAACTGCTCTGAGAAAGGGACCGGTAACCGTTTAGGTTACCGTCCTTGTATACATATTTATCTATCTTTACCACGTGCTCTTGAACACAGACTACAAAACTCTTCCTCAATATGGCTACACAAATAATTCAGTGCAATGCCACGGGCCTATTTCACAATCTAGATGTTAAGGATCTACTAAAGGAATATCAGCCACGACTGTTCTGTGTTAAGAAACACATTTAAAGGGCCCCTGAAACAGTTCAGACAAATTTTGTAGACGTGTAGGGTACAGCTTAAGTAGAACATTAGCACCACAATTTAAGTGAAGCGTTACGTATTAATGGAGCTACAAGCGATTACAAGTTACTCTCCTCCCTAGCCATGCTTTTCCTCCTCAACTCGTTCGCCGAGCGATCAGCGATAAGCTCCGCCTTCACTGGTTCTGCGTCACGATGCAACGTCACATTGTCCGCTTCAGGTTGTTTTGGAGCCCGCCCGCGTGAAATCTCTCCGCTCGCCGCTTGGCCGTGGACCCCAAGCGAGAGCTATCGAAGCAGCGTGTATTGTGAGCATTCTGCCGCAGTGCCAACGTGTCTGGCATTCCTGTAACCACACACTTGCTGAACGTTTCCATGGAACGGCCGAAGCATAAACTCAAGCTGATGAAGGAACTTTAGCGTAGACGTACGTGAGCTGCCTGATCGATCTCCACGGTCCAGCCACCCTCGGCGCAGAGCCTAACCAGCCAAAGAAAGAGCTAATATTGCTCTAACCTAGTGTAAAACATTTTAAATATTCACAAAAACAATGTGGTAATGATTACACTGCTGCAAAACATTTACACCAGCAGCAAATAAGAATACATTTGTTACTGCTAATGTGTCTGATTGCGCTCTATGCCACCAGGTGGCTGCACTGTGCAGACCATTCACATTTGCGCTTCTGTGCATCCCATGAAACAACACGCAAGGGGATACGGCCAGGCCCTGTCCCCTTGCGCTTGCGTTTACCCTAATACCGGACTCGCGAACCGCTATTGCGTTAGTAATCTTCCGGTGTAAAGTGACGGCCGCAATGCGCTAATCCTGGTGCCGATCAGATAGCGGCAGTCCGATGCGTTGCAGCCAGTCCGCTCGTCTACTGGCTTGCAGAGGGACACGATGTCGCAGCTTGACATATTGCCAGTCGCTACGTTTGCAGTACACAACGCAAGAAAGTCGAATCATAGCGCTCGCGAAAAGACGGACCGACTTTGACGGCGGAGCTCTTGTCAAGGGCAGAGCACGTTGTAACACAAGCAGACGACACCTTGCTGTGTGCCGGAAGTGCTTAAGTGTACTGAAAAATTGTTCTTGTGCATTCCCTTTATGTTATTTTCTTTTTATAAAAACAAATAAACTAACATTCCAACTATTACGAAGATCATTTGTTTACCATAAAGTATGAAAAACTATCGATTACGCGCCTTGATCAGCCAATCGGATACCTCGCCTCACTGACGTCATATGGGTAGGGGCGGCTTAAAATTCCGCCGCACAGTGTGCTGCGATCGGCAGCGACGTGCGCTTTTAAAACTTTATAATAAATTACACACTTTACGTGGAGCCCTTAGATGCGTCAATTAATGATCAGAAGGACCTACTCTAACGACTCAGTACGTTTGTAGAAAATCGTCAAAATCGTTTCAGGGTCCCTTTAAAATTCACACACAAGAACTTAAGACAATACATAGTTTTCCGGAAAGATCGAAATAATGGTAATTTTTCTTCAGGCGGTGTGCAATTGTAGCCCAAAAGTCGGTATCATGCCAGCATGTATCGCTCCAGTGTTCAGTTGAGGCAGTGGCTGTTCGGGCTATATTGTTCGATCAACTTATAACTATTTGCTCCATATATATATCGCCTGATGAACGGTTTGACGCAGCAGAATTTGAAAAGCTGATTGACCCCTGAACCCTGTAAAGTAATGGAGATTTTAATGCTCACAGCACATTCCGGGGTGACTGAAGATGTGATGTGAGGGGAGGGCAAAGAAAAGTTCCTTCTTTCATCTGGAGCCTGTCTGTTTAACAAGACAGAGCCGACTTTGTACAGTTCTAGACACAACACATATTCCTGTATAGATTTAGCCATAGGGTCAGCATCACTTCTTCCATACCTGGAACGGAGAGTTATTAGTAATGGGAGTGATCACTTCTCAACACTCCCAGAAACAACAAAGTGGCACGTTGGACCAGCTTACTCCAAAAAATGGAGACTTCATAGTGCAGACTGGTAAATTATGTAAACTGTGCCTGGAATATTTGTACCACCTAGGTGTAGAGGAACTGACCAGCTATATCACTGAACATATTCTCTGTTCTGCTCAAAACTGCATACCCGAATCCTGCACAGATAACGTTAATCCAAAACCTTGGTGGAACAAAGGCTGTGAAATTGCAAGGAAACGCCAGAACAAAGCATGAAGCAGCTTTTCACTCTACCCAACAACAGAAAATCTAATAAATTTTAAGCAATGCAAAGCAAATGGCTGCCATATCTGCCGAATATCCAAAAGAGAAAGCTGGACACATTATGTATCCTCACTAAACTCGTACACGAATGTTAGCAAAGTATATAATAGGGTATGTAAACTAAAAGGACAACGTCCAAATTCTTTTCCTCTTGTCACTGGCTCTGGTGATACAATAGAATATCAATCAAACGCTCTTGGTGAGGTCTATGAGAGGGTGTCAAGGTCAAGAAATTATTCCGAAAAGTTCTTGCACCATAAAAGAATAGTTGAAAATATTCCTCTGCGTCCAAACAAATTGTCATCAGAAGGATACAACAAACCAATAACATTCTATGAACTCAAGCTTGCCCTAGGCTCTTGTGGCAGCTCGGCTCCAGGTTCTGACACAATAACCTACAAAATAATCAATACTCTGCCTGGTGAGACCCTAAACTGTACCTTAGATCTTTACAATAAGATTTTTGCAACTGGTCATATACCTTCATCTTGGAAAGAGGCAATAGTCCTGCCAATACTCAAACATGGCAAAGACCCTTCCTTAGTTAACAGTTACAGACCAATTGCACTCACTAGCTGTTTACTTAAGGTATTTGAAAAAATGATTAACTGTCGCCTTGTCTACTTTTTGGAATATAATGGTATATTGGACCCTTGCCAATCTGGCTTCCGAAGAGCGAGGCCTACAACCGATAATCTTGTTCTCCTTGAGTCATATATACGTGATGCATTTGTACGCAGCCAATACTCTTTATCTGTATTCTTTGATCTTGAGAAGGCATATGATACTGCCTGGTGATACAGTATTCTGCAAGACCTGTCGTCCTATGGAATTTGTGGTAGTATGCTGAAAATTTTACAAAATTACCTATCAGAAAGGAAATTCTGCGTAAGAATTGGCAGTGTACTATCGCGCACTTTTGTTCAAGAAAACTGTATACCACAGGGAGGAGTGCTAAGTTGCACACATTTTATAATTAGAATGAACTCTCTCGGCTCTGTTATACCATCCATGATATCTCATTCTGTCTATGTGGACGACATCCAAATCACCTTTAAATCTTGCAACCTGTCCATATGTGAACGCCAGATACAGTTAAGTGTTAATCGGCTCGTGAAATGGGCAGACGAAAACGGGTTCAGATTCAGTGCAGAAAAGACTACCTGTGTGCTGTGTTCCAGACAAAGAGGGGTATGTCCTGACCGTTGCATTACGGTGAATGGGAGAAGCTTGGTAAATAGAAAATAATTTTTTTGGGTGTAATCTTCGATACTAAGCTAACCTTCATGCAGCATATAAAACAGTTGAAGCTGAAATGTCTTAAAACTATGAACCTTTTAAAGATTTTATCTCACCAGTCGTGGGGAACAGATAGGTTTTGCCTCCTATCTCTTTTTAAAAGCCTTGTGTTGTCACTTGTAGACTCTGGATGTATTGTTTAGCAGTCAGCTTCAAAGACGACACTTAAACTACTCGATCTTTTCTATCACTTAGGTATCTGCCTAGCACTTGGTGCCTCTCGTACGAGCCCTGTCCAAAGTTTCTATGCAGAGGCGGATCAATGGCCACCGGATTATCAGCGTACATATCTCGGAGTCGCCTATGCAATAAGAACAATGTCACTAAAACAACATCCATGCAAAGCACTCATACGTGATCAGTCCACATATCATCATCATCATCATCAGCCTAGTTACGCCCACTGCAGGGCAAAGGCCTCTCCCATACTTCTCCAACTACCCCGGTCATGTACTAATTGTGGCCATGTTGTCCCTGCAAACGTCTTAATGTCATCCGCCCACCTAACTTTCTGCCGCCCCCTGCTACGCATCCCTTCCCTTGGAATCCAGTCCGTAACCCTTAGTGACCATCGGTTATCTTCCCTCCTCATTACATGTCCGGCCCATGCCCATTTCTTTTTCTTGATTTCAACTAAGATGTCGTTTACCCGCGTTTGTTGCCTCACCCAATCTGCTCTTTTCTTATCCCTTAATGTCACACCCATCATTCTTCTTTCCATAGCTCGTTGCGTCGTCCTCAATTTCAGCAGAACCCTTTTCGTAAGTCTCCAGGTTTCTGCCCCATATGTGAGTACTGGTAACACACAGCTGTTATACACTTTCCTTTTGAGGGATAGTGGCATCCTGCTGTTCAGGATTTGAGAATGCCTGCCAAACGCACCCCAGCCCATTCTTATTCTTCTGGTTATTTCAGTCTCATGATCCGGATCCGTGGTCACTACCTGCCCTAAGTAGATGTAGTCCCTTACCCCTTCCAGTGCTTCGCTACCTATCGTAAACTGCTGTTCTCTTCCGAGCCTGTTAAACATTACTTTAGTTTTCTGCAGATTAATTTTCAGACCCACCCTTCTGCTTTGCCTCTCCAGGTCAGTGAGCATGCATTGCAATTGGTCTCCTGAGTTACTAAGCAAGGCAATATCATCAGCGAATCGCAAGTTGCTAAGGTATTCTCCATCAACTTTTATCCCCAATTCTTCCCACTCCAGGCCTCTGAATACCTCCTGTAAACATGCTGTGAATAGCATTGGAGATATCGTATCTCCCTGTCTGACGCCTTTCTTTATAGGGATTTTGTTGCTTTCTTTGTGGAGGACTACGGTGGCTGTGGAGCCGCTATAGATATCTTCCAGTATCTTTACATATGGCTCATCTACACCCTGATTCCGTAATGCCTCCATGACTGCTGAGGTTTCGACTGAATCAAACGCTTTCTCGTAATCAATGAAAGCTATATATAACGGTTGGTTATATTCTGCACATTTCTCTATCACTTGATTGATAGTGTGAATATGGTCTATTGTTGAGTAGCCTTTACGGAATCCTGCCTGGTCCTTTGGTTGACAGAAGTCTAAGGTGTTCCTGATTCTATTTGCGATTACCTTAGTAAATACTTTGTAGGCAACGGACAGTAAGCTGATCGGTCTATAATTTTTCAAGTCTTTGGCGTCCCCTTTCTTATGGATTAGGATTATGTTAGCGTTCTTCCAAGATTCCGGTACGCTCGAGGTTATGAGGCATTGCGTATACAGGGTGGCCAGTTTCTCTAGAACAATCTGACCACCATCCTTCAACAAATCTGCTGTTACCTGATCCTCCCCAGCTGCCTTCCCCCTTTGCATAGCTCCTAAGGCTTTCTTTACTTCTTCTGGCGTTACCTGTGGGATTTCGAATTCCTCTAGGCTGTTCTCTCTTCCACTATCGTCGTGGGTGCCACTGGTACTATATAAATCTGTATAGAACTCCTCAGCCACTTGAACTATCTCATCCATATTAGTAACGATATTGCCGGCTTTGTCTCTTAATGCAGACATCTGATTCTTGCCTATTCCTAGTTTCTTCTTCACTGTTTTTAGGCTTCCTCCGTTCCTGAGAGCCTGTTCAATTCTATCCATATTATAGTTCCTGATGTCCGCTGTCTTACGCTTGTTGATTAACTTAGAAAGTTCTGCCAGTTCTATTCTAGCTGTAGGGTTAGAGGCTTTCATACATTGGCGTTTCTTGATCAGATCTTTCGTCTCCTGCGATAGCTTACTGGGTTCCTGTCTAACGGAGTTACCACCGACTTCTATTGCGCACTCCTTAATGGTTCCCATGAGATAGTCGTTCATTGCTTCAACACTAAGGTCCTCTTCCTGAGTTAAAGCCGAATACCTGTTCTGTAGCTTGATCCGGAATTCCTCTAGTTTCCCTCTTACCGCTAACTCATTGATTGGCTTATTGTGTACCAGTTTCTTCCGTTCCCTCCTCAAGTCTAGGCTAATTCGAGTTCTTACCATCCTATGGTCACTGCAGCGTACCTTGCCTAGTACGTCTACATCTTGTATGATGCCAGGGTTCGCGCAGAGTATGAAGTCGATTTCATTTCTAGTCTCACCATTCGGGCTCCTCCACGTCCACTTTCGACTAACCCGCTTGCGGAAAAAGGTGTTCATTATCCGCATATTATTCTGTTCTGCGAACTCTACTAATAATTTTCCTCTGCTATTCCTAGAGCCTATGCCATATTCCCCCACTGACTTGTCTCCAGCCTGCTTCTTGCCTACCCTGGCATTGAAGTCGCCCATCAGTATAGTGTATTTTGTTTTGACTTTACCCATCGCCGATTCCACGTCTTCATAAAAGCTTTCGACTTCCTGGTCATCATGACTGCATGTAGGGGCATAGACTTGTACCACCTTCAATTTGTACCTCTTATTAAGTTTCACAACAAGACCTGCCACCCTCTCGTTAATGCTATAGAATTCCTGTATGTTCCCAGCTATTTCCTTATTAATCAGGAATCCGACTCCTAGTTCTCGTCTCTCCGCTAAGCCCCTGTAACACAGTACATGCCCGCTTTTTAGCACTGTATATGCTTCTTTTGTCCTCCTAACCTCACTGAGCCCTATTATATCCCATTTACTACCCTCTAATTCCTCCAATAACACTGCTAGACTCGCCTCGCTAGATAGCGTTCTAACGTTAAACGTTGCCAGGTTCAGATTCCAATGGCGGCCTGTCCGGAGCAGGGAACCACATATCAGTTGTATTTAAACAGGCCTTCACATGCCCCGCCGTTCCCTTTAGCAGTAAAATCTGTTGTGGAAAAACTCGGCATAGTTTCCACAGATCTGCAGGAAAGCTAGTTTCCACAGATCTGCAGGAAAGCGACTATGCTGAACCCATCCCACCTTGGGATGGGTTCAGTTACCTGTGACTTGTCCTTTACAGAACTTAACAAAAAGAGTTGTCCAAGTGCCCTCATCCAGCAACATTTTTTGGCCCTCGAAGACAAGTATGGATCTATGGCATTTTTCGCTGATGCTTCAAAATCTGCAGCTTCGGTATCATGCGCAGCCCATGGCCCAAACTTCTCCAACTCTAAAACCTTGCATAACCATAGTAGCATCTTTACAGCAGAAGCGTACGGTATTCTGATCACTGTTGAGTACATAGTACAGCACAAGATACAAAAGTCTGTAATATACACAGATTCTTGTTGTCATAGCCCTGTCCTGTGGCAAAGCAAGCCGAAACCCTGTATTAAATAAGCTCCTTAAACGCATTCACGTAGCATATAAACTAAACCTTGCTCTTGTATGCTGAGTGCCTGGCCACTCTGGGATCGCAGGCAATGAAATGGCGGACAAAATGCTGGATAAGCGGCTCATTGGGATACAATTGATGTAAGCTGGGTACCTGGTGTAGACATGACACCTGCGTTACAAAAGGTGCTCCGTAATCATTGGCAAGCTGAATGGGACAAGGAAGCTGAAAATAAGCTGCACCTGCTTAAACTGCAGTTAACCAAATCTTTCCCACTAAAGCTTGATAGACTCACTGAAGTCACCCTGGCACGACTCAGAATATGACACACTTATGGCACACATGAATACCTCTTGACTGCAACTGACCCACCGACGTGCATACGCAGTGAGAACCTAACCGTCCTACATGTCCTTATTCATTGTCCTGAACTTCACCGAGAGCGAGTGGCTCATTTTAGGGAACTCTACTCACACCATATACCCCCCCATCCCTCGATGTTCTTATCAGAGGATGCACTTTTGAACTTAAACAGAGTGCGTAATTATCTTGCACAAGTTAACTTTCTAGAAATCATCTCATTCCATCCTAACCGTCAGATTGTACCTCACAGATTAGGTACAATCTGATGCACAAAAGTATGTCTGAGCTCTCGCACTTGCGTAAGCAAGACTGGTACAGCAAGGGATTCGGACTATCCAAAATAATTTAACATGTGTGCCTGTAGCCAATGCATTTAAGGCCTTATATTTATTTTAGTAATTATTTTAGAATTGATGAACTAATTTCTATAGATCTGTCTTATGTGTAGGCCTCTATACAACTTCTATTTTAAATCATAGTCTTAAACTCACAATTTTGCTAAATCAAGACACATGTCCTGGTGCCCTTTGGCCTGAGATGCCCTATGCACAAATAAAATGCAATCATCATCATCAGATATCTACCTGTCACCACCGTAATTCAAAAGAGGATTAGAAACAATCATTATGATGTTTTTTTGTTTTTGCTGGAGCCATTGCTTATTTGTGATGTGTGAGAATATCGTTCAAGCAGCCATTTCATTTATACTTGCATTAAAGTAGGGAAAGAAAGTTGCTGGGGTTTTGATAAGTTGAAGGAAAGGGAATGGGCCAGGCAGCCTTTTAAGCAAAATTGTGGGTTCCTAGCTGTGTGCACAGTAACGTTTGGCTCAGATGTTTGCAGCAGTATTGCCTAGTGAATATGGAAATTTATTTACTTTGTTCAAAAAGTATAAGAATGGTAGTGTTGTAGGAGCTCTTTGTTGCATGTACACTATTGTGATGGGCAACGCATAAAAGGACAATGATTGACTTAACATCTGTATGCTGCACTAACTTGCACTTAAATTTAACTAGTTAACACTTTAAATGTTACAGGTTTACATTTATGTGGTAGCACCGAAGCCATGGTTAATATAGCACCAGCTTATAAGAAGTTTCATGTTCTGTAAGCACAGTAAAGTGCAAATGCTACTGCAGTGATGGTTCAGATTACTGTACACAGTAATGTGCATTTTTTCTTGTACAACCATCCATACTAATTAATTATTGCACAAAGGTGTGTAGCACTTGCTGTTTCCTGAAAATTTCTAGCATTTCAGGTTTTGTAAAAGAAAGAGATGGAGAAAACTTAGTGGCATTTTCCAGCACTATAGAGATATATTGTGTATCTGCCCGTGCCTAGAATGACCTATTGGCAGCAGCATTAAAGGGACACTGAAGAGAAAAGTGTTTTGAGCTGTATTGAAATTACCTTTCTACATACGAAAATATCACTCTGACCACGTCATGAGGTTTGGTAAGCCAGAAAAGATTAAAAACAAAAGACAGGTGGCAATGCTGTCTTGAATTCCCTCATGGCCAGCCATGACTGTTACTCCCAGTACAGTGACTCCCAGCACAGCAGCCCAGTGCACCATGATCATTAGCATGTTTCTCTCGACTGGCATGTGCACATTTCGCATAGCACAAGCTATAGCATGTGTGCGTGCCACGCTTTCCATTCAGCAACAGACTTGGCACTATCGTTCGTGTTCGTAATGAGCAGGCGTTTGCCACGAGCAGGGGCGTGCCATTTTTTTCCATTCTTGCCTCACAGGGCAGCTAGCGCTTTTAGACGCTGTGTTAGACTGCACTGTCATTGGGATCGGCCTAGCTGGTACTGGAATAGGTTGTAACATTTCTTTGCCAGAGTAAAAACATTAATCAATTGTCATGTCATCACTGTCATACTTGCATCGTCCCTGTCATCTTGCTGCTGTCAGGATGCACATGCTCGCGTCACACAATTGCTTGACCTACACAAAACATTGGCTCATCTGGTAAAGCTTTGTAGAACTCAGATTTAAGCCGGATAGCTAGCTGCCTGTAAAATACTTCACATGGCACTTTGTTATTATGTATATGTGTCTGCGTGGGTGGTCTCATGTGAGTACATGTCACTGTAGTGGATTGATCAATGCATTACGCTATGCAAACATAGAAGCATAGCCCCTGGCTATGACAAATTGTAGTGCAAGAACACAGACGAGAAAAGGTGACAGTGCTAAATATCAGCAAAGGTTTAATTTCAGTAACCTGTGCTTTATACTGAAGTAATGAAGCTTATTGCCATTTTATGTGAAAGTTCCCTTGGCTGTGGTTTGTGTTATTAATAGTATTTTCCGGGTGGTCCAAAGTTCCTCTTGCATTATTATTATTGCACAGTACTTTTCTCTTTTGCTTTCAGACAAATGGTGCTGCTTCTGTATGCTAGATAAGGTGTGAAACGAGAGCAAGTTTTTCCTAGGTCATATGGTTGCAGACGTGCTCTGCTAATCTTATTCTAGATTTTATCCTATATGAATGTAAGCTCACATGTGCTCGCCTCTATGGCGTGGTATACATTATTACAAGCAGACTCATGACACCATCTAGCCTTCACATTGTACACAAGCCAATCTAAAGACTTAGTAAACAGCCTTTAGCAGCATCTCAGTAGTGATTTGTTAGCTGGTGTGTGGGGTGGACATGTAAACATTTAAAGAATTTTATACATTTATTTGCAGAAGAAACACCAGGTTCTTCAGTGTGCTCATCCATCACCACTGTCAGCTTCACGAGGCTTTTTTGGCTGCCGCCACTTTTCTAAGGCCAATGAATACCTGACAAAGCACCACAAGCACCCAATTGACTGGAGCTGTTTGCCTTGACTTGTACTGAGTGATTCTTGCCATGGAAGAACTCAAGAATGAAAATTTCCATTTCTGTGATACAAGCATTTAACCATCTTTTCATTCATATTCTGTTCACTAGTGCAAGAAACTGTCATTTGCATCTTCGAGCTTGTTTACATGTGTTATTGCCCACAGCAACAAATCCATCACGAAAATGTTCTGTCTACAGTGTGAGAAGTGCCAAAGATAAGTACCTGTGCATTATTTCCAAGTGTGGCGACAGCTCTTATGCAGAGCATTGTTTTTAAAAAAAATTTGCCTTGCGCAAAAATGTCATTTTACTGGTGTTTTGTTCTTGAAAATTCTTATCCTTTCTTACATGCCTGGTCGGCCATCACGTATCACAGAAATCTTTCGATTATTTCACTTAATTTTCTTATTGCATGTGTAGCCATTCAAAACCAGTTTTACAATGCAACTTGAAGAGTAGCAATTTTTATCAAGTTAATGCAGCCTGTTCACTTGTGCTGCAAAAAATTAATGCTCAATAAAAGCTTCAAATAATGACTTGTGACTCAAATTGCTTGTTGTTTCTGACATGAGAGAAAAATAAATCCTTTACTGCACTGGTAGTAATACAGCTGATAGCTGTGAGTGCTCCACCTGTTATGTGTGTCAGGAAATATTTTATCAGTGATGAGACATTGCATGTTCAGTATGAAATGCAGATGTTGATGTGTAAATCCTTCCGTTAGACTTGTTAGGACGCAAGTACGCACGGAGGACAGAGAGGACTTGGCGGCGTAAATCCCCACTGTCAACTGATTTTATTTTTATTTTGCTTCAGCCCCCTTTGCATTTGCTCCCCCTTCCCTCCTTCATTATCGGTGGAGAGGAGATGGCAGAGAGAAACCGCTTCGGAGGGGCGCTCGCTGCTCACTCTTGCCTGCGCATTGTGACGTGCTCGCAGCTGCTACAACACTCACCCCTAGTGAGTTGCCAAACGGAGTGGTTAAAGGTCCAGGCGAGTAGGGCTCTTGAGCACTGTCTGCTGTGCATATGTCGCATGAGCAACTCTGAAGCTTGGGCTGACTCTGCAGCTGGAGGCCCTGGCAAAGGCAGGGGCTCCCATGGTGGAGACACTGCAACGTTGCCACTGTCCATGTGCGCTGACTTGACGTGGTCAAGCGACACAACCTCTTGGTGGCCGCATCTATCAATGGTGACATGCTTGTCCATTTCGCATGCGATGCTCTACCGATTGAGCTACCGCGGTGCCGTTTCCCTATCCACTTTCTTGGCTATTTGTGTTTCCTAGTAGAACCCTGGGAGTGTTAGCTAGCGCCACCACTCACAAACCTTGGTGGCGGATGTGGAACATCCTTTCTGCCGCATGCGTCACGAGAGCATGATCTTTCTCGAGATCACAAGAATGCGAAGGTTGTGGGATCGTTCCCCACCTGCAGCAAGTTGTTTATTCATCCACTTTCATTTCCATTAATATATCGTTTCTTTATTTCATTTATTAAGCACAAGTAATTTCCCCTATGTTGTCCTTGGTGTCAGTGTTTTTTGGCTTCTTATGATATGACTAATAAATGTGGGCCCCTAGGTTAACCCCCTTTCTTTTTGTTTATTACTTAACGAGTGTCTCAAATCTGGCAACATTGATGCCTTCAGGTAGCATGTGTGGGTTTATTGACCGGTTGCCTTCACCCAAAAAGATCACGTTCTCCTGATGCCTGCGGCAGAAAGGATGTTCCACATCCACAGCCAAGGTTTGTGAGTGGTGGCACTGGCTAACACTCCCAGTGTTCTACTAGGAAACATAAATAGCCAAGAAAGTGGATGGGGAAACCGCGCCGCAGTAGGTCAGTTGGTAGAGCATCACACACGAGAGAGAGAAAAATTTATTTGTAATGAGATTGGGTGTCTTCCTCATAGGGCGGAGCCCTTAGTTCAGGGCCCCATTGGCTCGCGCCACTCCGAGTGCCCGCTGGATCAGCCGTCGCTGCTCTTGCGGGTCTGAGCTGGTCAGCGCAGTCTCCCAGGATTCCCCCTGGGAGACTGGGAGAGGTGAACATACGAAATGCGAAGGTTGTGGGATCGTTCCCCACCTGCAGCAAGTTGTTTTTTCATCCATTTTCATTTCCATTAGTATGTCATTTCTTTATTTCATTTATTAAGCACAAGTAATTTCCCCTATGTTGTCCTTGGTGTCAGTGTTGGTTGGCTTGTCATGCTATGATTAATAAAAACGGGGCCCTCGGTTAACCCCCTTTCTTCTCGTTGGTCACAACTTGGTAGTGTCAGCCACCACCTGATTTAAAGGGTTCAACCTTATTCATCCATCCACGTATGGGCAGGATACGAATACATGCAAAGTGCCTCGAGCGGCCAGTCTCGTGGCAATTTTGCATGCATTTGCAGGCTTCTTTCACGGTTGGAAAAACACTTATGTAGCACGTATTGAGAAGCAGGAAGCTGTATCAGGAGTTTTTGATGTTGCTCTACAATTTTCTCATTGGCGCTTTTCATCTAATTATAATGTTTGAGAAGTTGATTAATTAAGACTAATTAGGTGGAATGAAAAACGTAACTTGAGTATCGCCAAGCGACGGCAAACAACATTAGCTTTGTTCTGTCCAGCTACGTGGCATCTGCATATTTTTAAACTCTGGCTAAAGTTAGCTGAGGCTCCCTGTGTATACTTGAGCCATGTTGCGTGCCTTTTGTAAGTCTTAACCACGTTACAAATAATGTAGCTTACAATTTTTTTCGCATGAAGAGCATGTTTGTGGTTTGTTTTGTGTGCAGCGCATTGTTTCTAGTAATCTAATATCTACAGTTTCAAAGCGAAGCTCTCTGCCAGCACTCGTAGACTTTCTTGGCCGTGCATAGGACTTCCATTGTCTTGCCAAATTGTCAAAACTGAATTACTGCCCAGTGTTGGGATAGAGCCTCAGTCCTCCAACACAGTAGACCAATATTCTAACCATTACGTCACAGTCACTTATACTGTGCGAATGCCTACTATATAGCTCTTTTTAGATGACCGCCGTCTTTGTCACATAGCGTGGCACCGTTGCACCAGCAGAGCACAAGCGCACAGGCCAGTTTCCTTTATACTAAATGCTGGCTCCCGCTTCGACATCAGTTTGTTCATACAGTCGCCGAGATGGCATTTGATTAGCCACTTCATAAAAGCTTCTTTTCACATAGATTTGAAGATGTCCGTTAGGTCTGCTTAATCAAGGTTTTCAAATTTTGGTTGCTTCAAAAATCTATTTGCGCGTAGATGTGCTGTGAAAAAGATCAACAGCCCTAAAGAAAACGTTGTGTGAACACTTGAATGGTAGAGCACATGCCTGGTCAATACAGACAGTACCCGCACATAAGGAACCTTCGCAGATCAGTTTTGCGGACTCCCACAAGATGGAGAAAAGTAGTACACGAGAGGAAAAATTGTCACTCACCCGAATGTATAGCAGGAAGCTACAAAGGAAACCTATACTGATTTCTTGGGAAGAAAGCCACACAGTTGAGGATCAGGACTAATTTTCCTCAACTGGGGGGAAATATATGAAGCATTATTACATAAATTTTGTTGTCTTGCTTGTGAAATAGCCTTAACAGACTTGTGTTAGCTGTGCAGGTTGGAAGTCACAAATGTGTGATGTCACTGCAAAACATCCATCATTTTCAAAAATCTGTTGTGTCCAAGACTCATTAGTGTAAAGCAAAGTAGGAAATCTTACGCTGTGTGTGCCATACATACAGCTAGATTATTTGGTCACTTTGAGGACTAACTAAAAGCGAAACACATTGATATGATTTGCAAGGCAATCTTTTTTGTTTCACATCTACTAATGGCACCATTTTTTTCAATGTGTCTCTCTGACCTCCTGTTATTGCGCTTTCCGGATACTCGTCAATGTGCCAAAAAATATTCCGTGCGTTCCAAATCACCGTAGGCGGTCGTGCTGGGTATAACAGTTTGTGACGTCGTTTTTGGCCTCCAACCTTGTCTCCTAGGTCAAGTGTGTTCTTGCGAAACCGAATGTTTCTTGACAACCAGAGGTTGCTGTTCTAAAGTGTATTTCGTTCTTGTAACACAAAGGTATCCATGTCTTCAGAAGTGTATAATGTGTAGAATACAGTGTCTTTTTACAATTACTGTGGCAGAAGTAGTCGCAGGTAAATACTGAAAGAACCGGGGGGAGAAACAATGTATTAGCCAAGTCTAGTTTAGTCCAAATGGCAAATTTACCGATTGGATTGTATCGTTGAAGATCAACATTAGCATTCCAGGACTGTTTGCCCATTTCATTTAAATTTCATTCCAGAATCTCGGACTCCCATTGCATTCCCATTCCACATGTCTGACTAGTGCTATCATAACTTTCCCATTCCATTCCGGGTAGTTAAAAATACGTAAAGATTCTGGAATCAATTCAACTCCGAAGTTGCCTCTCCGCAACTTTGGTTGGAACCCATTATGCAGAGGAGAGACATGACTCGATGGTGAGAGTCCTGACTAGACAACTGGTTTTATTTTTCTGATCTGTAATAATAATAAAGAAAGAGATCCATTAGATTCTCCTGTGCCTCTGTGAACTGCTGGTGTGGTCAGCTTTAGCTCGGGGTCTACATGAGAATGGAGAAATCGGGTTCTTTGGCAACAAAAGCACCAAATTCGAGGAGATTTGTTGCAGATAAGAGAGAAAGCTAGAATATAGTGAACTGTATTTTTGATTTAGGCCGTGAATATTTTTATAATTGCTGAAAATCGAAAACTTCTCACAGACCAAACTATCAAGTTTGGTCTGTGAGAAGCTATTTGGTCTGTGAGAAACTATCAAAGGAAGCCAACTGTGTTTCGCAGGAAAGAAATCGGCAGAAACCATGTTGAGCCTTCGAAAAGAACGAGTTGGCATCGAGAAAATTAACAATGTTTGTGTAAAGGACATGTTTGAGGATTTTACACGGGATACTAGTTAGTGAAATCGGGCGGTAGTTTAGGGGTGAATTTTTACTTCCAGATTTATGGACTGGAACCACCTTTCCGACTTTCCAGTTGGATGGCAGTGTGGATTCATCAATTGATCGTTGGAATATTTTGGATAGCATACTAGAATATATTTTGGTACTTTTTAAGAATTTAGCATTGATAAGGTCAATTCCTGGGCTTAAGTACACTTTCAATGATTCGATAATTTTTTCGATGCCAAGGGGTAGAATAATTACTGGATCCATTGTTAGAAAATCAAAACACTGCACATTGGGAAGTGTTGTAGATGAGGTTGTAACAAAATTACGGCAAAATACATCATTTAATACCACAGAGCAGTCGGCAACTGGAATCGCATCACCAGAAGAGTCAAGTAACGTGATTTCGCTATTACAGTCGGGGTGAATGGTTCGCCAAAGCTTTTTTTGGATCATTACTGAGCATAGCTGGCAGAGTATTTTGTAGAAAATTGTTACGAGAACATTTCAGTGCGGAGACATAAGCATTATTCACTTTCACGTATACATCCCACCGCTGCTCGTAGGGAGAATGCTTGGCAGAGTGATAGAGCCGCTTTTTTTTGTTACGAAGTTGTTTTAAATTCGAGTTATACCAAAGTGCTTTTGAATGCGAGGAGATAGTGCGCATAGGCACGTGCTTGTCGATTAGTTCATGTACTTTTGTTGTAAACATATTCCAGTTTGTTTCGGTAGTACGGCTTTCAAAATCATCTAAGAAAACGTTGAGAAACATAGACAGTTCGTTATTAATGGCTTCAAAGTTGGCTTTACTGTAATTATGAAGGGACTTTTTGACTCTCCGGTTTATCGACTGACAATATTTTACTTCAAAACAGCGTTAAATGATCGCTGATACCTGGCAGATACGATAAATCAGAGACCATATCGGGACAGTTCGTTAGTACAAGGTCAAGCGTATTTGCTGTATTGTGCGATAGCCTAGTAGGTTGAGAGACAAGCTGATAAAGAGAAAATACCGAGCAAAGATTAATAAAGTCAAAGCTTTTTGATGAAAACGGTTTCAAAGCCGGGGGCTCAGAAGACCAGGAAATGTTGGAAAAGTTGAAGTCTCCCAGGAGAAAAATGAAAGCGTTAGGATGACGTGAAATAATGGTATCAATGGCATCATGTAAATGGGCCGCAAAATTTGAGCAATTATTGGGTGGATAATAGCAAACCCCAAACACAAAGCTTTTATGACAGATATAAGCGTGTGCCCACACAATTTCTAGATTAGTTTGAACAGGGATATAGGAAGACGGAATATCTCACGAAATAGCCAATATAACACTGCCTCCTACACATGATTCACTGTCACAGCGATAAATGCTGAAGCTAGGTGCGTCATGAAATATTTCGTTGTCAGTAATGTTTGGGTGAAGCCAGGTTACAGTGAGCGCAGTGATAGATGAATTACATGTGTCAACAACTGATTCAAGTGTCTCACGTTTATTAAGTACGCTTCTGACATTTGCCAAAAGTACAGGCAATCATGCCTTTAGTCTCTGCCACTTGCAGGATGATGCGATTTTCCTGCAAATAACAACTGACCGACCGACCGACCGACCGACCGACCGAGAGCTAGAGTCGTTGCTTTTACGTTTGAGAGTTTCAATATGGTTAGGCATGTCAATGAGCCTAGGATCTAATGTTTCTTGGTTAGACTTGATTGTTTTAATATCTGCTATTGCAGTCGCTTGGCCCAATGAAAAATCTTTTGATAGTTCCTTGATGCTCAGCACAAATGTCTGACACATGACTCAAGAAAAAAAAATAATGCAGGGGTTTACAAAAACACAATAGCCAAAAAGTGCGATATCTTATACAAGAGAAGGCTTAACGTCACAATGTCACTTGAAGATATTCGCGCAGCTGATTATGGAATGATTGACGGTTGCATATGGGTGCAATATTATCGGGAAGATCATTCCAAAGAACGATGGCATGTGGAAGGGCTGATGAATTGAAGGCTTGTGTTCTTCCATATATACGCTTGATGCTGTACTGATTATGTAAACGGCTTGAAATGCGTGACGGCACTTCTAGAGGTAACGCAGATTGCCTGGTGCAGTGGTGATATTTATGAAATAAGCATAAAGATAGATATAGATATTTTCCAAGATATTTATGCAAGCGGTCTGTACTCCTTGATTATGTAATGCCTCTATGATTGCTGGTATCTCTACTGAATGAAATGCCTTTTCGTAATCTATGAAAGCCATATATGGAGAGGCTGATATTACTCTGTGGATTTCTCGATTACCTGATTAACGACAAGGATGTGATTCATTGTAGAGTATCCCTTCTTGAAGCCAGCCTGTTCCATTGGTTGACTGAAGCCCAGTGTCGCCATTATTCTATTGAAAATTATCTTGGTGAATATGTTATGTAACACTGGAAGTAAGCTAACGAGCCTATAATTTTTCAATTCTATAGCGTCTTTCTTATTGTGGATTAGTCTAATGTTGGTATTCTTCCTGTTCTCTGGTACCCTTGAAGCTGATAGAAAGTTCGTATAAAGCGCTGCCAGTTGTTCAAGCATTATATCTCCTCCATCTTTGATTAAATAAAACTGCTATTTCATCTTCTGCCACTTTTCTCAATTCATGTCTTGCGAGGCCCTTCTAACTTCATCGCTAGTTATAGGAGGAGCCTCTGTAACCTCTTCATTACTACTTTGAATGGAGGTATCTCGGCTGCTCTGGGTATTGTACAGGTCAAGTATAAAATTCTTCCGCTGCTTTTACTATATCTTCAAGATTGCTGATGATATTACCCTGCCTATCTTTCAGTGCATACATCTTGGTTTTTCTTATGCCAAGCTTCCTTGTCTCTGCTTTCATGGTGCATACATTTTTTACAGCTTCCTCAGTCTTTCTCACATTATAATTTCGAATAGCCCTTAATTTCTCCTTGTTGATCAGTTTTGACAGTTCCGCAAATTATATCTTATCTCTTGAGTTGAACACTTACATTCTTTGTCGTTTCTTTATTAGGTCCCTTGCTACTTAGGAGAGTTTGCCTACTTGTTGCCTTGCCTCCCACATCAATTACTGCCTATGAAGCCAGCCTTGTTACCGTTTCATTCATTACGTGTATGTCATCTTCATTTCTCTGTTCTAAGGCTGCATAATTGTGTGCAAGTATTTACCTTTGCTGCGTCTAGGTTGAACAAGCTGTTTCTTCTTAATTTTACTCTTTTTCTATATTGAGGTGAATCCTAGACCTCGCTAATCTATGATCACTGCACTTTACCCTACCTAACACTTCTGCATCCTGAACTATACTGGTGTCATCAGAAAGTATTATTCTTCTGTAAATTTCTTGTCATGATTGGGGTCCTCTGTGAGTAATTGACCCAGGTAAACATATTCCTTCACTGACTCTAGCGGCTGACTGGCAATCCTGAGCTCTTGTTCCCTTGCCAGGCTATTGAGCATTATTTTTGTCTTCTGCATATTGATCTTCAACCCCACTCTTACACTCTCTCTGTTAAGGTGCTGAATCATTTGTTGTAACTCGTCCTCAGTGTTGCTGAACAGGATAATGTCATCTGCAAACTGAAAGTTGCTGATGTATTCTTTGTTGATCCTCACTCCTAAGCCTTCCCAGTTTAATAGCTTATAGCTTAGGTTTAATAGCCTTTAGCTTAGCTAATAACGATTAAGCCTGAATTATTGAGCTTATTAAAAATATTGGTTGACGATGCAGACCGCAAACCTAGTGAACATTTTTATCCCTTTATTGTTCTAAAAAAATATCTTGGAGCTTTTTCTTGGCAAGCAATGCAAAATCCTGGCAAATGTGCAATGACCAGTACGTCACTTCACCTTTATTCTGCGGTATTCTGCTATCTTAACCTAAAGGGACCCTGAAACGATTTTGACGATTTTCTACAAACATACTGAGTCGTTAGAGTAGGTCCTTCTGATCATTAATTGACGCATCTAAGTGCCCCACGTAAAGCGTGTAATTTATTATGAGGTTTTAAATATGCACATCGCTGCCGATCGCAGCACACTGCTCGGCGGAATTTTAAGCCGCCCCTACCCATATGACGCAAATCACCCATATGACGTCACTGGGGGCAAGCTATCCGATTGGCTGACCAGGGTGCATGATCGATAATTCTTCCAACTTTATGGTAAACAAGTGATGTTCGTAATAGTTGGAATGTTAATTAATTTGTTGTTATAAAAAAAGTAACATTAAGGGAATGCACAAGAAAAATTTTTCAGTACACTTAAGCACTTCCGGCACACAGCAAGTGTCTGCTTGTGTTACAGTGTGCTCCGTCTTCGACGAGAGCTCCGCTGTCAGTGTCGGTCTGTCTTTTCGTGAGCGCTATGACTCGACTTTGTTGCGTTGTGGACTGCAAATGTAGCGACTGACAATATGTCAAGCTGCGACATCGTGTCCCTCTGCAAGCCAGTAGACGAGCGGACTGGCTGCAGCGCATCGGACTGCCGCTATCCGATCCATGCCAGGATTTCCGTGTTTGCGGCTGTTACTTTACACCGGAAGATTACTAACGCAATAGCATTTCGCGAGTCCGGTATTAAGGTAAACGCAAATGCAAGGGGACAGGGCCTGGCCATGTCCCCTTGCGTGTCGTATCGCGGGATGAACAGAGGCGCAAATGTGAATGGCCTGCATGGTGCTGCCACCTAGTGGCATAGAGCTCAACCACACAGTAGCAGTAACAAAATGTATTCTTTGCTGCTGGTGTAAATTTTTCGCAGGAGTGTAATGGTTAACACGTTGTTTTTGTAAATGTTTAAAATCTTTTACACTTGGTTAGAGCAATACTAGCTCTTTCTCTGGCTTGTTAAGGTCTGCGCCAACGGGTGGCTGGACCGTGGAGACCGCAGCTCACGTACGTCTACGCTAATGTTCCTTCATCAGCTTGAGTTTATGCCTCCACCGTTCCGTCGAAACGTTCAGCTAGTTTGTGGTTGCCGGAATAACGGATACGTTCGGCGCTGCGACAGAATGCTCGCAACGCACGCTGCTTCGATAGCTCTCGCTTGGGGGCGACGGCCAAGCGGCTAGCGGAGAGGTTTCGCGCGGGTGGGGGAGGCTCCAAAACAACCGGAAGTGGACGAAGTGACGTCGCATCGTGACGCAGAACCAGTGAAGGTGGAGCTTAGCCCCGATTGCTCGATGAACAAGTTGATGAGGAAAAGCATGGCTAGGGAGGAGGGTAACTTGTAATCGCTTGTAGCTCCATTAATACGTAACGCTTCACTTAAATTGTGGTGCAAATGTTCTACTTAAGGTGTACACTACGCTTCCACAAAATTTGTCCGAACCGTTTCAGGGGCCCTTTAAGGTAGCCAAGAATAAAAAAAAATTACCAGAGGGCACGTGCCATGCGAACGGTGAACGGTACCTTGATGGGTGTTGTTCATGGCGGTCACTGTGAATGTCTCGTTGATTGTGCACGGATACGTTTAATTCGCAAAATTTAGAAATTTACATAATCGATGAGATGTCAATGAAAATGTTGTGGATAAGGTTGACAAATGGCCGATAACAGCATTTAAAACAAGCTACGATTCCTGAACTCTTTTAACAAGAAAGAAATCCCGTGAGACAAAAAATAATAATAAAAGAAGACGCTTCGACTGTGACAACGCTTCTGCGTACCAACGAGTGCATCCATTTTTACGTAAACCTTGTAAAATTGGGCCACTGGAACGAGCTGCCGCGCTTTTTTTCGCCGCGTCAGCAGTTTTTGACGCGCATTTTCGGTCCCTATCAAACGCGAAGTAGCACGATTTTGTAACGGTTCGCTTTCCGAACCATTACAAAAAAAATGAAAAAAGAAGAAAATAAGGTTCAGAGGCTTTCTTTTTTAATCGAAAAGAAAGGACCACATAAGACCTAGGTCGCTGTATACGCGGTTGTCGTTCATTTCTCGGCGTATTCCGTAACTCTTGCATGGCACCTTATTCGATCGATAAGTAAGGTAATACATGTTAGCTCATGAAAATTTTATGCTAGTGGCTTGTTTATAATAATAGTAAAAAAACTCGGCTATCATTAACGCGACATAGATTGGGCGCTGTTGATGGAAAGCACCCCCCCCCCCTTTTTTTTTTAGCCACATTTAGTTGGCACATCCGGTATGTAACTTATTGGTAGTTTCTTAGGAACCTTTATGGTTTTCCTTTGCAACTTCATTCTGCAATCAGGTGGATGATTATTTTTCCCTGTTATGAATTTTGCCTAGTGGGCTTCCGCAGAACTGATCTGCCGTAACCTAATAGTGTTCCACAAAGTCAAATAAGAAACATCTTTTCTTCATATGCCTATATTTCACTCATTACCAAGCTACTTCAAGGCGCGTGTTTACTGCTCCAAAACGGACAATTCATAATCCAAACCTGCTCCAATGTGCCACATTTGCTGCTCCCAGAGTTGCTACAAAACTTCCTTGGTCGCTTCCTTCCCTGCTCCTGTAGTGTTCCTAGAATCGACGCCGTAGTTGCCAATTGCTTGTTCGCCAGCCTGCTTTCACCCAACTTTTGCATTGAAGTCGCCCACACTACAGTATACTGAGTTTGCACTTTTCTCGTCGCTAATTCAACATTTTCATAAAACTGTTCTATTTCTTCATCATCGTGACTGGATGTTGGAGCGTAGGCTTGTACTACCTTTAATCAACAGAGGGCCCCTGAAACCGTTCAGACAAATTTTGTAGACGCGTAGGGTACAGCTTAAGTAGAACATTTGCACCACAATTTACGTGAAGCGTTACGTATTAACGGAGCTACAAGCGATTAGAAGTTACCCTCCTCCCTAGCCATGCTTTTCCTCCTCAACTCGTTCGCTGAGCGAGCGGGGCTAAGCTCCGCCTTCACTGGTTCTTCGTCACGATGCGACGTCACATCGTCCACTTCCGGTTGGTTCGGAGCCCGCCCCCACCCGCGCGAGACCTCTCCGCTAGTCGCTTGGCCGTCGACCTGCAGCGTGCGTTGCGAGCATTCTGTCGTAGCGCCGAACGTGTCTCGTATTCCGGTAACCACAGGCAAGCTGATTCTTTCGGCAAATGACTGGAGGCATAAACTCAAGCTGATGAAGGAACTTTAGCATAGACGTACGTGAGCGGCCTGATCGGTCTGCACGGTCCAGACACTTGTTGGCGCAGCGCTTAACCAACCAAACAAAGCGCTAATATTGCTCTAACCAAGTGTAAAACATTTTAAACATTTATAAAAACAATGTGTTGATGATTACACTCCTGCGACAAATACACACCAGCAGCAAAGAATACTTGAGCTCTGTGCCACCAGGTGGCTGCACCATGCAGACCATTCACATTTTGCCCTTCTGCTCATCTCATGGCTCATCCTGCTACGGCACAGTCATGCGGTCAGACCCTGTCCTCTTGCGCTTGCGTTTGCCCTAATACTGGACTCGCGAAACGCTATTGCGTTAGTAATCTTCCGGTGTAATGTGACGGCCACAAACGCGCATATCCTGGCGCCGATCGGATAGCGGCAGTCCGATGCGCAGCAGCCAGTTCGCTCGTATGCTGCCTTGCACGATGTCGGAGCTTGACATATTGCCAGTCGCTACGTTTGCAGTCCATAAGGCAACAAAGTCGAATCATAGTGCTCGCGAAAAGACTGAGACCGACTCTGACCGCAGAGCTCTCGTCAAAATGGAGTACGTTGTAACACAAGCAGACGACACTTGCTGTGTGCCGGAAGTGCTTAAGTGTACTGAAAAATTGTTCTTGTGCATTCTCTTTATGTTACTTTCGTTTTATAAAAACAAATAAACTAACGTTCCAACTATTACGAAGATCATTTATTTACCATAAAGTTGGAAAAATTATCGATCACGTGCCCTGGTCAGCCAATCGTATAGCTCACCCCACTGACGTCATATGGGTGATTTTTGTCATATGGGTAGGGGCGGCTTAAAATTCCGCCGAGCAGTGTGCTGCGATCGGCAGCGATGTGCATTTTTAAAACCTTATAATAAATTACACGCTTTACGCATGACACTTACATGTGTCAATTAACGATGAGAAGGACCTACTCTAACGACTCAGTACGTTTGTAGAAAATCGTCAAAAACGTTTCAGGGTTCCTTTAATTAATCTATACCTCTTATTAAGTTTGATTACTACTGCTACCTTCTCATTAATGCTGTAGAAATCAATGTCGCCCACTATGTCTTTATGTATTGAGAATCCTACCCCGTATAACTTCCTATCTGGCGGTCCTCTATAGCAGAGGACGTTCGTTAGTCAGCACTGTGTAAGTCTCACCAGTTCTTGTAACGTAAGGCCAATAATATCCCACACAATGCGTGATAGTTCCTCAAAGAGTCCTGCTAAGCTAGTTTCATTCGAGGGTTCGTGTGTTGAATGCTGCTAGGTTCAGTTACCAGTGGCGGCCTGTCCGGTTCCAGAGATTCTTGACACCCTCTGCTGCGTACAAGAAAGTTGTATCCATCCATCCATCTGCTGCGTTGCAGGTCTGACCGCCGCCTTGGTCAGGTACTCCGCAGCTGCTGGGGACTGAAGACCATGAGTTCATTGAAGGAATCATGAGGGAAGTAGTAGCCGAATACTGCACCAGGGAGGCCAATTCCTATTCTGGTGCTTAGTGGGCCTTCCTTATTAACTTGGTTGAACCTAGACTAGTAGGCCCCACTGGCTCTCGGAACTTTTTTTTTTTTTTGCCGGTGTTAGGCGCCACTCCAAGCCTGGAAATGTAGTGTACTGGAGGAGGATTCGAACTTACGACCTTCAGATTAGGAGCCCGATGTTCTTAAAAAAATCCTGAGGATTTGAATTTCTGACTATAGCAACCGAGCACCTGAGATAGCTCAGTCAGTTGACTGTACAGGCGGCGTTAAGGCGCAGAAATTCAGCCCAGAGCAACGTACATGCCCAAAAACTAACTCCAATTGTCCGCGATAGAGGTGTTTTATAGACGGTATTATTCATTTTGCTTGGAAGGAGCGCCGTTCTTCTGTCTCTGGCGGCGTCGAGGTGCGTGGGAGCAGAGAAGAGTCGGCATACAAGGTTTATATCGGCCCTTCAGCTGGTAGGCTCATTCGGCGCACATATAACCTTTGTATATATATATATATATATTCGCCGAGATAGCGACCGACCCAACAGCAGCCAGGCAGCCACCCGAACCGGGGAAAGTAGGCAAAGAAGGCTTCGCTTTAAATGAAACGCTGTCAGTCTGTATACAATATGACGAATGGAACAAGTTAGAGGCAAAACATTAGAGGAAGTTTAGCTGTGTCATTCAAGTGCAGTGAAGACGCAACCAAGAGAGGCAGAGAAGGTAAGCAGAGGAATTGGTCCTGAACAATCTTGTTTAGAAAAGCCGGAAGAGAAACTACGAAGCTGCACGGCAATCAGAGAGGATGGAATACCGGTAATAAAGTGAGTCCTAAAACCACAGAGGCGTTACTAAGATCGAAGAAAAAAAAATTAGACAGGAGAGCAAATCACAATTGTTTGGCTATAGAGTGGAATGTAGTTTAGAAAGGAAATGAGATAGAATGAACACTATCATACAGGCCGATTAAAATATCGTCAGTAGTATGCAGCTTAATGCAAGCCATAGAAGTGACGTTTCACGCATGGACATCACATAAGGCTGCACGTGTTCATTTGGTGCCTTTTTGTTCATTTTACTACTACTACTACTACTACTACTTTTACTAATCCCCCGATTAAAAAAAATAATAAGAAAAGCTATGGGCAGAGCAGAATAATATAAGGGGAGAACTACAAAACGGTTTTAGAATAGGCATTCGCACAGACTTAACCTATTTTTCTTATCACAGAGTCTGTAGAAATAGCCAGATCAGAATTTCGAATTTTGTACTTATTTTTCTTGGGTGTCGGTGCTGCATACAACGTAAACGCAGAGTTTTGTTGCGAAAGCATGAAATGTCCCATTGAGCAAAAAAAAAAGCCGGCGTCTGTAGCAATGAAAGGGCACTTAAATTCCCATTGGCTGCGACGCCACGTCACGTGCGCGCCTCGACGGAGCAGAGCGGGCGACAGGGAACACGTGCATTCGCGCGCCAGGTGTTGCGCGAGGGCCACGTCACCCTCGGAGGCCTATGTTATCTGCGCGTTCCTTGTCCGCGCAAGCTCTCGCCTGCGTTCTAACTTCGCTTCGGTAATCGCGATAAATCTACAAAAAGAAAAAGAACGTAAATTTGACGAGAAAAACGTTGGCGGTATAGTGAGCAGGTTCATGCTCAGAAGCCTAGTGTCTTACCCACTGGGCTAAACCAGCGCCTCTTAAGATAGTAGGCCTGTGAACTCTGCTTTATGCCCGTCACGGATTGAAGTGCACCGGTCTTGTGCTATCTGGGAGGCGTTGCCTAAGCGTCTCAACGCGCTCGCTTGCCGCGAGGAGTTCGTAACTCGAAGGACCACTCGGCGGCGTTCAATTGCGCATTAATGCTTTCGCATTAACAACTCCTACGAAGTGCTTAGGTGTCCTCGATTTTTTTTTTTTTGTATGTGGAACATTTGTAGGCATGAAGGTCTGGGAGCAGACGGCGCTATGCTAACAAAAATATGCCAAATTAATAAATTACAAATAGCATGGAAAGAGCTAACTAGCTGCGAGACAATTGAGATTCAGAAAGGCTTGGGCTAGGTTTGCCCGTTATCTCGTCTGCTCTTTATAGTCTCAGATGTGATAGGCAACTTTGGTACTCCACAATAAAAGGAAAAAAAGAAACGATCAAGGAAGGGGTCAGGCAAGGAGACACTATCTCCCCAATGCCATTCTCAGCATGTTTAGAAGAATATTCAAGCTATTAAGACAGGGAGGTATTAGGAGTGAGGATCAACAGCGAACATCTCAGCAACCTACGGTTTGCAGATGACATTTTCCTGTTCAGCAATGCTGTTGATGACTTGCAACAAATGATTAAGGACCTTAACCGTTAAAGTGTAAAAGTAGGGCTGAATAATACGCAGAAGGCGAAAGCAATGCTCAATAGCCTGGGAAGAGAACGAGAATCCATGATTGGCAGTCATCCGCTAAAGTCTGTGCAAGAGTAAGTGCAAGAGCAAGAGCAGAGAATGACTGAGCTGTGTTTTCTTTTCCTCCTTTAGGCGGTATATCAAACTACAATATTTATCCCGTTGATGAAGAAATTACGGCCACTGACCAAGTCAAGGTGAAAGAACACACAGAGACGTTTCGGGACCCGTACGGGTTCCTTGATCACACTTGAACACACTTGAAGTGTGTGATCACACTTGATCAAGGAACCCGTACGGGTCCCGAAACGTCTCTGTGTGTTCTTTCCCCTTGACTTGGTCAGTGGCTGTAATTTCTTCATCATCATGTTACCTGACCAGACGAACTTTCGTCGAACTCTTGACTACAATATTTATCCCGTGTTCGTGGTGCCGACTCTGTCGCATAAATTTTCTTCTTTTATGGTCACTCGCGGCTGCACACGGAGACCATATCATGTTGGTTGGCATTTGGAATGACAGCATGACCAGTGTGGAGTCCCTTAGTGGACCCCCCTCGCCTTTGTTCCAAAAATTCTTTTTGGCGTGCGTGCGTGCGTGCGTGCGTTGAGATGGCTGTGTAGGCAGATGCGACCAAAGTCATTACTGGAGCGAATGACGTCTTGCGCGAGGAAATGTCGCGGGTGTGCCGGCCGGCTCTCTCGTGGGGCGGCAGTGAAATAGCCTCGGCCGCCGCCTGTCTCTGTTCGAGAGTCCCTGTGGGGATGAAGCTATTGATGAGGCGCTGAAACGCGGAGGCGCCTTCGGCGAACATCTCTGCATTCGCTCACTTTTTCTGGCACACGCCACGGTGCAGACGCAGTAAGGGCAGCGAAGCCCTGGCAATGATAGAATTCACGTAAAAAATCTTGCTTGCATCGCATGTTCCCTTTGGACTTGTGCGCATTGGATTCCGAAATAGCGCGCAGGGAGAGCGAGAGAAAATTTAATGGTACCTGGAGAGGTTAGCCTAGCGACAGGCAAGAGCGCGGCGCTCTTGCAGCTTATGTGGTTGATGTCCGAGGTCAATGCCCAAAGCTTACTTCAAAAACTACATGGTTGACGAAAATAAGGAAGCCTGTGCTCCTTACGCGATAAAAAGAAGTTCACTTCGGTCGTTGAGGTGTAAATGAGGCCAGGAACTGCAAACAGCTGAGAGCTTGCTTTTTGGTTAGGTTTACCTGGCTCTTTATGCAGAATTCTGCCGGAGATCGGAAAAGTCAGAACAGATGTCTTACACTAAAATTATTCGCAAAAGAAAATTTTAGCCAATCCTGATGCCGGACATGTCATTAGCGAATCCGGCCTGTCAATGGCAAAGAGCACTTGCGAACAAAAAGCTTCGTAAATTCTGCCCCAGGTCTCTTACTCGAAGGTCATATTGAAAGGGCTTCCTTCTTTCTTTCTTACTTCGTGCTGTAATCGTCTTATCAACGACAGGCTGGTGGAGTGTACGTGTTGTTAATTTTCTAAGAATTCCCGTTGTAGACAGGCTGGCGCCGATGCCTTCTTAATGCCTTTAATCTGACCTATGTAAGTTTTCGCAACTGGCACCATAACACTGCAAGTATTCGACGTCATTGCCTATGTCCTACGCCCTGCAGCTCCAGATCCGTCTTACCAGTTCGATGTTGCAATCCAGCTTGGCCCAGGCTGCGAGCAGGGCTGCAGTACGTGCCATCATAAAAAGAAATTAAATTATGGGGTTTTACGTGCCAAAACCACTTCCTGATTATAAGGCACGCCATAGTGGGGGACTCCGGAAATTTCGACCACTTGGGGCTCTTTAACTTAACGTGCACCTAAATCTAAGTACACGGGAGTTTGCGATGGGGGCGGCCGCCGTGGCCGGGATTCGATCCCGCGACCTCGTGCTCAGCAGCCCAACACCATGGCCACTGAGCAACCACGGCGGGTTACGTGCCATCATAGTTGCGTGATAAAGCGCAGCGCGTTGGAATAGTGGAAGGATGGATTAATGGATGGATGGATACTATGAGCGTTTCCTTTCAAACGGGGTGGTGGGTTGCGCCACCAAGCTCTTCTTCTTATTTTGTCTAATGTCATATCTGATTTTTTTTAAGCAGACAAAAGATTTCTAGCATCAAACTTTCAGAACCATTGTTGGGAACATTGTTTTGTACCTTGTTGTTGTTTATGGTCTCACTACTTTCCTGCCACAAAACTTCCAATAGCCTTTTACGAACTTCTACTGCGGGCATGTTTACTTTCCCCCTGCTATCCCTGAACCGAAGGGCTTCGGCGAGGTCATGGTAGAGCCTAAACCGACAGCTGGTGAGATATCTTCACATTCTAATAAAACACGTTCCCTCGTTTCCCTGGCTTCACCGCAACAAGCACATGCTTCTTCCTTGGTGTACCACGCTTTATAATTACGCGCTCTAAGACATCCTGATCTCGCTTCGAAAAGTAAAGAGTTTCTCTTTGACTTATCTTAAATTGCTTTTTTCCTGATTTCGTTTTTAGCTGTTACGTAGTTATTCATAGCCGGTTTCTTTTCTATTGCCGCCACCAAGGAGATTGTCTCAGCCTCTCGACTTAGCGTTTGACGTTTTTTGTTGCCATTTTACTTACTACACCGGTCGCATACTTGCTGTTAAACTTCCTTTGTTCTTTTCTTCCACGGTGAGTCAATATTATCCCGGTACAAATACCTGAACACTTTCGCAACCCATTTACGTTCTTTCATATTCCCAGATGTTCTTCGAAATCAATTTTACTGCAAGCTTCCCCCACTTCAAAACTTGTCCAGCCCATAGCACCTTGTACAGCTTCATTTATAGTCTTCCATGAGCGCCCAATGCGAGGCGTTCCACTGAATTTTGGTTGCTACTGAGTTCCAAATGTAGAATCCTGGAACCATTACACCTTTCCACATACCCTGCATGGAACACTTCGTACCTATTGCATCCCCATGGCGCTCTATGTTTCATTATGGCCGCATTTCTGTTCCTCTTTGCTATTATTGTTTTTTCCTATGTTTTCTTATATATATTGCCTTCGTTTATCCATATACCAAAGTATTTGTATTCTTTTACCCTAGGTATTTCTGGCCCTGCATTGACACTGTCTGTTCATTTATTTATTTATTTATTTGTTTATTTATTTATTTATTAGTATACCCTCAAGACCGAGAGAGCGTTACAGAGGGGGTGGGTACAATGCAAATACAAAACAAAACAATAAAAGGAATTTACAGGAAAAAGCAACAACAGATTGTTTTTATCAGTACTATAAAACTTGACATTTTAACGCTAAGTTTCAATCCTATATTCTAACGTTCCTGTCCACAGATATTAGTCAGACGTTGCATATCGGTTTACCTGTTAGCAAGCAACACCTACTATGTCGTATTCATAAAACAAACCTGGAAGCTGCCAGCTGCTTTGATATTGTACCCACCTGTTTGCATGAGAGATTAAACCCGATATTGTTTCCTTCGATCTATTTCCCTTTCCATCCTTACCATGTACATTATAAACAGCAGCGGGGAGAAAGGGCACCCCTGTCTCAGTTCCTTGGTGGTATCAATTTTCTCCCCGCTCCTCATCCCTTCCCATTCAACGCAAACGGCATTTTATAGGTAAATCTCCCTAAAAAGCTGCGTACAGTCGTTGCCTATAAGCCTTTTTCTTCCGGAATGTCCCATAAAATGTTGCGTTGAACATTGCCATACGTTCCGGTAATGTCTGAAATCTCCATATATAACGGTCTCATTTCTTTGGATATTTGAATTCACTGAGTAAAAACGAATAAGTTATCATCCACACGCCGACCGATTCTGAAGCCATTATGAAGTTCTTTCAATATGCCATGATGTTCTGCCCATGCTTGTATGTTCCATTGCTAACCTGTATATTACTGATGTAATGGTATACGGTCTATATGAGTGAATTCTATCTTTCCCCCCTTGCATTTATAAATTAAATTCATTCTTCTTTTTCGCCAACTGTCTGGTATTCGCCTGTCTTGTAAGATTTCTTCTACTGCTTTCAACATAGCTTCCTTACTTTTTTGGTCCTAGTTCATTAAATCGCACTTGCAAACTCCTTTTCACTCTTTGCATTAAAATTAATGTTGCATGTGTTTGGAACATTTCTATTGAATTAAATAAAAGTTCAAGCACAATTCAGCTTATGCTTGCTGCTGCACAATACTCTCGACCTAGGTCGCTTGGCGCCATGCTTTTCTCGTCTTTCCGGGCGCTTACACGAACCCGACAGAAGCGCGTCGAGTCGGCTTGCCAGGCTGGAATATGCCTGTCGAGTTCATCTAAACGCTAGCCGGTTGGACTGAATAAGCGTCGAGCCGGGCTCAGCCCGACTGCATGGGGTATACGTTGACCCAGCCGGACCAGTTTGCGGCATGCATATAAATGCGGACTGCTCGGGACCACTGTGACGTCACAATTTAGGCGCCGGCAGCGGTAATAGTATCAGTACAAGGCCAAGAGAAGGCACCGTGCAGTGCAACCTCATCGTAGTAGTAAGACCCACGAAGACGGCAGCGGGGCCCGGAAGCCCAGTTCGAACACTCAGCTTGACGCTGTGTGCCGTCATTGTCCGGGCTTGTCAGGAGCGAGTTCACGTAGTCACGTCGGGCTCAGTCATAGGCGTAATTACCGGAGGGGGGGATAAAGGGGGGCACTTGACCCTCTTTATGTGCAAAATAGTTTGCACATGAAACAGTAAACGGAACCTTTGTACTCCGAGTACATTAACCAGTGTCGCTCGTACGCCTCCCCATTTACAGCCTTTCGCACGAAAAGATGAGGTGACATATAGCGTTTCTGACTTTTGTATTGCCTTTCAGAAGACGGAAAATTTTCTGCCCGATTTTGAAAATACTATGGCCCTTTCTTAAGGCATACACTCCGAAAGCTGTTAGTAATAACGTCTGGCTACTTAGCAGGGTCACTTCGGAGAATCTCGCAACGTACCTCTTGCTGCGGGGGTGTCTGCACTTCTCTGTTGCCGCAACGAGAAGCCGTCTCATTCGTACTCTCGAAGCACACTTTGTGGGTGGGAACATGATTATTTGAAGCCAAACTAACAGGAAACAAGTGAGTCGGTTCTTGGAGTGTTGTTTCCTGGCGCTCGTCAGTAGAAGGAGGCTCATCGGGGAGGTTTGGCACCTGTTGATCAGCAGTAGTAGAAATCGGGCGTGGCGGACCGGACACCTGGAGCTATGTGACACGGGCCCGGCCGAGTAGCATAGACGCTACTGACTCGGGAACAGGACAGGGCTCGGTTAGCGTCGGTTGCTCAGAAATATGGACGACCGAGGTTGGCACCGCTTTCACAGGATCCAGACAACCAAGATGAGTCAAACCTTCCTTCTTGCCAGGAAACCATGGTGATGGAGTTCGCAAGTCCTCCACAGAAGCACAGTCGGTACTATTGGGAGTTTGACACGGACTTTGGGTAGAGCGATCATACTGCTACGCGGAAGCTGCATTCAGTAGGTACTTTGTCATTTTTGGTGGCTTCTTTTCACGCTCGTCTCTTTCTAACTTCGCTTTTCGTTTAGACGCACCACTTTGATGCTTCCGACCGAGCATTTTCGCATGAATGGATGCTAATTGTCCACCGGGCACTTCGTCAGTCTGACACGACCGCAGGTCTCCAACAGTGGCCGTCCCGATGACTGGCGCACGCTGCCTGGATGGTCCGTGGCTGGCCGAGAGTGGTGCGTCCCCCGGGAGCTCCTCAGCGGGCGGGCTTATGCAAGCTTAACCGGCGGCTCGGGGCTGAATCGCAGCCCGCGATCAACTTCCTTTTGTAGACGCGCGCCGCGTCTGTCTGTTACTAGCGCCAAAGCAGGCGTTCACATGCGCATAGAGTTCCTTATACAAATTCCCCCCTTCCCCGTACATACAAACTCACTCCTTCTCCCGTCCCGGTCTCGTCTTCCTATTGGCTAGGAGCAATCGTTTGTTCTGGGAGGTTCTCGAATATTCTTTCGTCCCGTCGACGCCGAGCGCGAGCACGAAGGGGAGAGGGCGACTCCTAGCGCGGGCGAAGTTACGCACCCTCCGTCGCCTCTGAGTCATCTTTTTCTACTTTCTGGGAAGTTCGGCGGCCAGTCTGGCCTGCTTTTTCCGTCGAGCGCGCGCGAGAGTGCGCAGTCACTAGGCAGGAATGGGCCCTGGAGACAGGCCTTTGTGTCCAGCTCTCCAACTTGCCCCTTCACTCTGCCACAACCCTAGCCCGAACAGTGAACATTCCATGCCCCACGGCACGCGGACAAAAGCACGTGTGACGTCTTCTTTCCTTTCCTGCATAGACTCTGCCATCAGACTCATGATCATCTGCTATCGGACTCATCCTCCCCCACCCAAATTACCATCCCGGTAAAGAAAAGTCGAATGGGAGGCACTGTTGGGTACTGCAGCACATCCTTTCTATGAGAAGGACAGCGTCGGAACTATTTAAGAGGTGGAGCGCGGCGTGGTGTTGACGAGGGGCAAGGGAGATTTAGGTCCTCACCCCACATTACATGTTTTAGGTGTTTCCCCCTTGCCCCTCCTCTCCAGACAGCACTGGGCAGACGGACTGACCGGAAACCACGAAAACTCTTCCAAGCAAACGCACCTCGCTTCTTAAGAAAGAGGGCCCTGCCGGGGTGGCGGGGGATTCCTGTTTTTGCAGCTCGACAAGCTCTCCACAGGGCTTAGTGGTTGTAAGTCGTGCGTTCGTCGTTTTAGCCGTATTCTTTTTCATATTTTTTAGGTGCATCGATACTGGTGGCCTTATTTTACTCGTGCCATGGTCAACGCTCACCACGCTTGCAAAAATGCATGGATAGTCTCTTTGAAGAACTGGAAGACGGTAATTTATCAGACGTGGAAGGCGACTGCGACGAGTCTGGCGGCAGCGGTGACGAGCTTGGAACTCCGGCGGAGAGGGAGAGTGAGAGTTCAGAAGCTAATTCGGAAGATGATAGCACACAACCAACGGCAAGCGGATGGGCGAGAAAGCCTTTCAAGGTGCCAGAGACCATATCCTAAGGGTCATCTCACGAAGACCTTCATATCGAAGGGGACATATTCTCACCATTTGGTTATTTTAGGCGTTATTTCCCGAAGAGCGTCTTTACTGAACTTGCTGAGAAAACAAATCAGTACTGTGTTTTTCAGTATGGAACGTGTGTAAGCACTGATGAAGATGAAATCAGCCGACTGGTGGCTCTCCATCTGATAACGGGTGTCCTGAAATATCCAAGGTAGCGCCTATATTGGAAGCCTGCAATGAGAACTGCTCTCATTCCATCATGCGAGATCTCGCGCAGGCGCTTCGGGAAGCTGCGCAACACTCTTCACATTGTTGATGCGAACAAGCCAGACATCAGTGACAGACTCTGGAAGGTGAGACCTCTGCTCAAGAGTTTTCAAGCAAGGTGCCACGATCTCGAGGTAGAGGAGCATCTGTGCATTCATGAGCGTATTGTCCCTTTCAAGGGCCGTTTGCACATGACGCAACATGTGGAGGGCAAGCCTCACCCTTGGGGTGTGAAGGCCAACTCACACCGACGCTAGGGCACAGCGGTGTAAAATGGACGGTTGCGCAGGGAAAGTTCGAGTTTTTTGTGAAAAGTTCAAAGTGCACCTGCGCTTGACGAAGTCCAGGAATTGCTTCAAGGACTTTCACACAATGAAATAATCAATTTTGTGCTTAGTTTTTGTTGTAAGAGCCATGCGGCTCTTACACTTTATTTCATACGTATGAAGTAAAGTGAACATTTTTTTCATTCCTACACCCACTGAGCCCTGATGTCCTTTTTTGAGGACATGAAGCCAAATCGGTAATTACTTAACGCACAAGCTTTATATTTTGTGAGCATGGCATTTGGACCTTCAAATTGAAGAAAATGCAAGGGGAAAAAATCTGCGGTAAAAATAAAAATTCCAGGGCTGAAAGGGTTAAACACGCTTAGTAAATGAAAAATGGTTGTTAACCGGCAGTTTCAAACTGTTGACAAATGCACCTTCCCTTCAAGGGGTTTTCAAACAGGTGAGTTTAAAGAAAAAAAAAAGTTATGCATAAACTCCACTGGAGTTGTCTAAGTGCGCGTGAGCATTGTCACTTTCATCTCCACGCAGCCCGGTGTCATTACCAATCTTATCAAACTCCGACCTTTATCAGCCCTTATGAACCCTTATCAGTCGTTATTAGTTTTATCGCAATCTATCTGATCCTTATCAACTCTTTTCTGTTCTTAACCTTATCGGACATGATCCTACCATTATCAACCCTTATAGGGCTTTATCCGACCTTTATCGTCCCTTATCGGTCACGATCAACCTTATTAGAATTCATCCGACGGTTATAAGCCGTTTTCGCTCATTAGCACCTTATCCATTCGCGTCGAACCATTATTGACTGTGATGAGACCCATGTAACCCCTCATCACTTTTCATCATCCTTATTAGCTCATTGACTGCTGATCTGTGTTGCGCGACGCGAAGCGCATGAGCCCTCAGAGATCGGTGGCATTTCTGTCGGTGAAGTATGCCCCATATGGAAGGCTCTTCCCGCGACCACCAAAACACATTGTGGATGAAGCGTGTTTGGCATAAAATTTTGGAAAAACCGTAGTTTTCCGGATGTCTACAAGGCTCTTAGTCGGCTCTACATGTGAGCCTAGAGATGGCTTTTATTCCACCATCACCAAATATTTCAACAAAGCCTTCATGGAAACTGCTCCTTTGACATTTGTTTTGTGCCACTGGTACAACACATGCGTGGGAGCTTAACGCAATCCATTCAGGAACAGAATCAAAGGTTCGCATCTGGACGTTTGTGTTTGTTTGCCCGAGTTTTGAACTTTCATTGGACTGCGTAGCACGTGTGCATTTGTTTTTCATGTGCGAGATATAAGTGTAATGTAACTAATTTTCGCATGAAACTGCTCATAATTCCATGCAATAAAAGAAAGTGGGGTTTAGCCTAATAGGTAAGACACTCTCCTTCCGAGCGTGGGATAGCAGGTCGGAAACTCGCATACAGCAACATTTTTTCCTTTCAAATTCATTTTGTTTTGTACATTATTTTCTTTATGGCGATTAGTCTTACATGACGGGCGGACGGACGGGCAGACAGGTTTTCTCGTTGGCTAGGCATAGGAATACTTTCGCATTAAAAAAAAATAAGCTAAGTGCCCTTCCACTCTGTGAAGAAGGATGACCAGCGACGAGGATGTGGGCCTTGAATGGCGAACTGCACCTCTGCCGCGGGTAGGCCCGGCATTGCACTATCTTCGGGATCGGCCCATATGGGGAGTTCTTAACGCC
This sequence comes from Dermacentor variabilis, assembly GCF_050947875.1. Taxonomy (NCBI): domain Eukaryota; kingdom Metazoa; phylum Arthropoda; class Arachnida; order Ixodida; family Ixodidae; genus Dermacentor; species Dermacentor variabilis. Next base: position 40,343,809 of record NW_027460280.1, on the reverse strand, counting down.
TGCTTCACCTCCGCCGCAGGTCGGCCCGGCATTGCACTATCTCTGGGATCGGCTCACGTATGGGGAGTGTTTAGGTCGGCTCGGTATTGTGCTATCTTCGGGATCGGCCCACGTATGGGGAGTGCTTAACGCCTGCGTCACCTCCGCCGCGGGTCGGCCTGGCATTGCACTATCTTCAGGATTTTTTTCTACGCGCGGTCCCAATAGTGGAAAAAGTAGCCCTCAACAGCTTCGCTGTAAAAAAAGAAAAAAAAAAGCTGTGGTCACGTTGGAAGATTAATTGTTTCAAGGAGCCAACGAAGAAAATGACGCCGTGGCAGTCTGACTACTTTCAATTTTGTTTTTCCTTCCGGTTTCATACATGTGACTTAAATTGAAGACGCACGCACATGCACCACTGTCGGCTCATAGATATCGCAAAGTACACATACCTCTTAATCAAATAACGCATGATATTCAGTGGCTGCGTTGATTTCCTTACTTTTTAATATTCGGGCGACCTATTCTCTGCTCATTGGGAATGTTCGACTGGACCCATTCTTGGCCAATACACCAGAATGGCTACGTGCCACTGTGACACAAATGGTAGAGACAGAAAGAGAGAGAGAGCCAAAATGTCGGGAGGTTAGAAGCATTAAATGTATTTATATATGGTGTACCGTTTCTCTTTATTTCTTGCTTTTGTCTTCTCCTCCTGCATTCTTCTCCTTTTCATGTCATCTCAAAGACCTCATCTGAAGTAGCAAGTACTGCATGCAGCAGTGCGGACATCAGCTTCCATTAAACTCTTTTCTATCTATCTATCTATCTGTATGCACCTCTCCTCGCCATTCCTCCCTCGACAAACATCGCTTTCGTCCTCGTGACATCACTGCGTCGAGATCTTATGGTATGCATGCGCATGAACTGCTGTTTGCATGTTGGCATAGCTTGTCAACGGAGTAGTGCATAAACATATAAAGATTGCACGGCTAAATATAATAATAATATTTGGGGTTTTACGTGCCAAAACCACTTCCTGATTATGAGGCACGCCGTAGTGGAGGACTCCGGAAATTTTGACCACTTGGGGTTCTTTAACGTGCACCTAAATCTAAGCACACGGGTGTTTTCGCATTTCGCCCCCATCGAAATGCGGCCGCCGTGGCCGGGATTCGATCCCGCGACCTTGTGCTCAGCAGCCCAACACCATAGCCACTGAGCAACCACGGCGGGTGGCTAAATATGTGGCCTGTGCGATGCACAAAAATAAACACTCATGAGATTACACGTCGCATTGGATTAATATTGATAACAAACATTAGCTTCGCCTGAATGCGAAAGACTGAAAGCGATAGCATAGCCTAACACTGTGCCCAAGGCGCCTCAGAATGCCGCCGGTGGCGCTGCACTCGATGGTGCGCGAGGTGAGACGACTGCACGAAGGAATACCGCCGGCGTTTCTCAGCGCCAAAGTAAAGACAGATTCAGCTTGACCTTTTCTGTCCGTGCCGCTTATGCGCCACGGTATGTGCACAGCTGCTCAGCAGGATGGCTAATTCGTGCGCGCTCATGCCAGCAGCGGAAGCAAGAACGCTGCCCGGGCTCCGGAAGAGCTGATTGAGCGGAACGTGACCGGCGGTGCGTCCACTCGGCCTCGTCGCCTTCGGAGCCAAACGCACGGCGCGTCTCTGGAGACCTCGCCCAACACGTGCGGGCCGCGCATGCGCGCCGATACCGCGTGACCGCGCGAATGTGTAACGCCTGTGTAATTGTTATCGCAGTATTGGACGCATCACTTTCAGCTTTCTTGCGCTTAATTAAGCGCTTCACAAAGGCTTCGCTTCGCATACATTGCAACATTCCTATTTTAATTCCAGTTTATTCAGACACGTTTACTACATGCCTGCGAGATGTGCCAAAAGGACAGACAGACAGACAGACAGAGAGAGAGAGAGAGAGAGAGAGAGAGAGAGAGAGAGAGATGAGAACTTATTGAAGAAATGATTGACAAAGGAGGAAAGCGCTGCGTTAAATATGCATAATTTATTTTGCATGTGTGTCGTATACTTCTCTGTGCATACACCTGTCATCACCATTGTTCCCTGGACAAACATCGTACAACGCCTTAGTCCTCGTGACAACGTCACATTGTGGATCCGTATGATTTGGTCTTCGCATTTCGGCATACGTATGTACAGGGTGTCTTTTTTGAGACACTGCATATCTTTTATAAAAGAATTGGAGGACGCTTAAGCTTCGCCTTTAAGAGTGGAACGCGATAGCATTCAAAGATCCCTGATTGCTTCGTACGCTTCCCGGCAACTGCAACTTATGTAACCGTAATGTTCCCCGGGAAACGCTGGTGGTGGAAAGCATTTATTAAGAAAGAGAGGTGTGGACTCGCGCAGGAGCCCTACATACTAGGTGGAGTTCCTAGTCCGGGACCCCATTGGTCGAAGCCGCCAGCCTGGCCCTCTTGACCAAGGCTTTTGGGCTTGATGGTCTGAGCAACCAAGCAGGGCCACCTCCCAGTCCTTTCGGGTAGGGTTGGGGTGGTGGGTGAGCGCAGAATTTTGCTGGCAGGCCCACACCATGTGATAAGTGCCAGCCACCTCGCCACAGTGTTGGCACCTGCCAGTGATCGCAGGATCAAAATGTTTCATTTTCCGGGCACAGCATTGCGTTGGTGTATAAGCGAAGTAGAACGCATTCGCTTTTCTCAGTCCCTTAGCTGGGACTGGGTACCGGCGATGGCTATCCTTATGCTAGGTAGAAATGTCTTTGAAAGTTAAGAGAATTCCGCCTTCTTGTTCCAGGACCTCAGAGGCCAAAGGGGACGCCCGGTAAGGGAGTGCTCGGGCTGCCACATCAGCAGCTTCATTCCCTTGAAGGCCCTGATGGCCAGGAGCCCAAACTATAAAGCAGGGGGTGGGATCGACATCCTTGCTGCAGTTTCGCAGTATTCGCCCGGCCAATAGGGTGACCCAACCAGCCTCGTAATTACGGCACGCGCCACGCGAATCCGTAATGGTATATTTAGAATTAGAGTCCGAGGCAGCTAGGGCGATCGCTACCTCCTCTGTTTGTGTTGTACCTGGTGCACGAAAAGTGAGCCCATCCACCTGTGTTCCCTGATGTATGACTGCAGCTGTATACCATTTCCCGTGGCTTGGCCCAGCGACATCTACCCAGTAAACTCCATGTTTGTTGCCATAGTGACGCTCCAAAGCTGCCGCCCTAGCTTGGCGGCGTCCAATATGGTCTTTTCTACCCATCTTGGTTGGAAGAGGTCGAACTCGGATGGCGCGTCTCCATAGTTCTGGCACTCTGACTCTTTCTTGTATGTGAAAATCGTGTTGGATGTGTAGTCGAGCCAGAAGTAGTTGGCCCGATCGTGTTTGGGCTAACCTTGTGTATTGATTTGTTAGATGAGCTTCTTTGAGCTCCTGGAAAGTGTTGACCATTCCAAGTTCGAGAAGTCGCGGCGACGCTATGCACGAAGGAGAGCTTTGTGGTTCTTATTATTTTTTTTTGATGGTGTGCAAGGAGCCGAGGGGGCCGCGCCGCTCCTACTAAGACAGACCTCAAACGGCAGCTGAAAAGCGCTATCGCGTTAAAAGGGGTTTGTGTTTGAGTTTCCGCGTAACAGAATCACGTTTTCTCGTATATTCAAATTACAATCCGACGCTACAATGTCTGCAGGTTGTAAGTCGTACTTTACGATTTTTCTACGTATTTTACCTTGAGAAATTCAATTAGTTCAGTAATTTCATTGCGCCACGTGGAGGGCCTGCGTGGTTGTGTATGCGTGGTTCGATATTCCTTTCTGCCGAGGCGACGTCCGACGCTGGGCGCCGGACGCGAGACGCCGACGCCGGTTTTCGCGTTTAACGCGTTTGACGTAATGAGTGCAATGACCATGGCGTTTTTGCAGACAAATTCGTAGGTGAGGCGGACATTCTTTCCCGCTAATAACGTGAACTTTCGAATACTAATTAACAAAAGTCGTTAATTAACCTTCTTTTTGTGCCTTGGGGTCAGCTGTCTAAATGGCTAATTTGGAGGCGGTGACATTTTAATGCACGCCTCTCTTCATAAAAAAAATTAATATCGCACTTAATTCGAGATCTTCATCATCAAATTCCCACGCTCAACTGAGGCAACATCAAGACTGAGCGCGTCAGACGGAAACGCCCCGTGAATAAGTATGGGGCGAAATTTGAACGGTAGCGTGGCGCAGCAAATCCTGACCCGACATGCAGCCGCACATGCTCGTCACGCACAGCGTGCCGCATCAGCAGCTGCCGCGACTGACGTTCGGCTTCCAAGCATAGAGTTCCAACTGTTGCGTTTCGCCTGCGACACGTGGTTTTGCCGGCGCGACGGCGGCGGGGCGGCGGACATTTTGGCCCGATCGTCGTCACCGCAACACTCATCGCCAGGTGTTTCCAGGCGCGTCTGCGGCGATGCGACCGCCTAGGGATTTCGTTCCAGTCATTGTGCCCGAAACAGGCGATGCCAAAGCAGGGATCTCATTCCAGTTATTGGGCCCGAAACAGGCGATGCCAAAGCAGGGATCTCGTTCCAGTCATTGTGCCCGAAACAGGCGATGCCAAAGCAGGGACCATCTTCTCGTTACAGTCATTGTATCCGACCGGCAGCGCCACGACAGTGTGCTGCGCAGCGCCACGACCAGGTGCTACGAGATCGTGCGCAGCGCCACGACATGGTGCTACGGCATCGCTACGACAGTGTGCGTCACCATTAGCCCATTGTACATTCACGTGCTCGTCTTTTGAGGGGTTCCTTCTTGCCCTCAACTGCGAGAGTATAAAAACAGCTGCCCCCGGACGCCAGAGGAGGGCTCCGATTTCTTCCGTTGAGTGAAGTGCTCTCCCGTCTCTCTACTTCGGTCAAACCTGACCGCCAACTCTTTGCGATGTTAAAATAAACAAGTTGTTTCGTTGTTACCTGTCGACTCATGCTTTGCCGGGACCTTCGGATGCTTGCAGTTGTACCCCAGGCCGCCAGGCCAACGCTACCCTTGGGGCTTGCGACCCAGGTACAACCACGGGCGTCAGCGCCGAGTTCCCAACAGATCGTACCAGCAGTCAGATCCAAATATCTGGTTGGCAGCGGTGAGATCGCCTACGACTTCAAACAACGGTCTGCCAGCGGCGAGATCGCGACAACGGAGGCCAGCAGCAAAGAGATGCAGTTGACAGTATGCTGAGCAGCTCAACGACGATCCGGGAGCAGTGCAACGAGCCCTGTGTGACGACTGGTTGCCTGCAGCGGAACGACTGCGCGGAATTCCTGCCTGCGAGGTTTGGTGAGTGCGGGACTTTCTTCTTCTGAGCGTTGCCAGGCTTTTTGTTAGTGTCAGAAACAGAGCTGGTAATTGTGGTTGTCGTTGCTGCCGGGTTAGTTTGCGGCAAGACAATAGTAAGCAGTAGAGAAAGCAGCATTCAGAGCAGCCATGGATTTGAAGTCGTTGCGCAAACCGAAATTGTTGGAGCTTGCAAGAGAGTTGGGTCTGGATGTCTCAGACAAACTAAGAAAACCTGAACTGCTAAAGGCTATTCTTGAGTTAGAGGCTGAGGATGACGAGCTGTCGGAATGCCTTGAGACTATTGAAGAGAGGGAGACAGAAAAAGAAGAGCGTGAACGTAAAGAACAGAAAAAGCGAGAGCAACAAGAGAAAAAAGAAGAGCGCGAACACGCTTTGGAAATGAAGCGTCTCGAGGTAGAAATGGAACGCGCTCGTAATGGAAGTCAGGCACACGGTGCAGGAGAACGCGTATTGTTCAAAATGACTGACCTGATGCGGCCGTTTAAGCTTGGAGAGGACATTGGTTTGTTCCTGGTTAACTTTGAGCGAACGTGCGAGAAGCAGGGGTTCTCTCGGGAAACGTGGCCACAGCGCTTGCTCACTTTGTTACCCGGCGAGGCGGCCGACGTAGTCGCTCGCTTGGATAGAGAGGAAGCAGAGGATTTCGACAAAGTAAAATCGAGTCTGCTAAAAAAGTACCGGCTGTCTGCGGAAGCGTTCCGTCGGAAGTTTCGGGAAAATGAGAAAGGCAAAAGTGAGTCATATACAGAGTTTGCGTATAGGCTTATGTCGAACATGCAGGAGTGGCTCAAAGAAGAGAAAGCGTTTGGTGACCACGATAAAGTTCTGCAGTGTTTCGGGCTAGAACAGTTTTATAGTCGGTTACCGGAGAACGTGCGATACTGGGTCTTGGATAGGCCAGACGTTTGTACGGTGGCTAGAGCCGCTGAGCTAGCCGAGGAGTTTGTGACGCGTCGAGCTCGCGGAGCTAAGGACGGTCAAAAGGGTGAATTTGGCTCCAAGTCTGAGAGGCCAAGGTTCACGCCCATGAGATTTAAGGGGGACACGCGTAGTGAGGATGCGAGTGAAAGCAATCCGACCAAACGTAAAGAGACGGCAGCCGAAGCCGAACGCAGAAAGCGGTTCGAGATGAGGCGAGCGGGCGTTTGTTATACGTGCCAGAAGCCGGGTCACTTTTCGGCGCAGTGTCCGGAAACAACACCAAAAGTTGTGTTTTTTTCAATAGGCAGCACTGACGAGAACATGAAGCTTCTTGAGCCTTACATGCGAGACCTCCTCGTAAACGGGAAAGAGTGCCGAGTGCTTCGCGATTCCGCAGCTACGATGGATGTAGTTCACCCGTCTTACGTAGAACCCCATATGTTCACGGGCGAGTGCGCGTGGATCAAGCAAGCCGTGGAAGCTCATAGCGTGTGTCTGCCGGTAGCAAAGGTGCTTATTGAAGGACCTTTCGGAGCGCTTGAGACGGAGGCGGCAGTGTCATCTATGCTGCCACCCCAGTACCCGTACCTATTTTCAAACAGGTCCGATCACCTCCTGCGCGAGAAGGGGCTTTTGTTTGGTGAAGCTAGTGTTCAGGCCTTAACCAGATCGAAGGTTCGGGAGCTCGCTGCAAAGGCGGTAGTTGCGGGGCCGACGTTATCAAACAACGAAAAAGGGTCAGAGGCGCAGCAAGCTGATATTCAGAGCACGCCCGAACAGAATAAAATTGAGTCTGTAGCGTTGAAGGCGCCAGATACTGGAGAGGAAAATCCCGACGCGGGAAAGTTAGAAGAGCTATCTACTGATTTGCTCATCGCGCCTACGTCAGACGGACTTGATAGGTTGCTAAAAGTCAGCCGGACGGCTTTGATAGCCGAGCAAAAAAAGGATGGCAGCCTGGAAAACGTGCGCTGCAATGTCAAAGAAGGTATCGCCAGGAAAACTGCGCGTTTTGTGGAAAGAGGTGGAGTCCTGTACCGGAAGTATCTAGACCGCCGAGGAGTGGAGTTCGATCAGCTGGTCGTGCCTCAATGCTATCGTCAGGATCTGTTGCGCTTGTCACATGGGGGTTCGTGGTCCGGACACCTAGGAGTTAAGAAAACTAAGGACCGTCTCTTGCAAGAGTACTATTGGCCAGGGTGTTTTCGGGACGCAGACCATTTCGTGAGGACATGTGACACTTGTCAGCGGGTGGGCAAACCAGGGGACAAATCGAGGGCGCCGTTGAAATTGGTACCTATCATTACGGAGCCTTTTAGACGGCTCGTTATTGATACTGTGGGACCTCTGCCGGTAACAGCCACGGGGTACAGACACATTTTGACTGTGATCTGCCCAGCGACAAAGTTCCCTGAAGCAGTGCCGCTTAAAGAACTCAGCTCAGTTGAGATAGTTAATGCACTACTGTCCATATTTGCGCGAGTTGGTTTTCCTGCAGAAATTCAATCAGATCAGGGCACAGTGTTTACTAGCGCTTTGACGACAACTTTTCTCGAAAGGTGTGGGGTAAAGCTGCTACACAGCTCAGTGTACCACCCACAGTCGAATTCCGTTGAGAAGCTCCACTCCGTCATGAAGCGCGTGTTGAGAGCGTTGTGTTTTGAACATCGAACTGACTGGGAGCTGTGTCTGCCTGGGGTGATGTTTGCTTTAAGGACCGCGCCGCATGCGGCTACGGGGTTTTCGCCAGCTGAACTGGTGTACGGTCGCTCGCTTCGATCTCCGCTTCGCATGCTTCGAGAATCATGGGAAGGTAGGGGCGACGACCCAGTCGTGGTGGAGTACGTGCTTAAGCTCCTCGAACGCTTAAGAAGGGCACAGGAGTTGTCAGGTGAAGCAATGGCAAAGGCCCAGCAGAGGGCCAAGGTTTATTATGATCGGACAGCCAGGGCCCGTCGTTTTGAGGTTGGCGATGAGGTCATGATATTGCGCACATCGCTAAACAACAAACTAGACGTGCAGTGGGAGGGCCCAGCGCGAATTGTTCAGAAACTGTCGGACGTTAACTACGTGGTAAGTCTGCCAGGAAAGCGGAAAGCACAGCAAGTTTACCACTGTAATCTGCTCAAACCTTATAGACAAAGGGAAGCAGTGGTGTGCATGATGGTAAACGTTCCTGAAGAGCTTCCGGTCGAGCTTCCGGGACTAGGCTCAGTGACGAACAGGGAAGACACCGGTCAAGTCATTAGTGACCTTATCAGTAAAGCACCGCTGTCGCCTGAGCAGAAAACCGAACTACACCAGCTATTACAAGAGTTTCAAGGTCTGTTCTCTGAGAGGCCTGGTAGGACTTCTGTACTTACTCATGATATAGAACTTACCTCCACAGAGCCAGTACGATCCAAGGCGTATCGGGTGTCACCCCGCCAGAGCGATATTATGGAGGCTGAGGTAAAGAAAATGCTACAGCTCGGTGTTATTGAGGCAGGTGAGAGTGATTATACCTCCCCTTTGATTTTAGTTGAGGTACCGGGCAAGGAACCTCGTCCTTGCGTCGACTACCGCAGGCTTAATTCCATCACTAAGGATCAAATTTATCCGATCCCTAACATCGAGGAGCGCCTTGAGAAAGTTAGTAGCGCTCAGTTTATTTCCACCCTAGATCTTGTCAGGGGTTATTGGCAGGTTCCACTTACAGAAGAGGCTAGTAGGTATGCGGCGTTCATTTCACCAATGGGAACATTCCGTCCTAAAGTGTTGAGTTTTGGTTTGAAGAACGCGCCATACTGTTTTTCAAGTCTCATGGATAAAGTGTTGCGGGGACAGCAAGAATTCGCTTTACCGTATCTAGACGACGTAGCGATATTCTCCGCATCCTGGTCTGAGCATATGACACACTTGCGGGCAGTGCTAACCCGCCTGCGCGAAGCAGGCTTGACAGTAAAGGCTCCTAAGTGCCAGTTAGCACAGGCCGAGGTTGTCTACCTCGGTCACGTGATTGGTCAGGGTCGTCGCCGCCCCTCTGAAATAAAAGTGGCCGCTGTGCGAGACTTTCCGCAACCGCGCACAAAGACCGATATTCGGTCGTTCTTAGGTGTCGCCGGCTACTATCAGAGGTACATCCCTAGGTACTCTGATATCGCGGCTCCCCTGACGGATGCTCTAAGAAAGACAGAGCCTCAAACAGTCGTCTGGGACGAGACAAAGGAAAGAGCTTTTAGCGCCCTAAAGAGTGCCCTAACAAGCCAGCCTGTGCTACGATCGCCAGACTATACAAAAGGGTTCATTGTTCAGTGCGATGCTAGTGAGCGAGGCATGGGCGTTGTACTGTGCCAACGGGAAAATGGAGAAGTAGAACACCCCGTCCTGTATGCTAGTCGTAAGCTGACCAGTCGTGAGCAGGCGTATAGCGCCACCGAGAAAGAGTGTGCATGTCTCGTGTGGGCCGTTCAGAAATTGTCATGCTATCTAGCCGGCTCGAGGTTTATCATTGGGACAGATCACTGCCCTCTCCAATGGCTGCAGACCATCTCTCCCAAAAATGGCCGCCTCCTGCGCTGGAGCCTCGCTTTACAACAATATTCCTTTGAGGTGCGTTACAAAAAGGGGAGTCTCAACGGTAACGCCGATGGCTTAAGTCGAAGCCCCTAACGTAGGAATCAGCCTCAAAATTGTTTGTTACTGATGTTTTTCTTCCTGAGGCAGGATTTTTTTTAACATATTGCTTTTGTTTAGTGTTTCAAAGTGATGATATGCTTTCTAGTGCAATTTTTCAATTTGTGGACGCGTTCTGAGTGATGCTAGACTACTGTAAGGAACTAGGCAGTGGTATAAAAAGGGGAAAGAGCCTGGCAGGGCTTAGTGAGGGTTGTGCCGTGCTTGCTGACTGAGCGGTTGAGTTTTCAGCGTAGTTCTAACGCTTGCCGGGAACGAGAACAAAAATGTGAACTCTCCCGAAGTCACTTTGCAGTGTCCCGTGCGAACCTGAACGAGAGAACGAGGCCTTCTCTGTGCGCTGCGCTCAAGAAACGTCAAGGGACGCCCGACTTCGGTTATGAGCATCATCGAGCGACATCCCTCCGGACAGCGGATGCAGTCCCCTGTCCATCGGGATCTCCTTTCCCCGGCGGGGCGGTCTGTTGCGTTTCGCCTGCGACACGTGGTTTTGCCGGCGCGACGGCGGCGGGGCGGCGGACATTTTGGCCCGATCGTCGTCACCGCAACACTCATCGCCAGGTGTTTCCAGGCGCGTCTGCGGCGATGCGACCGCCTAGGGATTTCGTTCCAGTCATTGTGCCCGAAACAGGCGATGCCAAAGCAGGGATCTCATTCCAGTTATTGGGCCCGAAACAGGCGATGCCAAAGCAGGGATCTCGTTCCAGTCATTGTGCCCGAAACAGGCGATGCCAAAGCAGGGACCATCTTCTCGTTACAGTCATTGTATCCGACCGGCAGCGCCACGACAGTGTGCTGCGCAGCGCCACGACAGTGTGCTGCGCAGCGCCACGACCAGGTGCTACGAGATCGTGCGCAGCGCCACGACATGGTGCTACGGCATCGCTACGACAGTGTGCGTCACCATTAGCCCATTGTACATTCACGTGCTCGTCTTTTGAGGGGTTCCTTCTTGCCCTCAACTGCGAGAGTATAAAAACAGCTGCCCCCGGACGCCAGAGGAGGGCTCCGATTTCTTCCGTTGAGTGAAGTGCTCTCCCGTCTCTCTACTTCGGTCAAACCTGACCGCCAACTCTTTGCGATGTTAAAATAAACAAGTTGTTTCGTTGTTACCTGTCGACTCATGCTTTGCCGGGACCTTCGGATGCTTGCAGTTGTACCCCAGGCCGCCAGGCCAACGCTACCCTTGGGGCTTGCGACCCAGGTACAACCACGGGCGTCAGCGCCGAGTTCCCAACAGATCGTACCAGCGGTCCGATCCAAATACAACTTACTCGTGCTTGTCGTCACGTTTCGATGTGACAGCGGGGCCAATTTTTCATGCGCTCCCGCGGCACTCGGTTTCGATATTGTCTGAATTTACCGTTGAAATTCAATGAGATGTATCTCGAATCAGATGCGGCTTTCAAGATTTAAAAAGAAAGTGAGACTACATTAAAATGCGACTGCCTTCAACTTCTCCATTTAAGCAACGGCCCCTAAGGCATTCATAAAAAAAATGTTAACAAATCAATGGTCTCCTGAAGCTCACGTTATTGGGGGCGAAGTATGTCCGCCTCGCCTACGAATTCGTCTGCAAGAACGCCATGTTCTCTGCGCTTATAACCTTTTTATAAAAAATCGGTATTGCCTGAAAAAAAAAAGCATCCTGTATATCTTGTGAAGGGATTGGTGCATAAACATAAACCTTGCCTAAGATTATAGCTGTGACCTGTGCGGCGCATAAAAATAATGACGCATTGCACGTCCGCACACACTGAATAGGATGAAAATAAACACACTCGCACGCGTGGAATTTGGGTGCGTAGCAGTTATTTAACCCCTTCATTAAAGCTTCGCTTCATGCATGAATTATAACATGTGCATTGGATCTACATAATTTTTTTAGTTGGCTCCGATCGTTGCAGCCCTCACGCCTATACTGTTGAGCAGGACATCTTGCGGGCCTAGTTGGTTCATTGTAAGGGACTGATGCTACTGCGGGAGACGGGAAACAGACAACGCGAACTTTTCTTAGTATTCCTTCATGCTCTTTGAGTTGTATGTTCCCTGTCTTGCGTATCAGTCCCTATGCTGTTAGCGCTGAATGAGAATAGAAATACCAGAAGTAATACGCGGTTCACCGAATGTGTGCCTTCAACTGCCGAATGCATTGGTCGAGACACAAGCGTGCCTTGAGTAGCGTTTCGAGTCACGTACACTTCTTGCGTCGCTTCCAAATCCTCTCTTCGGACAGTGCAGAGAACGGGTTCGCAAAGTTCCACTGAACAGTGTCACGCATTCATGTAGTTTACACAGCAAAAGAGCTCCGGGCCTTGCCGCCCGCGCAGCCACGTCGATGGCTCGGTGCGCCGTTTGGTTTGCGGCGCGCACAGTAATTGCAGGAAGTAAAAATTCTCCAGTGAGAACAAGTAGTAGAGAGAAAAACGAAAGGACGGAACAAAATTGGCAATGAATGCGGCTGTTCTCCGCGGTCAGGCTTTCGGTTTGCCTAAGGGTCTGCCGCAAGAACGACTCTCGCACCGGAAACACGGCGGCTTCGATTGGAGCGCAGCACTCCATTTATTTACCACGTATTGTTATTATTTTGAAATCTCAGAACAGGGAGTTCAGGCCAGAGCGGTGTTTCCCATGACCTGCCGAGGAATTCATTTATAAGGGAGAGTGAATGTAGCCAGATCGGAAGGAAACTTTTCTTTCCTTCGGTTCACGTGTGGTTCACCGAAGCGCGCACGCGCGCGCACAGCTGTTAATCCAGCACAGCGAAAGTGAACGACTTGAGTAAGGAGAACCGAGCGGCTCAATTTTTAGTGACAAGTTGACCACATGAAACCGACAGGCAATGAAGTCAATGAGAGCCAAGGTCTCTTTTCTTCGACTTTCATTTCACTTTTCGTTTATTAAAATGTGCACTTAATTGCAAATTTAATCACCAGCTATAATTAACTTTGCCGTTCAATAAAAAAGTAGAGAGAGAGAGAGATAAATGAGATGCGAAAGGCGAGGAGGTTAGACCGGAAGATAGTTTTCCAGTTTGCTATGCACTGGGGAAGAAGTAATAGGAAAGTAAGAATGTATTTATCCTACGCTTTCCTTTGCTTCATTGTCTGTTGGCTTCGTATATTTGCAATGTCATAAAAACAAACAAACAAACAAACAAACAAACAAACAAACAACACTTCATCTGAACATTGCACTAAGACCGCCATCCCACAGCATAATAGGCTAAGGGCGAGACGCTCTCTTTAATAACTTAACCTCTATGCATTCATGAATACTTTGTGTTAGTAGATGGTAAAACATTAGTGACTGTCAGGGAGGTAGCAACGGCTCTAGTTACACGTTTTGGTTCTAGTCACAAACTTCCACAAACTTTTTTTATAGAGTGCATGTCTCGCTCGCTCGGTGTGTATCCTGGTCGTAGCCCGACTCTGCAGGCATTGCGTCTTCAAAAGAAACAACTTGCGGTAATTTAAGAGAAATCACACAATGCGCGCCAGAAGAATGTTTTATTCGACACAAACGAACTCACAATATGAAAAGAAAAAGAAAACTAGGCCGAGCGCAGCCTGAAAACGAAAGAAACGACGGCTATAGAACACGGCACGGGTGCTGTGACGGTGTTATGCGCTCGATCTGCGAAGGCAGGAAATGCGTCCTTTCTTTTTTTTTTCTCTTCCTTTCGCTGTGCCATTCACTGGCCCCACACAAGAGTGATTTGCGTCCTTCGCCAGCGTTCTCATTTTCGTGCTGGTTCTGTTGGCATTCCTAATCGGCAGCGCATGAGAACACCTGTAAACGTACAGTGTTACACGCACAAAAGTTAAGGCAGACACAGACGACAGCGCTGAAAAAAAAAAACGAGAAAAAGTCAGTAAAACACTAGAATACGCAGGCGACAAAATCGAAAAACACAGAAGACGAAAAACCTAGAAGGAAACGCAAGCGACAACTCTGCTGCTTGTGTTTTTTTGACCATTTGTGTGCGTCTCTAGCGCTGTATACGCTTATGAGTCTGAATCAACATGCTCAACTGTCAGTTATTGTTCAACAGGATACCGTCTTCCATATATACTTAGAAAATATATTTTGTTTCCTACTTAGATTTTCATATTTAGAACATCTGGCGTGTAGCGAAATATTGCCTTTGCAGTTGGGTTGCATGTGTAGAACGTACACAGCTTCCATGACAAACTGCAATAATCACTTCGAAAATAATCAGTATTTTATTAATTTTAATTACCGAGGTTAGGGTGCACGCTTTGCTGCAGGGCTGAAGCTAGTCATTCCTAGATTCTATTCCGCTGGTAGCTCTCTTGTATTTCGTGTAGATATCAAGGTATTCATCATCCACATCCTATTTTACGCCCACTGCAGGACGAACGCCTCTTCCAGTGGTCTCCAAGAACCCTGGCCTTGTGCCAGCTGACTGTATACCTTTAGCCTGCCGGACTGAGTGACCGATCGATATCCCCAGTGGACTTTCTCTTCCTCTTTGAATCTTTACATCCCCTTTTCCCTTTCCCCAGTGTAGGGTAGCCAACTTGGCTCAGTCCTGGTTAACCTCCCTGCCTTTCATTTATCATTTGCTCTCTCTCTCTCTCTCTCATTACACGATCTAGTTCTCCGCCGTCCCCAATAACGCTTCTCCTCTTTTGGCACTCATTCTGTAACTCTAATAGTTCACCGGTTATCTGTTCTACGCGTTACATGGCCAGCCTAACTTCATTTTAGAACATCGGCTACCCCCGTTTGCTCGCTGATGAATACCATTGCCTTCCTGTCTCTTAATAATAATATATGGGGTTTTACGTGCCAAAACCACTTTCTGATTATGAGGCACGCCGTAGTGGAGGACTCCGGAAATTTGGACCACCTGGGGTTCTTTAACGTGCACCTAAATCTAAGTACACGGGTGTTTTCGCATTTCGCCCCCATTTTCCTGTCTCTTAACTTTGCACTTGTCATTTATTGTTCCAGCGCTCGTTGCGCAGCCCTTCTTTTCAAGCTTTTTTGTTAATCTCCAAGATCTTGCCCCATACATTAGTGCTGGTAGAATGCAATGATTGTATACACCAGTAATTATTGCACGCATCAAAGTAATGATCCTCGAAGGTTTCATCCCGTCTGCTTCGTACCTTCTCATAGGCGTGATGTAGGTGGCCGATGTAACGTCAGCCTGCCGCACTGTATCCCGTAGCGGCAGAGCTGACAGCGGATTATCAGTGCAGGGGTAAATTTGGCCAACATTTGTGTCAGCCGAGCTCGAGTTAGGCTTTGGTTGTCCAGCACGCGTGTATATATATATATATATATATATATATATATATATATATATATATATATATATATATATATATATATATATATATATATATATATATATATATATATATATATATATATATATATCATCAGTCTGGTTAGGCCCACAGCAGGGCAAAGACCTCTCCCATACTTCGCCAACTACCCCGGTCATGTACTAATTGTGGCCATGATGTCCCTGCAAACTTCTTAATCTCATCCGCCCACCTAACTTTCTGCCCCCCTCTGATACGCTTCCCTTCCCTTGGAATCCATTCCATAACCCTTACTGACCATCGGTTGTCTTCCCTCCTCATTACATGTCCTGCCCATGCCCAGTTCTTTTTCTTGATTTCAACTAAAATATCATTAACTCGCGTTTGGTCCCTCACCCAATCTGCTCTTTTCTTATCCCTTAACGTTACACCTATCATTCTTCTTTCCATAGCTCGTTGCGTCGTCCTCAATTTAAGTAGAACCCTTTTCGTAAGCCTCCAGGTTTCTGCCCCGTACGTGAGTACTGGTAAGACACAGCTGGTTATATACTTTTCTCTTGAGGGATAATGGCAACCTGCTGTTCATGATCTGAGAATGCCTGCCAAACGCACCCCAGCCCATTCTTATTCTTCTGATTATTTCAGTCTCATGATCCGGATCCGCAGTCACTACCTGTCCTAAGTAGATGTATTCCCTTACCACTTCCAGTGCCTCACTACCTATCGTAAACTGCTGTTCTCTTCCGATACTGTTAAACATTACTTTAGTTTTCTGCAGATTAATTTTTAGACCCACCCTTCGGCTTTGCCTCTCCAGGTCATTGAGCATGCATTGCAGTTGGTCCCCTGAGTTACTAAGCAAGGCAATATCATCAGCGAATCGTAAGTTACTAAGGTATTCTCCATTAACTCTTATCCCCAATTCTTCCGAATCCAGCAGTGGCGTAGCCAGAAATTTCGTTCGTGGGGGGCTCACTTCGCAGCTCGGCCTCCCCTTATAGAATTAGTCGAGGGATATATATATATATATATATATATATATATATATATATATATATATATATGACATTCAACAACCTTGTTTACATTTCCGTACATATGCAACGACCAGGGGAAAATCTCAATGACGCTGTCCTTTGTTCGAATGTATTGCGCAGGAGCAGCTGTCACCAGTTGTGTATTGCGAGTAATTGCTCGGAAATTATAGTCGCAACAGAGAGCACATATAGAAAGCAGAATTTCCGCAAAATATACGAGGGCGAGTCAAATGAAAGTGAGCCAATGCGAATATATGACAAACGGGGTACTTTATTTAAAAGTAGTCACCATGAGTATTTAGACACTTGTCCTACTAACGAGTCGCTTAATTCCCGTCTCATAAAATTCCTTGGGCTGCTGCCTCAAAAATCTGTAAATGACTACACGTCTTCTTCCGACACGAATCTGGTTCGCTTGAGCAGTTTTTTCAAATTTTACCAAATGTGGAAGACGCAAGGCAACAGGTCTGGGCTGCATGAGGGATGTTGCAGCGTTTCCCACTTGAACTTTTCCAGTTTTGTATTAACCACATCAGCGACGTGGGAACGGGCAATGTCGTGAAGCAAGATGTTCCCAATGCTCAATTTTCCACGTCGTTTGTTCTTGATTGCGTCACGTAGCCAATACGACCTTTCACAATATCTGAAACGATTTAGAGTCTCTCCAGGTTTAGAAAATTCGATCAATAATGGCCCCTAACGATCTAAAAAGAAGTCAACACTTTTCCGGCAGAAATGACGGCCTTTGTGGTGAATTCAAATGTTTCCACTGTAAGCTTTGCCTTAGTGTTTCAGGCTAGTAGTAGCGGCACCATGAGTCATCCCCGGTCACAATTGCAGACGAAAAGTCGTCACCCTCATCTGGGGTTCTTTGACGTGCCCCTAAATCTAAGTACACGGTGTTTCCGCATTTTGCCTCCATCGAAATTCAGCCGCCGTGACCGGGATTCGATCCCGCGACCTGGTGCTCAGCAGCCCAACACCATAGCCACTGAGCAACCACGGACTTTTCAGTTGTGTTGGGGGTGATTGCACGGTAGCTTTGGCCCGGCCATGGATCGTCTTTGTAACTTTCATGTCCTTCTTTGAACAGTTTGCTACAACGCTTCACAGTGGCCAATGAAACGCAATGTTCAACGCATAGGGCAGCCATACGGCGTGTTGCGTTTCGCCTGCGACACGTGGTTTTGCCGGCGCGACGGCGGCGGGGCGGCGGACATTTTGGCCCGATCGTCGTCACCGCAACACTCATCGCCAGGTGTTTCCAGGCGCGTCTGCGGCGATGCGACCGCCTAGGGATTTCGTTCCAGTCATTGTGCCCGAGACAGGCGATGCCAAAGCAGGGATCTCATTCCAGTTATTGGGCCCGAAACAGGCGATGCCAAAGCAGGGATCTCGTTCCAGTCATTGTGCCCGAAACAGGCGATGCCAAAGCAGGGACCATCTTCTCGTTACAGTCATTGTGTCCGACCGGCAGCGCCACGACAGTGTGCTGCGCAGCGCCACGACCAGGTGCTACGAGATCGTGCGCAGCGCCACGACATGGTGCTACGGCGTCGCTACGACAGTGTGCGTCACCATTAGCCCATTGTACATTCACGTGCTCGTCTTTTGAGGGGTTCCTTCTTGCCCTCAACTGCGAGAGTATAAAAACAGCTGCCCCCGGACGCCAGAGGAGGGCTCCGATTTCTTCCGTTGAGTGAAGTGCTCTCCCGTCTCTCTACTTCGGTCAAACCTGACCGCCAACTCTTTGCGATGTTAAAATAAACAAGTTGTTTCGTTGTTACCTGTCGACTCATGCTTTGCCGGGACCTTCGGATGCTTGCAGTTGTACCCCAGGCCGCCAGGCCAACGCTACCCTTGGGGCTTGCGACCCAGGTACAACCACGGGCGTCAGCGCCGAGTTCCCAACAGATCGTACCAGCAGTCTGATCCCAAACATCTGGTTGGCAGCGGTGAGATCGCCTCCGACTTCAAACATCTGGTTGCCAGCGGTGAGATCGCCTACGACTTCAAACAACGGTCTGCCAGCGGCGAGATCGCGACAACGGAGGCCAGCAGCAAAGAGATGCAGTTGACTGTATGCTGAGCAGCTCAACGACGATCCGGGAGCAGTGCAACGAGCCCTGTGTGACGACTGGTTGCCTGCAGCGGAACGACTGCGCGGAACTCTTGACTGCGAGGTTTGGTGAGTGCGGGACTTTCTTCTTCTGAGCTTTGCCAGGCTTTTTGTTAGTGTCAGAAACAGAGCTGGTAATTGTGGTTGTCGTTGCTGCCGGGTTAGTTTGCGGCAAGACAATAGTAAGCAGTAGAGAAAGCAGCATTCAGAGCAGCCATGGATTTGAAGTCGTTGCGCAAACCGAAATTGTTGGAGCTTGCAAGAGAGTTGGGTCTGGATGTCTCAGACAAACTAAGAAAACCTGAACTGCTAAAGGCTATTCTTGAGTTAGAGGCTGAGGATGACGAGCTGTCGGAATGCCTTGAGACTATTGAAGAGAGGGAGACAGAAAAAGAAGAGCGTGAACGTAAAGAACAGAAAAAGCGAGAGCAACAAGAGAAAAAAGAAGAGCGCGAACACGCTTTGGAAATGAAGCGTCTCGAGGTAGAGATGGAACGCGCTCGTAATGGAAGTCAGGCACACGGTGCAGGAGAACGCGTATTGTTCAAAATGACGGACCTGATGCGGCCGTTTAAGCTTGGAGAGGACATTGGTTTGTTCCTGGTTAACTTTGAGCGAACGTGCGAGAAGCAGGGGTTCTCTCGGGAAACGTGGCCACAGCGCTTGCTCACTTTGTTACCCGGCGAGGCGGCCGACGTAGTCGCTCGCTTGGATAGAGAGGAAGCAGAGGATTTCGACAAAGTAAAATCGAGTCTTCTAAAAAAGTACCGGCTGTCTGCGGAAGCGTTCCGTCGGAAGTTTCGGGAAAATGAGAAAGGCAAAAGTGAGTCTTATACAGAGTTTGCGTATAGGCTTATGTCGAACATGCAGGAGTGGCTCAAAGAAGAGAAAGCGTTTGGTGACCACGATAAAGTTCTGCAGTGCTTCGGGCTAGAACAGTTTTATAGTCGGTTACCGGAGAACGTGCGATACTGGGTCTTGGATAGGCCAGACGTGAGTACGGTGGCTAGAGCCGCTGAGCTAGCCGAGGAGTTTGTGACGCGTCGGGCTCGCGGAGCTAAGGACGGTCAAAAGGGTGAATTTGGCTCGAAGTTTGAGAGGCCGAAGTTCACACCCATGAGATTAAAGAGGGACACGCGTAGTGCGGATGCGAGTGAAAGCAGTCCGACCAGACGTAAAGAGACGGCGGCAGCCGAACGCAGAAAGCGGTTCGAGATGAGGCGAGCGCGCTTGTGTTATACGTGCCAGAAGCCGGGTCACTTTTCGGCGCAGTGTCCGGAAACAACACCAAAAGTTGTGTTTTTTTCAATAGGCAGCACTGACGAGAACATGAAGCTTCTCGAGCCTTACATGCGAGACCTCCTCGTAAACGGGAAAGAGTGCCGAGTGCTTCGCGATTCCGCAGCTACGATGGATGTAGTTCACCCGTCTTACGTAGAACCCCATATGTTCACGGGCGAGTGCGCGTGGATCAAGCAAGCCGTGGAAGCTCATAGCGTGTGTCTGCCAGTAGCAAAAGTGCTTATTGAAGGACCTTTCGGAGCGCTTGAGACAGAGGCGGCAGTGTCATCTATGCTGCCACCCCAGTACCCGTACCTATTTTCAAACAGGTCCGATCACCTCCTGCGCGAGAAGGGGCTTTTGTTTGGTGAAGCTAGTGTTCAGGCCTTAACCAGATCGAAGGTTCGGGAGCTCGCTGCAAAGGCGGTAGTTGCGGGGCCGACGTTATCAAACAACGAAAAAGGGTCAGAGGCGCAGCAAGCTGATATTCAGAGCACGCCCGAACAGAATAAAATTGAGTCTGTAGCGTTGAAGGCGCCAGATACTGGAGAGGAAAATCCCGACGCGGGAAAGTTAGAAGAGCTATCTACTGATTTGCTCATCGCGCCTACGTCAGACGGACTTGATAGGTTGCTAAAAGTCAGCCGGACGGCTTTGATAGCCGAGCAAAAAAAGGATGGCAGCCTGGAAAACGTGCGCTGCAATGTCAAAGAAGGTATCGCCAGGAAAACTGCGCGTTTTGTGGAAAGAGGTGGAGTCCTGTACCGGAAGTATCTAGACCGCCGAGGAGTGGAGTTCGATCAGCTGGTCGTGCCTCAATGCTATCGTCAGGATCTGTTGCGCTTGTCACATGGGGGTTCGTGGTCCGGACACCTAGGAGTTAAGAAAACTAAGGACCGTCTCTTGCAAGAGTACTATTGGCCAGGGTGTTTTCGGGACGCAGACCATTTCGTGAGGACATGTGACACTTGTCAGCGGGTGGGCAAACCAGGGGACAAATCGAGGGCGCCGTTGAAATTGGTACCTATCATTACGGAGCCTTTTAGACGGCTCGTTATTGATACAGTGGGACCTCTGCCGGTAACAGCCACGGGGTACAGACACATTTTGACTGTGATCTGCCCAGCGACAAAGTTCCCTGAAGCAGTGCCGCTTAAAGAACTCAGCTCAGTTGAGATAGTTAATGCACTACTGTCCATATTTGCGCGAGTTGGTTTTCCTGCAGAAATTCAATCAGATCAGGGCACAGTGTTTACTAGCGCTTTGACGACAACTTTTCTCGAAAGGTGTGGGGTAAAGCTGCTACACAGCTCAGTGTACCACCCACAGTCGAATTCCGTTGAGAAGCTCCACTCCGTCATGAAGCGCGTGTTGAGAGCCTTGTGTTTTGAACATCAAACTGACTGGGAGCTGTGTCTGCCTGGGGTGATGTTTGCTTTAAGGACCGCGCCGCATGCGGCTACGGGGTTTTCGCCAGCTGAACTGGTGTACGGTCGCTCGCTTCGATCTCCGCTTCGCATGCTTCGAGAATCATGGGAAGGTAGGGGCGACGACCCAGTCGTGGTGGAGTACGTGCTTAAGCTCCTCGAACGCTTAAGAAGGGCACAGGAGTTGTCAGGTGAAGCAATGGCAAAGGCCCAGCAGAGGGCCAAGGTTTATTATGATCGGACAGCCAGGGCCCGTCGTTTTGAGGTTGGCGATGAGGTCATGATATTGCGCACATCGCTAAACAACAAACTAGACGTGCAGTGGGAGGGCCCAGCGCGAATTGTTCAGAAACTGTCGAACGTTAACTACGTGGTAAGTCTGCCAGGAAAGCGGAAAGCACAGCAAGTTTACCACTGTAATCTGCTCAAACCTTATAGACAAAGGGAAGCAGTGGTGTGCATGATGGTAAACGTTCCTGAAGAGCTTCCGGTCGAGCTTCCGGGACTAGGCTCAGTGACGAACAGGGAGGACACCGGTCAAGTCATTAGTGACCTTATCAGTAAAGCACCGCTGTCGCCTGAGCAGAAAACCGAACTACACCAGCTATTACAAGAGTTTCAAGGTCTGTTCTCTGAGAGGCCTGGTAGGACTTCTGTACTTACTCATGATATAGAACTTACCTCCACAGAGCCAGTACGATCCAAGGCGTATCGGGTGTCACCCCGCCAGAGCGATATTATGGAGGCTGAGGTAAAGAAAATGCTACAGCTCGGTGTTATTGAGGCAGGTGAGAGTGATTATACCTCCCCTTTGATTTTAGTTGAGGTACCGGGCAAGGAACCTCGTCCTTGCGTCGACTACCGCAGGCTTAATTCCATCACTAAGGATCAAATTTATCCGATCCCTAACATCGAGGAGCGCCTTGAGAAAGTTAGTAGCGCTCAGTTTATTTCCACCCTAGATCTTGTCAGGGGTTATTGGCAGGTTCCACTTACAGAAGAGGCTAGTAGGTATGCGGCGTTCATTTCACCAATGGGAACATTCCGTCCTAAAGTGTTGAGTTTTGGTTTGAAGAACGCGCCATACTGTTTTTCAAGTCTCATGGATAAAGTGTTGCGGGGACAGCAAGAATTCGCTTTACCGTATCTAGACGACGTAGCGATATTCTCCGCATCCTGGTCTGAGCATATGACACACTTGCGGGCAGTGCTAACCCGCCTGCGCGAAGCGGGCTTGACAGTCAAGGCTCCTAAGTGCCAGTTAGCACAGGCCGAGGTTGTCTACCTCGGTCACGTGATTGGTCAGGGTCGTCGCCGCCCCTCTGAAATAAAAGTGGCCGCTGTGCGAGACTTTCCGCAACCGCGCACAAAGACCGATATTCGGTCGTTCTTAGGTGTCGCCGGCTACTATCAGAGGTACATCCCTAGGTACTCTGATATCGCGGCTCCCCTGACGGATGCTCTAAGAAAGACAGAGCCTCAAACAGTCGTCTGGGACGAGACAAAGGAAAGAGCTTTTAGCGCCCTAAAGAGTGCCCTAACAAGCCAGCCTGTGCTACGATCGCCAGACTATACAAAAGGGTTCATTGTTCAGTGCGATGCTAGTGAGCGAGGCATGGGCGTTGTACTGTGCCAACGGGAAAATGGAGAAGTAGAACACCCCGTCCTGTATGCTAATCGTAAGCTGACCAGTCGTGAGCAGGCGTATAGCGCCACCGAGAAAGAGTGTGCATGTCTCGTGTGGGCCGTTCAGAAATTGTCATGCTATCTAGCCGGCTCGAGGTTTATCATTGAGACAGATCACTGCCCTCTCCAATGGCTGCAGACCATCTCTCCCAAAAATGGCCGCCTCCTGCGCTGGAGCCTCGCTTTACAACAATATTCCTTTGAGGTGCGTTACAAAAAGGGGAGTCTCAACGGTAACGCCGATGGCTTAAGTCGAAGCCCCTAACGTAGGAATCAGCCTCAAAATTGTTTGTTACTGATGTTTTTCTTCCTGAGGCAGGATTTTTTTTAACATATTGCTTTTGTTTAGTGTTTCAAAGTGATGATATGCTTTCTAGTGCAATTTTTCAATTTGTGGACGCGTTCTGAGTGATGCTAGACTACTGTAAGGAACTAGGCAGTGGTATAAAAAGGGGAAAGAGCCTGGCAGGGCTTAGTGAGGGTTGTGCCGTGCTTGCTGACTGAGCGGTTGAGTTTTCAGCGTAGTTCTAACGCTTGCCGGGAACGAGAACAAAAATGTGAACTCTCCCGAAGTCACTTTGCAGTGTCCCGTGCGAACCTGAACGAGAGAACGAGGCCTTCTCTGTGCGCTGCGCTCAAGAAACGTCAAGGGACGCCCGACTTCGGTTATGAGCATCATCGAGCGACATCCCTCCGGACAGCGGATGCAGTCCCCTGTCCATCGGGATCTCCTTTCCCCGGCGGGGCGGTCTGTTGCGTTTCGCCTGCGACACGTGGTTTTGCCGGCGCGACGGCGGCGGGGCGGCGGACATTTTGGCCCGATCGTCGTCACCGCAACACTCATCGCCAGGTGTTTCCAGGCGCGTCTGCGGCGATGCGACCGCCTAGGGATTTCGTTCCAGTCATTGTGCCCGAAACAGGCGATGCCAAAGCAGGGATCTCATTCCAGTTATTGGGCCCGAAACAGGCGATGCCAAAGCAGGGATCTCGTTCCAGTCATTGTGCCCGAAACAGGCGATGCCAAAGCAGGGACCATCTTCTCGTTACAGTCATTGTGTCCGACCGGCAGCGCCACGACAGTGTGCTGCGCAGCGCCACGACAGTGTGCTGCGCAGCGCCACGACCAGGTGCTACGAGATCGTGCGCAGCGCCACGACATGGTGCTACGGCGTCGCTACGACAGTGTGCGTCACCATTAGCCCATTGTACATTCACGTGCTCGTCTTTTGAGGGGTTCCTTCTTGCCCTCAACTGCGAGAGTATAAAAACAGCTGCCCCCGGACGCCAGAGGAGGGCTCCGATTTCTTCCGTTGAGTGAAGTGCTCTCCCGTCTCTCTACTTCGGTCAAACCTGACCGCCAACTCTTTGCGATGTTAAAATAAACCAAGTTGTTTCGTTGTTACCTGTCGACTCATGCTTTGCCGGGACCTTCGGATGCTTGCAGTTGTACCCCAGGCCGCCAGGCCAACGCTACCCTTGGGGCTTGCGACCCAGGTACAACCACGGGCGTCAGCGCCGAGTTCCCAACA
Source organism: Dermacentor variabilis (assembly GCF_050947875.1). Taxonomy (NCBI): domain Eukaryota; kingdom Metazoa; phylum Arthropoda; class Arachnida; order Ixodida; family Ixodidae; genus Dermacentor; species Dermacentor variabilis. The sequence goes on along the minus strand of NW_027460280.1, from coordinate 40,319,499 downwards.
GATCGTACCAGCAGTCCGATTCAAATAGGCGAATAATTTCTTTTTGGGAAACATCTTCATTTGGCAAAAACCTCACGACACCAAGCTGTTCAACTTTTGGAGTGTCCATTATGTCACGCAACCATGTTCAACCCAGCGTGTGAGAGCATTAAAGAACATTTAACCTCACCTCTGCATGCCACTTGTAAATGAGATGCGTATGGGCTACGCGCATGCCACGAAAATAATGAACCGAACCATTATTGCGCGGGGCGGGTTGTCTCACTTTCATTTGGCTCGCATTCGTACATTAGAAATGCGAAGATACAATGGAATGTACAAATGTGAAGATGCAGCTTGACACAGGGCAAAAATTGTCACTGGAAACAAAGTTCACTGCACATATACACAAAACCTCGCAACAAGATATTTAAATATACGTATAAGTCTCCGCTAAATCTACGTACCTAAGAAAAAGTCACTATATATAATGCGTCAAACAAGGCAAATAAACAGGTTGCGCAACCACAGATTCGCAGATCGCAGCACCCTCCCTCCTCCCTCCACTCCCAAAATGTATCGCGAGCGACGGAAGGCGGCGCGCTTCCTCCCCGCTTTTTTCCCTTGCGTACACAAGACTCATCGTCGGCTCACCCCCTCCCCCTTCCCCCCACGCTTTCATTCGCACATAGAGCATGCGGCGCGCGGTCACCATGTTATCGCCCTTGGCCTTCATTTATACGGAACATGAGGGCAACGGCAGGAATGCGCCTGGAGTCTTCATATAGCTGTTATCGCAATAATAGTATCCAGCAACTGAAACGTCCCGTGACCCATTACTTTCCGCAAAAGAAGTAACAAAATCGAACTTGCACCATGCGACAATTCGCTGCGCCGCAACAATGTATTCTTTCTTTCTTTTGTGGGGCGGGGGGCGGCGAAATAGAATAATGCAAGAGAAAGCATGTTGGCTACAATGGAATGCTTACTTTGGGCACCTAGTGAGGCTACCGAAGGAATATCGAAGAAAACGTGTGACGCTGGGTCCACAGAAAACCATATGCATACTGCTCGGTATCCTACACCGGCGAGACAAAATTTTCCGGAGAGGTTGCGCTCAAGCGAACGCGCTGCAATCCATCGAGTCCCCGCAGTGCTGGCGGCGAGCGACTATGCATTGTTTCTTTTTCTCGTCTGCTAGCCAGAAAGCGTCCAAAACTCTGCCAGGCGAAAATGCAGTCGGCCAGAGAAAAACGAACGCGCATCCAAGTGCGTAGCGCGATTGTCGATGCAGCACGAGAAAAACGCATGCCCTCTGGCTGGATCGGCAGCCCGCGGGTTACGAGAACAAAAGAAAAAAAAAGAGAGAAAGAGGCTCAATGTATCCTCGCGAATAAAAGTCTAGGTAGAAAAATAAATAATAACTTAGTTACAATGGTGGATTTAGTGTCTTGACATCGATGCTTTGGCGTAGGTGGAAAAAAATTGTTCATATTCTTTTCTGTGACCTGACGGCACAAATGAACCACCACAACGCTTTGTCTCATCGGACCTCGCTGCGTGCTTTGTCAACTTGTCTGATAGTATGTTGATTTGGCTTGTCTCGTTGTATGGCCCGATGTACGACTTTAGAAAAGTCGATGCACCTTTGGCGTCAAATGTTTACAACAGCATTAAACCCACAAAGTTCCGTAATTGAAAATCTAAAGCACGACTTTGGAAATGTCAATGCACCTTTCGCATCAAAACGTTATGAGAACTTTATACCCACAAAGTTTCAGAATTTAAATCCAAGCGCTCCGTAGATTCCGCGGCCTCCGCGAGATGCCGAGACGAGCCCGCTCGCCATCAAAACGCCCTTGAAATATTGTGCTCGGTGGGGCTCCTTGCGTTACGATATGTGACTCCCGATGCATGGGCGTTGGCGCGAAATCCAGCCCGATTTCGCAATGTTCGCGCTAAAATGTCTTTTCGAGCGTGAATTAAGGACATTCTAGACAAAATCGAGCACAATTTCCAGCGCCGGGAGTTGTTTTGGTCGGCGGCGCATGACAGCACGAAAAAATTTCGGGGGGGGGGGGCTGAAGCCCCATAAGCCTCCCCCCCCTGGCTACGCCCCTGCAATCCAGGTATATATATATATATATATATATATATATATATATATATATATATATATATATATATATATATATATATTTTAGAGCATCGCACAGAAAATGCGAAGGTTGTCGTGTCATTCCCCACCTGCGGCAAGTTGTTTTTTTCATCCACCTTATTTCCATTAATTTATCATTTCTTTATTTCATTTATTAAGCACACGTAATTTCCCCTATGTTGTCCTTGGTGTCAGTGTTTGTTGGCTTCTTATGATATGAGTAATAAACATCGGGACCCTCGGTTAACCCCCTTTCTTCACGTTTATATATATATATATATATATATATATATATATATATATATATATATATATATATATATATATATATATATATATATACACACACACGGTTCGAATCGAATTTATAATGACGAGGTGTCCCAGCCACGCATAACCGCGTTACAAGAATCTTACAAAATGGAATGACCACAGATAATGGTAACCTTCGACTCGGCCATACAAACGCATTTCCTAAACGAAAAAAGAAAAGAAGAATAGCAGCATATGTTTAGCAGACTCAATGTTACAGTTGTGCCCAAGTTGCGCGCTCGTCTCTCTAAATAACCAAGCTGCAAAGACGGAATTCCCTTATATGTCCGAAGACCATCTGAAGAAAAAAAATGATCTTCAGGAAAAAAAAAATTCTCTCATGTGCGCAACCTCTCATGTGCACAACCTAAATGTACACAAAAGAGACGGTAAACGTGCTTCTAGGTATAATGTATTGTTGGCAACGAGAATGGACGAAGATCTAATTGCAGCCGTAGCTACGGCGGCGTTAGCCATTGCAGAACTGCCAGGAAAAAAAAAGCCGAGGATTTGCTATGTGTCTATGTGGCTGCAAAAAAAGGAAGACGCAGGGGTGTACTAAAACCTCATATGGGAGGTAGCTCTCGAAGACGCTGAAGCCTGCAAACGCTGGATACGAATATGTCTCGTGCCAAGATGTTCTGATCGTTTTGTACATTCACTGCAAGAAATTGTAGCAGCGCAAACGACGCAACACACTGAAAAATGAGACAGAGCTATAACGGCCGATACGGTCCGCGTTTCCCCGCATTAACGTCGAACGCACGCCCTTGGCTACGGCCAGCTGACACATACTGGCGATCGTGCATATCGGCTAAAGCATGATACCATTATTCATTTTAAGCGCTATCAAGCATATACACAAGCCTAGCTGCTTCGGCAAACGCGTTGTCAGTGCGATGTTTTCGCTCTGCGACTGATGTCACGACGACTGGCCGCGAACGACGGTCGGCAGGCTGATCTTGTCGGCGTCACGAAAGCCTGTCACTCTACGACGACTCGCTGTCGTCAGTCGCGTCGGCGGCGTTGTCAAACTAGCGTGACAGATGCTTCTCGGCGACACAGTCTGTCGACAAGTTGGCCGAAGGTCGGCGTCGATATAAGGCGCAGGCGTAAAGCTTCCCGTTACAGAAGATCAAAGGTATGTAAATTATAATCAGGCTCACCTGAATGTCGAGCACATCCAAATTCCAAAGTTGGCCGTGCGTACATTTTTTACAATTATCGCAAGAGAGTCTCTCTGCATCCCTGATCGACTGTTGCAAAGCATTCTCAGTATCTGAACCGCTCGCACTCCTTTTTTATTTATATATTCAATGTGCGTGCGCCAACTAAGCTGGTTATCATATATTATGCCCAGATATTTTACCGAGTCCACCTGAGGTATATTCTGCAAGCGGTACGAAATGTTTATATGTATTGTATCGATTAAAGGAAAAATTATAATTAAGCATTTTGTAACGTTAAGGAAGAGGCGAAAATTCTGTAACCAGTTTTCTATGGCGCACAGGTATGTTTGCAATCGATTATATAGAAAGTGGATGTCATTGTATGATGCAAGAAACGCAGTCATCTGCGTATACATACGTGTATATGCCATTATGACAAGGTACAGAGCTTAGTAATATATCAAACAATAAAGGTGAAGTGACAGCTGCTTGTGAACGCCGCGCGACTGTAGATGTCTATTTGAAGAAAATCATTTCAGAGAGCAATAACATTCTCCGTCAGTTGGACAATCGCTAAATCATTTTATTATGTATTTTGGGAAATCGATGTTTGTTAATCGATTCAATAAAATTTCGTGTTCTACGCTATAATAAGCTTTTGATATGTATAAGTATATGTATAAGTGATATGTATATGTATAAGTGATATGTATATGTAAAGTTTCAAGAGCTGAAACTTGTTTCTGGCATTGTGCTAGTTTTATCCTGCTTTCCAAGTCCACTAGAGCGTGCCCAATGTAACAGCCAGCCATAAAGGCAATTCGAGAAGGGCTGAGTGCATCATTGTCCTCTACTAATTTCATAAGACGAGCTTTCAGGATCCTTTCTATTCATTTAACCAAATTACAAATTAGAGAAATTGGTTGAATATTCTCAAGCGTGAGTCCGTCACCATTATTTTTAAGAACCGGAATAATTTCAACTGGAACATATCCACGAAAATTGAGTAGAATGGTTTACTAGGTTTACTAAGTCTAAAAAGTCATCTGGGGACTCCTTGAATAAAATTTTTAACATTTTTGCGGTTACTCCGTCAGCACCCAGGGCGGAATGTGGCTTTCCACTGCCGTAGCCAGTTCCAGCATAGTCATCTCAGTAAAATCATCTGACCAGATTCATAACTTGGTACATGGAGATAACAAGGAAGTGAACCGACTTTCTAAACCCTTTGCCATTTCTTCTAACACCTGCGTCATTACTTCTCTGGTGTAAATCATCGAGTCAATGTTACTCGGACTGCAAGTATTTTCTGCTATGAGTAAAACTGGAAAGAGCACGCTTGTTTTTAGATTTTGATAGATAATCGAAATGTTTGCGATCGTAGTCGTCTTTTGCTATAGAAACTGTATGTTTAAACATAGTTCTGTAGAACTTATAATCACTCCAGTTTTTTTGACACTGGTTATACAACTTCCTTCAGGCTGCTTTCCTTCTTTTATAATCGCATGAACAGTCGGCATTCCACCAAGAGCTATAACAGTAACCGTTATTAGATCGAAATGCGAGTTCCGACTGCTTGCTAGGCTTTTCGAGGGCTGAACAAATAATCTTAGTTTTCTGTTGATTGGAAGCATCAGAAAGGGTCTAAATCACACAGACAAAAAATTAAATTATGGGGTTTTAGGTGCCAAAACCGCTTTCTGATTATGAGGCACGCCGTAGTGAGGGACTCCAGAAGTTTGGGCCACCTGGGGTTCTTTAACGTGCACTTAAATCTAAGTACGCTGGCATTTTCGCATTTCCTGTATCGAAATGCGGCCGCCGTAGACGAAATCACAGACCGGAAGAACTTCTTAAAGGTACTATAGTTTACAAAAGTTCGAACTTGGTCATCCGTCGCTGTAATAGAGCGGGCTATTCAAAGAATGGAGGAAGGTGATCACTATTAGAGGCACAGTCAACAGTCGACCACTAAGACACAGAGAGATTACGACTCGAGAATGTGAGATCGATTGCAGATTGATTTTGGTCACGCACAAATGCAGTTGATCCGGAATTCACGCAAGAAAGGTTATTGTCTATTGACCAATTCCACAAGCGGTTACCGCATGAATCTGTCCTTAAACCCCATAAACATGATGTGAATTGAAATCCCCAGTGAGTAAAACATCACACCCAAAGCTAACTGGAACAGTGTGAAAAGAGTGAGTGTCCGGCACAGCGGAAAGAAAATAAACATTTACAATATAAAGAGGGCAACGTCCAGTCAGAATGAGTTCTATAGCCAGAATTTCGCACTCAGGATCCATCAATTCAAACAAAATTTTACCTTTATGACATAGTTTAATAGAAATAAATATAATTAGTCCACCCCCTCTTGTAGGGCGGTCTAGTTGAAAAGATCTGTAAAATTTTAAATGAAAAATTTTCTTCGTTGTCAACCAAGTTGCCTGTATTATTATTATATCGGGATTAAGTAGGTTAGTAAAAGAAACAAATCTACAGAAGCTCGTAACATTCGTAGCACCTTCAACGATCCTATGATGAAGAAGGTGCTGCAGTCGAAGGGGACATCTTTGATGTCTTATCCTTCAAAGTAAACTTCGACTGGCATTTCTTAGAATTCAAATGGGAAAATGAGGAAGAATCCTCACTGATAGTCGACATAGCTCTCTTTTGAGCCCGAGCGTTTATGTTCTGCGCCTTTCGTTTCACAATCTTCTATGGTCTGGTTGTCAGAAACAGAGTGAGAGAGAGGGGAACTGTTTGATGCTGTACCATCTCCAAAGATAGTAGTCTCCCTCTTTCCATTTCCAGACTGTTGCCACGAATATAGGAGTTGATTTGCTACATAGCATAAACCAATAGCTTGCATTAGTGTATTCATTTGCAAATAAATAGCCTGTGCGATGCTTTTACCAAGGTTCACCAACAACTGATCCATTGCCTTAGCCACCGCTTTTTTAACAGCATTTTCTATGGCTGTAGTAAGACATAAGTCAGGTACTGTATTCTGTTCAGCTACAATTCCAGCATAGCCAAATGTTCTTTCCTTTACAATATTTATAGCTTCTCTTCTGGAGCAATGTCTTTTATCCAGAACTTCGAGTACTTGTACTTCTTGGGTCCGCGCAGAACAGTTCGAGTAATCAGCCGAATGCTTCCCATCTCAGAGGCAGCGTCGCTCGTTTTGGGCAGGCAATCACTTGGAGCGTGACTTTCCCCGCATGTGCAGCACCGTTGGCTTGATTTACACCCGCCGATACTATGGCCAAATCACCAACAAAATTGCAACATTGAAGCGGATTCAGCGCAAGTACGTGGCTCTACTCTGAATACAAGGGGCCATACCTTGATCTCTGATGGGCAGGAAGTGCCAGTAAAAGTGGCTATCAATGATTCCGTTGGTGCTCTGTTACTTTCCACGACTCGATTACAGCGATATACGGCAACTTTTTCAGTGTTTCTGTCGGAGTTAGACCCGAGTCAACACCTCATACAACACCCTTGGTGCACGCGTGGTGAGTAGGGACAAATGTACTCCCCGGAGTGGCTGCGAAAGATTTGCACTTGAGTAAATCCGCCACACATGTCCGGTCTGGTGACCTACAAACAATGCCTCTATGACCGAACTGCCTTACGTCCGAGATGGCCTGGTACAATGGAGTAGCAGCATGAAGAGCCTCATGGATAGCCTGAAGGTTATTCAGTCTGATGGAGCCTCCATTCGAAGGAGCAATTGCCGCGCGGATGCTGGTTACACCACTGCGTAGGAAGAAATCCAAAGTTATCTCATGAGTGAGAAGAGAAGCCGTCGAAGGAGAAAAAACCATTCCAGGCGAGTTCTTGGACATCAGACCAAGCTGAAATAGGCAATACTAAAATGATAATACGTAAAACAAAAACAAGAATGGATCATATTACTCGATACTCAGTCAAACCACCAGAACTCGAAGACGACAGCAACTCACGGAGAACTGAGCTTTGTCACAGCTAACACACGCCCCCATGACACCGCCCCACCTGCAATTACACTTGTCTTTAATTTTATAGCAATTATATGGACACTTCAGGCGCATTTCTGCCGTCACCGTCGCCGTGATGTTCCGTGTATAGTCCAAGGGCGATAACACCGCCGCCGCGCGTCCTATGCTGTATGTGCGAGTGAAAGCACGTGAGGGAAGCCGCCGACCACGGCTCAATCTGGCGCGCGCGAGGGAAGAAAGCGGAGAGCAAACGCGCTGTCTTCCATCATGCCAAAAGTCGTGGGGGATGAAATGGAGGGAGGGGGGCGGTGTTGGGCTCCGGTAGCAACTGCGTATTTCGCTACCGGGCGCAGGGGGAACTGACGATTGCGGCTCAATCTCGCGCGCGACAGGGTGCAAAGCGGGGAGGCAGTACGGGGGGAGGGGGAGTGGGGGGCGGCTTCCACTGCAACTGCGTACTTTGCGCGGCGGTATGCGGTCGCAGATAGCTCATACCTCTGCAGACGGCTCATACCTATGTGCGTGCTGTGTTCTCGCCGCTGTTTGCGTTGAAGCGATAGACAGCACGAAGGTCACTCCGCTCGCTGCTGCTGTCGCGCTTGCTCACGCCAAAGTTTTGACAGCGAGCGTCCACGGTCATCGAGTGGGATGTTTGCCTGTGCGCGCTGATACCATGCTTGCTAATTCAATTAGTAAGCGAATGTTTACAAGTTTATACGGACGATAAATCTACTATCCTTACTTCATATAGCTGTCTGTTAATTTGCTATCACAATCGATGATTCGCCTTTCGGGCGAAACTGCGACTTTTTTTTCTTCTTTCCCTGAAGAGCTTTTGCGCGAGGAGCGGCTCATTTCGTTAGTTGGAGCGTTCGCAGAATCCGGGCTCCCTGCGTATGGAGATAACAGCAGCGTTTTAATGACCTCGCTTGCTTTAAAGGGCCCCTCACCAGGACACAGAGCAAATTTTGCTTATACGCTGGAAGTTGTTACGTGCCCTCTAGGGAACGTTCTATCGCAATACTTTAGCAGTTTGGTTCATTAATAGCCGAGATAGAAATATTTCAGTGCCGCGAACTCGTGATTTCAGGAGGCGAGCGCCACCGCCAACATAGACACTTGCCCCCGTCTAGCCTCCGCAAGTGAAATTCCTTCCCTGCGTTCTTCCATACCGGAGCTGGAGCATCGCATGACACATACGCGGCATTTTTTTTCTCGCGTTTTTGCTGCGCGACGCACTTCCGCTGACGGCGTGGCGCGCGAGCTGTGGCGTTTGTCTCGTTTTGCGTAGCGCACGACTTTGCGTGCTGGGCACGCGAACACCTTACTAGCGGTGTAAGTCAGTGCTACACAAAGATTGAGGCAGACGCGAGCGGATCACATAACATGATCGAGTACTGGAACACGGTAGATAATGACATAGTTTCGCTCTCTACGCGCGCGACTGCACGACATGGGAACAAGCAGACTAAGCGGAAATTAAGTACATCTTTCTTGCTACGGCATGAAGTAAAACAGACGCGCAGAATTTCGGTTTGTAGGTTTTATTACTAAGGCGAAAGGCTTAAGTGGCACGTTGGAATGGCTCATACCTAGAAAACGTGGCGTCTAGTCGAGTGGTACAAAAATATCATCATCATCAATGGCTCATACCCCCTTAAGGCAGAGGCTACACGCGCTCAGCAAAGTGACGCGAACGGGGCTTACATTCATCCCATACAACACCCAGAAGAGCTTACGTTTCAATAAAGAACAAGCTCAAAACAAGCATCCGAAACATGAATAAAGCATTGCTCGCCAAGCGAGAAACGAGGTGCGACGTGCGAAGTGGCGGGTGCAAGGCATTCGATCGCGAGTGCTGCTTTCCCCTGCTGAGACGATGCAATGTGAAGTCGAATAGAAGCTTCGTTGGTGCTAGTCTGCCCCCGCTATACTGGGGACACGATACTGGGGAAAGTAGCCCTTATCAACTTCCCTCTAAAAGAAGAAGAGGGAGAGGGCGAGATCGCGGCTGGACTGTCCATTCGATGTATACCGCGGGTTTTGTAGCCAATAATTTGACGGCATATCTTCTGGTCAGGTAAATGTATTGGAACGAAGCAGCTAACCATCGTCGTTTCGATATCCGTACTCATCCCTTGCTAACAATGGGAACCTGGCTAGGCAAGAGGCTCAATCATGAATATGTAATTATTAAAACCGCAAAGAACACAATAAACAAATAATCTGGCACCCTCAATCACGTGTACTCCAAAACTATGCGTCGCGTACTTAAGGCTACTCAACTTCTGCCTAGCAGGTTTTCCGTTGTGAACGAGTGATCAGTAAACGGATCTCGGCACGCCATCTTGTTTCGTGTATGGTAAGTGATTTACTTCATTCCTAATACCGACGGTTCAAGGAACGACGACTATGTGCTATTAAAGCGAACCTTTCTTTGCCTCTTCCTTCGACTTTCCCACTGCTGCTGCTGCTGCTGCTGCAGTCTGGCACACCATGTCGGAGGGTGGTTCAGAGCGTGTGTATACATGACAGAAGCACGGCAGAGAGGACAGGCGACGTGAGAAAGAAACTCATTTGGACCTTTCCATCGCATCCAATGTGCACAATACCCTCGGGAGCTCACTTGGCATCGCCACATTAGCCTCTTGACAGCTGCAATTATCCGTGACAACACCGCCCCCCCCCCCCCCCATCCCGCAAAAGCATTGCAGAAACTGCAGAGCTTACTTATTATGGTAACGTGAAATAGCAGAGGGAAGCCAGATAGAATTGCAAACAAGAGGAGGGAGAGGGGGCAGAGAACGGGTAGAACTGACGAAGTCCCAAAACAAGTGACTAACAACCTTGCAACTCATCGCTCGCAGATACTGTATAAGAGGGGTTGGAAGGGAGAGCGAGAGACAGAGACAGGAAGAAGGCGACGTGAGAAGGCAAGGAAACGCTACTACCATAGACACGACAGAGTTTGCTGGTAAACTCGGTTAACTTAAGTTCAATGTACGGTACGGGTACCGTTTCTGCTATTTCTGAAAAATAAAAACCGTGCAAAGTTGTCAATCGGACAACTTACGCAGGCCTTATAGAGAAGCAGAGCCCCGTTAAAGCGCACCGTAGGGTTTAGGTGACACTACGGAAGCGGTCACACGTGAAATCAGCAGTTCTGTGCCCGCCGCGGTTGCTATGGGACTATGGGCATTGCCCGAAGTCGCGAGTTTGATTCTGAGAGCGGCAGCCGTATTTGAACGACGGCGGCATAAAAAGCGCTCGTGCATGTAGATTTAAGGACACGTTAAATAACACCACGGTGTCAAAATTGATCCGGAGTCATCCACTACGGCGTGCCTCATAACCCGATTATGGTTTCGGCACGTACAGCCCTATAATTGAGTTAAAGTTCAATACCACGATGCGATGTGCCATGTGAGGCAATTACATATGCTCAACCCTATCAGAGGTTATGAACTGTGGTGTATAACAACGCTAACAAGGATGACTCTTCATTTACCTAAATTTTATTAATGAACGTTATAATTGGTAACTTCAGCGTGCCTACAGCAAATGCGAAATAGACGCCGGCAAGTGCTCGAGGCATGCCTGGTTTGTAGGAACCAAGAGACCTTTTCGCGTATGCGTCCTCAAACGTGCAGCAAAACGCGTTAACATTTCCGCCTATCGCTTTCTCACAGGACCTTGCACAGACAGACACAGGCGTGTGTATGCGCGCGCGTGTGTGGGAAAAAGGATTAGAACGCACTCGTATTTTGTGATTAATTTTGAGAACGAATATACCAAAGATGGCGCTAGCCTCAGGATCGTTCCAAAGCGGATATGCCGTGAACGCTGTCTGTATTCCGTTCTGCAGATACTATAACTAATAGTTAAAATGACACTTTTTAGTTTAGATAATTAAAGAGCTTATTGGTGGTAACCTATCAATTTTTATGCCAGACAATACCGTGAATTTTGGCTAGAAAAGATGATCGCATCTCAAATACCCCTACGTTTAATAACAGGAGAAATTCGTCGCTGACGTACCCGGTATAATTGAAGTAGGCTAGATGGAAGGCTGCCTTTAACATTCCACTATAAAGCACGCTGCGGCCTTAACTAAGTAAATTAATATACTCCTTGAATCAGCGCTTAATTTTCTTGCAAACAATACATCCTCTGCAAGTGAAGCCAACCGCACCGGCAAAACTCAATCTGCGGAAGCAGATCACTCATGCACATACAACTCACTCGCTTACTCGGCCACATCCGTCGCTCTTGCTAACTCTCTCGCGAACTCGCTGACAGCTCGCTAGTACTAAACCACTTGCTCGTACCTCTTCCCGCTATCCTCCTCCCTCCCATGTTCATTCACTCACTCGCTCGCTTACTCATAATAACTTATTTGCTTACTCACCCACTACACCCCGGCCTGTCTCTTTCCTCATTCCCCCGGCCCATTACTCACTCACTCATTTTGCTCACTGATTCGTTAGCTTATTCACTCAATGATTAGTCACCTGCTCACTGATTTATTTGATCAATGACTCTCTGACTGGTTGACTGACTGACTCACTCACTCACTCACTCACTCACTCACTCACTCACTCACTCACTCACTCACTCACTCACTCACTCACTCACTCACTCACTCACTCACTCACTCACTCACTCACTCACTCACTCACTCACTCACTCACTCACTCACTCACTCACTCACTCACTCACTCACTCACTCACTCACTCACTCACATGCTGGCTTAATAATTAACAGTGATGACTGCTTAATTTTGCAGCGTGCTGACTGCTGCTTTTTTTTCCTTTCTGATTCTGCACACCTGGAACCCTTTGATTAGGGGCTTGGCAGCTTCAGGACTTTCACTGTGCCCACGACTTACTTTCATCATGCTTTCTCAGCGCTGGACCGTGCCATAACAGGAAAGAGGCATTTAATGGCAGCTCCTAACTTGCGCGCACCGTGTGCTATGCACTCCCATGTAGTACTTTCAAATTCCGCTACGTCGTAAGCGCGCTATCGGAATCGATTGAAGAGGTCAGCGTAAACTAGACAATAGACTAGACAAGAGCGCGCATGAAGCAGATTTCACGACACGACGTTTCTCTATATGATCGATCGCTTAGCATGCCTGACACCCGGTGTCAAAATGGGAATCACGCCACTTTGACAAGGAGGCGAATCCTTGCATGTTCGTTTACTCTTCGTTTATTTCGGCGCTTGCATTTGTTTCGAAAGTATGTCTTGGTCTGGGACCGAAATTAGTTCGTGTCATATGCATCATGCAATAAACACTACGCGCTTTATTCTTGCAGACAAAAGTGCGCGCACATCCATGTTTCTATAAGCACTCGTGCAAGAACATTGCGCAATGTTGCACGGCGCGAATGATACCGATCGGCCTTCTAAAATAAACAAATAAAAAGGCGCGCGCAAGATAAGCAAGTAAAATAAAACAAACGTAAACAGGACAGGCGGTCACACAGAAACTGTTCTTGCGTAATGCGTGTGTTTTACTTTCCACTGCCTATGTTTCAGCTCCCCGACCAACTCGCAGTCTAATTAACGCAGAAAGGTGGGCTAGTTGGTGTTGATGCAGTTTCTGTGACATGGTTACCTGCGCGAACAAGACCAACGGAATAAATGGTGGGACAGGACAGAGCGCTAGACTTCAAGTGACAAGCCTTATTCAGAAAAAGCATGCTAAGAGGCCACCGTATGCTCAAATAAATGCGCAGACAGACGCATAAACGATTGTGCCGCATAGGAGACAACCAAATGCGCAACGAAGCCGATAAGCGCCCGCAACAAACTATTACAAAGCATTCACCAGGTTCTTCTCAAGGTACAACACTTCTTTATGACTGAGTGCCAGTGATGGAGCGCTTACGCATTCATCAGCAGCTTTTGAAATGCAAAACGCCTCAAACATTTCCCTATACAACTGCCTGGCGGACCGTCTGAGAACTTGCGTGTTATGAAAACACGGGAGCATTTACGAGTACATCTTCGGCAGTGGTCAGCCAAGCGGTCAGCCCCTGCTAGAGCGTTTACAGCTCTAGCAGGTGTCAGTTTTCTCGGACTTGTCAGCTGAAATGTAGCCCTCTGTCCTGTCCCACATTTTTTTCCCGTTATGTCTTGTTCGCACTAGTAACACGTTACAGAAACTCGCAGTCTGTTACAAACGTGTGAAAGCCACCAATCTCGACGCCACAGCGTACCGGCTGTTATGTTTTGGAACTACAGTCGCCGACTTTAGTTGGTAGTAGGATTAAAACCCAGCCTCGCTCTAAGGCGAGCGCCGGAAAGTGTACGTGCCAACGTACAGACACTGGCACATATTGTAGACGACACTGGCATGTCCTTCGCACTGCTGGGACAAGCAGAACGGTGCCAAGGGCCCTGCACTACTGATTCAACAGAACACTACCTGTACTACTGATTGAAAAGCACAAGAGTAGCCTCATGGAAAGCGCGTCAGGGCTGGCTTTTTAGATCGCGAGAATTTCATTTCGTTTTACTTTTCTTGTTCTTCAGTTCCCTTTCCTTCACACACTTCCGCGATTCGTCACCCTCCTGTTCGTATTATTCTATTTAGCCGGAAAGTGCAGTGTCTGTGCGAGGACAGAGAATTTCCGCTAACAATGATAAAACTCCCTGTCTTTTTTTTGTTTTTTTCTTCCTTTCTTTCTTCATTCTTTCCTTTTTTTTGTTAGCCAAACATGTTCGATCGTGGGTGTACGTCGCTCTGCTGCGGAAACCACTGCACAGTTCCAGAAAGAGTGGTTATGATAAGGGCGAGGGCTCTGGGTGGAAGGGGCTGCGCTCGGGTATGCAAAGTGGGATCAGAACTGTGATCGAGGTTTATCGAGGCTACGCGGCACTCCCCCGTCGAGCAGAAATCGATCTCTGCTGCGGTGTCTCGTCGGATATTGTTGTTCCTATTGCTGTTGCAGATATACATGAAGTTGTAGCTTTGCAGACGTTTTTTCCAGGGTTGGCTATGTACTGTGCTTACCCTTGCCATTGGTGGAGAGGGCCGGCATCCACTAATGACATCTTGGGTGGTCTTTTCGGATCGCGCCAGAGGCAGTCATTTTGTTGGCGTGGTAAAAAAAAGGGCGCTCCGAGTACATTCTGTTGCTTCTTTAATATCACTGAAATCCGAATTGGAGCGCTCAGAAATGCTTCCGCCAACGACGCTATAGCCACTGCTAGATCCGGCCGGTTTCCCGTCTCGTGAGCGCTAAGCAGCTTCCGTCAGTACGCTTTCACCGGTCTCGAATCGGCCGTTTAGGTGGTTTCGTAATTGTGCTGACGTGCTTTGTGTGCCTCACGTCGATGATAACGAAGCGGCAAATTTTACATTTGTTAGCGGCCCCTTCATTTCTTCCTTTCAGTAGAGAGCCAACCAGAGGAAGCGTTTCTCATTATGGTGCTGAAAACTTGCTGCGCTTGTAGCAAGTTTCTCTATTGCAAACTGTCTGTTGCAAGGACTGTCTTGCAAACGACGACCACTACAGTGGTCGCTGTCGTAGCCCATGATTTTTTTTCTGGCTCGCGCCCTCTCTCGCCGTGATGCTATTATATGTGATGCGACCATGATGCGGCGGTGTTCAGTCGGGCAACACTGGAAGTTCCCCTCGGCCCCCGCTCCCTTCCATCTCACTGCTACAGAAACCGAGCCGCCATTCTGGCCATGGTTTGGATGGCGCCTGCTTTCTTTGACTAAGATATGGAGCGCCTTGCAATCCGACTTAGAATAATGGATCGGCCGCCCGAATTTACCATGAGTATTCCAAAAACTACCTGTGTCACCGCGCGTCTATATTGATGAAACACCGAGGAGCAAGCAGCACGTGTTCTCCTGCGTTCACGAGTGTGCCCGCTTCCCGAGGCACAGCAGCAAGATCGGACACCTTTTCTTAATGGCAGGTTCTCTGAAGTAAGCAGTACCTCACCCGAACGGGCGATAAAGCCCGCTGAACCTTGTGCTCGAGGGAGACGTATGCTCGTTTATTTCACCTTATCTCATGTCTCGCTCCTCTTGACGGCGCGAAGTGGCAGCTGTAGATGCGAGGCCGCTGACAGCTATGACTGCTCGTTCATTAAATCTGTCGCTCGTTCTCAATCTTATTCGATACGTAACGACGCGATGTTAAAAGTAGAGAGGCGGAGTAGTCGACTCTCGGGAACTGCTCCCCTTTTCTTTCGACTGACTGTCGGCGCTCGGGCGGAAGCGCTGTCGAGCCATCTCGCAGCAGCGCCCGGTCCTGTGACAGCTTGTAATTCATCCAGACCAGATACAAGCGGCCGCACGAACTTCCTGAATGCACCGGTGAAGAGAAATAGGGGGTTGCACACGGCAGGCGACTGTACGTCACGAGTGCACGCCTTCGACAGCGCGTGATGAATTGGATGCTCGTACGGACGTCCTCGCGAGCGTAGCCTGCAAGGGAGCCCTGCAACCGTGTCCGAAGAAACCGATTTTGACATATTGCTAGCGTCAGTTTCTCAAAGCATCCGCGACCTGCGGATGCTGTAACTTAATGGACGCAAAAAGCCTAGGCTAAAAAGAGGAACTGGATACATTTGCCATTAGTTGGGCAGGGCGGGGACAAGGGGGCGGGAGGAGGCGACAATGTACTCACGTGATCTACTGTAGTGGACGGTGCGACCCGTCGAGACGCGACAGTCCGCGATCGGTAATCGAACCCATGACCTAACGATCTTATATGGCGAGCGCCACGGACACCGTTTCGTCCCAAGCCGACACAGAGCTGCTGCTGATTAATCTCCCACCTCCGAGAGGCCACCGTAAAGCAACACGCCGTAGTGAACCGCTTTGAGAATGACTTTCCTCGCCGCTAACATAGGAAATTCCCTGTAAGTGAATAGAAAATGTGTGAATTTTATGCGCTTTAGATGTACCCCAACTACATTTCTTAAAATCGCTGGAAATGATGTCAGTTTGTGTCATGATGTCAGTTTGTGTCATGACGTCAGTTTGTGTCAGTGATGTCATGAAGTAATTCATGTGTCAAGCGATTGGTGGGAAATGTTGCAACAGGGCCAATATGTGTGGACGCCGCGGTGCACCCTTCTATGCTAATGCAGGCAACGAGGCCTCGTTCATTTAGAGAACCCGGGGACAGGTGCACGGCTCTGAGGATTAGAAGTACGTTCAATCAAACTAGCTGGTACGGATTCACTTCTCCAACACAGCGCGAACAAACAATGACAAAAAGAAGACAAACTAAAAATATCTGGTGACCGTGTTTCTCTGTGTGGTTGTTTGTTCCCATTGTGTTAGGAAAATAAGCCCGGAGGGTGTCGCTGCCAAAGGTCACAGTTCATTTATGTCGCTGCGCCGACACATGACATTTTAAATGCTGATATTGACGGGTCGGCTCAACTCGATTTTTAATGATGGCCCAAAGTACGCCGGTCAATAAAGTTTCGTCGACGTGGCAGCCTGAATTTCACGTGCACTTTTAACTTTGCCACAGGTAGCGTCTAGCGCTGGAGAGCTTGTATTGTACGTGTTATATACAGGTATATACAGGGTGTCCCAACTATCATGCACCAAGATTTTAAAATGAGCAAATGTCACGTAGCTGGAAGGGACCAAGGTAATGTTGTTTTTCTTCGCTTGGAGATACTCAGGTTACTTCTTTTTTGCATTCCGCCTAATTACTTAATTAGGCCTACATAATTAGTGAATTTCTCAAATATTACAATTAGTTGAAAAATGTCAATGAGAAAATTGTAGAGCAACATGAAAAACTCCCGATACAGCTTTCTGTTGCTCAATACGTGCCACATAAAGGTGCTTTTTTCCGAACGTGAACGAAGCCCGCGAATACACGCAAACTTGCCTGTCCATTGGAGAAGACTTTTCGAAACGCATACGCGATATCCGAAGGAAACTTTGTAACAGTGCGAAAGCAAACCGACAAAAAAAAATGAGAAAGTTTCCCTTGTTTTTTATAAGTTATATACAAATAATCGAGGATATGTTTGGAGCAATGAGAAGGAGGACAAGGTACCATTTAATGAAAAACGCGTAGAAGTAGCTACTACAAACGCAGCAAAGGCGGTGAGCGTACCCAGCGACCAAACAAAGAAGGGAGCTACTACTCGTCGCACTGCAAAATCAGCGAACTAACACTCCTCACGGTGAATGCCAGAAGCGTCATCAACAAGGCTGAAGCCCTTGAAAACCTGATCATTGATCACGAACCTTACCTAGCAGCCATAACAGAAACATGGCTCACGCCTGACGTTTTTGATCACGAGTTTGTACCGCCCAACTATTCTGTGATCCGAAAAGACCGCCCCATACTTGGTGGTGAAGTGGCGCTATTGATAAAAAAAGACCTTTCCTTTGTGGCTCTTCCAGAGGTACAAAGCGCAGAGGCCATTTTTTTTTTTTGGAAACTACTTTGTGACGGTATGAGCATATTCATAGGTTGTGTTTATCGGAGCCCAAACTCTGGTGATGCTTCTATGAGTGTCATTCATGATTACATGGAACGTCACGTGTTTGGTTTACGCGTTGTCCTCATGAGTAACTTTAATCTGCCAGACATTCACTGGAATAGTATGTGCTACTCATTATCAGCTTCGTATGCATTGTTTGACCTCATGCTAACCTTCAGTCTTCATCAGGTGGTTTCACGCCCCACCCGCTCACGGGGAAATACAACGTACTTGATCTAATCTTTTTCAGTAATCACTTCGACGTAATCCGTAGAGAGAGAGAGAGAGAGAGAGAGAGAGAGAGAGAGAGAGAGAGAGAGAGAGAGAGAGAAAGCAAGGACTGGAAAGGCAGGGAGGTCAACCAGAAGAGCACCCGGTTTGCTACCCTATACTGGATGTGGGGGAAAGGGGAATAGAAAGGGAAAAAGGGAGAGGGTAAGCACTGAGTGCGTGTGGGGGGGACACCATGCACAGGGACACTATAAACGGTATCTTAAGCCGGTGCACTTCATGTATTGCACTAGTGCACGAATCGCTTTTCGTGCCAGTGACAGGTGTGGCCATGGTCCGAGTATCTTTGACTCAGTGAACGGTCTTGCGTCCACTCGGTGTAAAGTTATCCCCAGAGAGAGGCGTTGTACATTGTAGCGAGGGCAGGTACACAACAGGTGCTAGACGGTTTCTTCGCACCAACAGGAGTCACACATCGGGCTCTCGGCTGTTTCCAAACGACAGGACTATGCCTTCGTGAAGGCCACTCCCAGCCACAAACGGCACAGCAAGGGTGTCTAACCGTGGGAAAGGCTGGATGGCAGTTGTAGCCGTAGCGTGGGGTCCAGTTTATGTAATCGGCAATTGAAGGCACTTTAAACTCCAGAGATCTTGTGACTTTTTGCGTGCAAGTAGGTGAAGTTCCCTGGCAGCGTCCGACCTCCCCAAAGGTGTTGGCCGCGTCTGGGTATCTTCGTGGGCAGACCGGGCAGCCTTGTCAGCTAGGTTGTTGCCGACGATGCCACAGTAAGCAGGAATCCATTGAAATATAATGTTGTGCCCTCTTTCCAGAGCATGGTGGTGCACTTCCCTGATGTCGGATATCATCTGCTCGTAAGTCCTGTGACGTAATGCAGACTTAATACTATGAAGAGCTGCCTTAGAATCACAAAATACGACCAATTTATCTGTTGGCTTTTCGGTGACGTACGTTATAGCGGCAGGGATAGCTGCAAGCTCTGCCGATGTAGATGTAGTCGTGTGCGACAATTTGAATTTAACTGTAACCTTCTTGGCTGGAACGACGAATGCGGCAGTTGAGCTGGTACGGGAGGTCGAACCATCGGTATATATGTATGTATGAGGTCAGATACGTCTGGTGCAGTAATAGGAGCGTAAGTTGCTTCAGAGCCGGTGATGGATGATTGGACTTTTTTGTAATTCCAGGAATAGCAAAATCACTTGAGGCTGTCGCAGGCACCACAGGGGAGATGAAGGCTTCGCCGCCGGTGTAAAGGATAACGGTATGCACTCTTGATGAGCGCTAATCACTCTTGAAAAGGCCGCTTGAGGTCTCTCGGCTGGTAGGCAGGCCAAATGATGGTCGGGGATCCTTGACAGATGGCGAATGTGCGCTCTGAGAGAGTCGACAGCTACATGTGTCTAGGTCATATGGTCTCCCGCGATGGCAATTGTTGCTACTGTTGAGGTGTGCCGAGGCAGCCCTAAACACGTGCGTAGGGCTTGACCTTGTATGCTCTCCAAAGCGCGAAAGTTCGTCTTGCGTGCATTTGACAACCCTGGTGGACTATTTTTCTTATTAAGAAGCCTGGCGCTCGCAACCAAGTCAACGAAGTTGCTAGCCTACACATCATTTGTAGGGCTGTTCTAGAATACGCTAACACAGTCTGGTTTTAGCATACACTGATTAACATAAGCAAAGTAGAATCAATAGGGTCAGTAGCTTTCAAAAGGGTCTACTGCGATGAAATTGCATGACAACCATTTTTCTTTAGCATACCTTTGTTCCGTATTCATCCGCAGGGCATAGTGTTTCGCCAGTGTGGCTGTACAGCTCTCACAACGTTCTACGGCTCAGATTGCATGGCGACGCAACTTTTAGTGCTTTCACATACAAAGTACAAAATGTTCCATTCCCACGAATGTCCAAGTATGTTGTACGCTCACTTACATCAAGAACTAATGCATCGGCACGGCAGTTGAATTCATAAGCTGTTTCCATTCCCGCGATTCTCCTGAAGTGTGTGGTATGCTCAACGACACTAATGAACAATGCATCGGCACGACGTAATGCGTAATGCTTTGCCATTAAAGTCGTCCGAGAAAACGCCTCACGTCCAAACGTATCTCCCTGCGACTATCAGAATTTAATATGCTACCGCAACAAAAAGAAAAAAAAGCAACAAAATCGCATCGGCACGGCAGTCGAATTCATAAACTGTTTCCGTTCCCGCGAATCTCCTGAAGTGTGCGGTATGCTGACCTTGCTCAACGACACTAATGAACAAATGCATCGGCACGATGTAATGCGTTGCCACTAAACTCATCCGAGGAGACAGCTCACTTCCAAACGTATCCCCCTGCAACTATAAAAACTTAATATGCTTCCGTCGCAACAAAATAGCAACAAACTCACCTTGGACACGGCTTCGTCACTTTGCCGGCCACGCCACAGAACACCCGCCACGCATTTTGTCGATTATGCTGCCAGCTCGGCTAGGGACGAACGGAGCTAAGAACTTTCTTCCCCGTAGTACCTAGGCGAAGAGAAATTTCAAGGACCGAAAGTCCTCGCATTTCCCGTGCGGCAACGAGCGAAGGCGTGCTAGCGGCGAGGGTGTCGAATTGAGAATAAAGGAGTGATCTGCACAAGGCCGGTGACACGGCCGTCTGTCAATCACGTGTCAACGCCCGTGTGTCAGCCGGCGTGTCAACGGCGCGCACAGCAGCCCTCTATTACCTGTTTCGCTGGTGGTCGTGGGCTATCGTGGGCGATCGCGCTATTCTAGACACTTTGGATGTTTCTGCCCTTTACACTAACATACCCATGAGTGAAGTAATTGAAACCGTTTCTAAATCTCTCGCAATCAATCCCCAAGCGCACGCTCCTGAAGTTTACCTGTCGTTCCTTAGGTTAGTTCTCACGCTCAACTATTTCGAGTTCGATTTTGTTCACTACCTACACACTTTCGGCACTATCACGGAGACACCATTCGCTGACACGTATGCGAACATTTTCATGGCACAGGTTGAAACAGACCTTTTCAAATTCTATCCTTTAAGACCCCACACTTATCTTCGTTACATTGACGACATATTTATAATATGGGAACACGGCACAAGCGCGTTAACCGACTTAATTAGCCATTTAAATCGCTTTCACCCGAGTAATTTACTGCTCACCCCTTTCCTAGTCAGATCAACTTTCTCGACACGACGGTCTACATAGAAAACGGAAAACTGAGAACGACACTTTACTTGAAGCCTACGGATAGCCAACAATATTTAGACTATAACAGTCATCACCCGCGACACTGCAAGCAAATAATTTTTGTCGGACAAGCGAAACGAATAAGAAATATCTGCAGCGAAGAGCACGATTGTATCCACCACCTAAATGACCTTAAGACAACGCTAGCAGAAAGAAACTATCCACAAGTTGCTCTCGACAGAGCTTATGATGTCACGTCAAGATTGGAGAGACAGTCGGAATTAGCGAAGAAACAGCCTACACCAGAATCTGACCAACCGCCAGCCTTTAAGCAAAATATTCTAATGCACTCCCAAAGATAAACAACATCCTACAAAAGTGCCACCCAATATTATCAAGTAAAAAGTGTCTTAGAAAAGCGTTCCCGGATGTACCAAGGGTTACCTATCTTTTACTCATTTCGCATTGGAATGGCTTACAGCGCTCTCCGCAATGCCTGTCTTTGCGAGGAGACGCTGGAACACATTCTGTGCGACTGTCCTGAATATAATGTTCAGCTATAGTCCCTGGCGTCCATTCTAGCGCACCTTGACAATAGACCATTCCCACTTGAAACGATTTTCGCATACCGCCGACAGAAGGCATCGCAGCTGAAAGCGACGAAGGGACTACATCGTTTTTTGAAAGAGACGGCATTGGACAAGCGACTGTGACAGTGATGTCACGTACCACGCAAGACTGATGGACTCTGACAATGTGTGTGCTATGTTATGTGCTCTCTCTCTCTCCCTTCCCCATCTTTCACCCCCCCCATCTCGCTCCCATGTGTAGGGTAGCAAACCGGTTGAGCTAAACTGGTTAACCTCCCTGCCTTTACTTCTGCACTTTTTCCTTGCTTCCTTAAAGAGATGTTAGTGCGCGCAAAAGTCAGCCAACATCATTCCCCCGTAATAAAAGCATGTTGTCGCCCCAGGTGCAAAACCTGTAGGCACCTTCAAAGTGACATTAAAATTAAAAGAACCGCAAATAGTTATACACACGAAGTCAAATCTAGCTTCACTTGTACAAGCTCGGATGTGATTTATATGCTT
The DNA here is from genome assembly GCF_050947875.1 of Dermacentor variabilis. Taxonomy (NCBI): domain Eukaryota; kingdom Metazoa; phylum Arthropoda; class Arachnida; order Ixodida; family Ixodidae; genus Dermacentor; species Dermacentor variabilis. The sequence continues at coordinate 40,296,873 of NW_027460280.1, read as the reverse complement.
GAATGTTCCTTCTGTAAGAAACAATATATCGGTGAAACGGTACAATCAATGAACGTCAGATTAAACAGGCATCGCGCGGACACAGCTAGAAAGCTTCCCAAAGTCGTCGCCGAGCATTTCAACCAACCAGGTCATACGTTTGATCAACTTAAACTCTACATCTGACAGTCAAATTTCCGTTCTGAACGAGAAAGACAATACAGAGAAGCATACCTTATCCATAAGTGCAAGACATTGCAACCAATAGGCATAAACGTTTCAAAGAGAGCTTTAGAATCTATTCGCGCGTATGCTAAATTTCAAGCTATAGGTAACGACACTCAGTTTTGGTTTCTTAGAGTTTTGTTTCTTCTTTCCGTTTCTTTCCTTTTATTTATTTATTTATTTATTACATTTAAGTATTTTATTTTCTTTTATTATTATTTTTTTCCACGAACACCGGTTTCTGCCACTCCTCCTATTATCTCTTTCAGAGACAGACTAGCCCACGACTACCAGCGAAACAGGTAATACGAGGGCTGGCGCGCACGCCGTTGACGCGCCGGCTGACACACGGGCGTTGACACGCGATTGACAGACGGCCGTGTCGCCGGCCTTGTGCAGAGCGCTCTTTTATTCTCAATTCGACACCCTCGCCGCTAACGCACCTTCGCTCTTCGACCCACCCACCCGCCTTACGCCCTCTCCCCTTATGTCGCCTTGAAGAAGACAAGTCCACTTGTCGAAACGTTGGCTCCTGCTTTAACCTTGTTCTCGTTTTGCTCATCGTCTTGAATTTCCATCTCCCGCCTTCCCCGTGTTCTCTCATTGGAATGAGGATGACATGCGGCGAGTGGACGCAGACAGCGGAGGTGTGTACTCGTATGTGAGTCTCCTTACCGGTACCTGTACATGTGTGTTTGTGCGCGCTCCGGCGGTAAAAAAGGTGGGTGGGTGACCCGTCTTTGATTGCAGTCTGCTTGGGCACAGCGAAGGAGCTATTTTTTGACGGCTGCTTATGCGAACTCTTCTGAGGCCGTATTTTGAACGATATTTTTTTTAAAATTTCGCATTCTTTATTCAATTCGTTATTGGCTCGCATAATTCCGTGCCCCCGCCATCGCGAGGACCGGCTACTCGACGGGACGAATGATAAGAAAGAAAAGAAAAATAGAATCAAATCTTTCTGTCCCATAGCAATACACAAGCTACGAGAAACACCGTACAGGCGGCTCTGGATTAATCTCGACAGCGTGGGGTTCCACGTGCACCCATATCTAGGTGCATTCCATGCCCATCGGGATGTGGTCCCCGTTGGACGGGAATCGAACCTGAAACCTCATTCTCAGCAGCAGAGCCACTGAGGCACCCGTTGAGTCGAAGAAAAATAATCTTCGCAAAATACGGCTATGGCTTTCGCCCCAAAAATAGCGTGCATCGCTGTAAGGCCCCTAAAGGGGAACATGACTGTTTCTTGAAGTGAGAGCCGCCATATGCGACCGATACGGCGTCGTTCGTTAACTGCCCGCTGCACCGACAATGAATTAATGCTACAACGAACTTTGACTTTGTCCTATCTTACCTACACTGAAAAGTGGGATGCATACCTTGTCACTGTTTTCGAAATCGAATCTGGACTTTGAGCAAGGCCGAAACAACGCTAAGGTCATCGCTGGGCAACGACGGCGTGAAAACGAGCCCGATATGAACGGTACGCTTGCTTTCACGCGTGGGGAAGTGGGGAATTGCAGCGGGCGACGCCATGGCGACGCGAACACGCAACTTCTTGGCGTCGCCCTGCCGAATCTCCTGCTGCTGGTTATCTCTGCTGCTGTGACTACGTCTGTTACCTCGGTGGCCCAACATCCCGGGTCCACTTATGGCACCGCATTTACAAGGTCCTCGCGAAAATGGCCGTGACAGCTTTTCTCTTCTGCCGACACGGATGTCGGCAGTGTTGGTTCGTATCTGCAGCCAATGAGGCATATGTCGAGATAAGTTACTTTTGAGTGGCTTTAGTGGCCGATGTGTTCGTAGCATACGCCGTGCATGGCGCGTCCCTTCAAGCCAACGTAGCATGGCGCGTCGCAGCCTACGTGCACCCTGTGGTTTAGTAGCAGTTGTAACGCACGCTCCGCCACTGCTGTGCGATTACAGTCCTACGAAACGGCTGCAACATCGTGTTTTCTGCCCCAAACGTGCTGCGCGCGGCGGACGGCTTATTTTTGTCTTGCACGCGTTATCTTCGGCGTCTTCAACGTCCGTTGCTGTGTTTTCACTTGCAACAATAAATGGGCTGAAAGTCGTTCTTCGTACATCGGCAGAGAAACAATGAGCAAAAGCTGCGAATGGCACAATTACTTGCATTTGGGGCACCCTAACTTGGGTGCCTCTATACAATGAATGACTGAAGGAATCAGTCAAGGAATGCTGCCCCTTAGCGCGAGGCATCAGTTTAGCGACTATAATTCTGGCGTTGCTAGCATGCAGCCTAGTGCGGTATACTCAGAGCACCATCGGCAGACGAACGCACGGATGTAGTGGCTTGTGCGTTCGGCGGGTGAGGTGTTTTAAGCAGCTGACAGTTCGCTCGCTGTGTCCAGTTAGCTCTGAAGACGCATAGTCGTCGCTGGAACTGACACCACCCCCGTCCGAGCACCGCAGTCACTGCAGCTCTTTGGAGCCCGTTCCCTGAATTGAACGATTTATCTCGAATTTCGGGGAGGCACCCGTCACTAAGCGCTGGAGCCGGCGTTGCACAACTACTTTCAGAAACGTACTCGTCTTCTTCGGAAGCCACCGTGCATCTGACCAGTCGTGTAATCGTGAGAAGACCAGTGGTGCGGGCGATAGAGAAGCGAGAAGAGCACGCGCTTCCCTTGGCGGCGCCGTCCCTCCGCTCGGCTGCATATTCAATAAGCGACACGCTCGCTCCACGTCGCAGCGCTGACGCGACGACTTAGGATGCCGTGGCCTGCTGAAGCTTCACCCCTTCCGGCGGCATGGATCTACCCCTAATTCTACCCGGCATGGATTGACCTAATTGCTATGAGACTTAGAAACATCATTTATCATTGAATTCAGGCCCAAGTTCCTCTTTTAAATTACAAAGTATAAAACTCAAAAGAAATGACGAGGCAGCCTAATTAGTCTCACTTCTAACTCTGTCGCTCAGTTCGGGCTGAAGGTCTCGCGATCAAAGTCGAAACTTGCGTCCTTTCCTCGTGGGTCCTCATATACAGCTGGGCAATAATATCGTTGCGGCACCTGCTGTAGACATCAACAGGCGTTGACCCGCCGGGGTAGCGTAATGGCTATGGCGTTGCGCTGCTGAGTTCGAGGTCACGGGTTCAGTCTCGACCGTTGCCGCCGCTCGTATACTCAAGTGCACGCGAAAGAACAATGGGTCTTCGAAATTATACCGCAGCAGGGGCGGATCCAGGTGGCTACTTTGGGGGGAGGGGGGGGGGGTGCGCGACTAACCACACGTCTGTAACCAAATGGTCATGATTTGTTCCCAGTTGCATCCCTTAGTGCCTTTTTCATCGACGCCTTGGAGACAACCATGTGACCAGTTTGAAAACAATTTATTGGCACCGGTGGATATGGTGAAACCTTCTAGAAGCGCTAAAAACCTAGAAAAAGAACTATAAGGAGACTGAAGAGGGAGGTAGGAATGGCACTTAACCTCTTCACTGCCAAAAAAAAAAAAAATGTAGGCAGGAAAACAGAAAATTTTTGAGCATTTCATTTGAGATGGTTTTAGAAGCGCAGAGAAAACTATCGCGAGAAAATTTTCATTTTGAATCGATATAAATGAGCGTCCACAAACGTAGACATTAGTTGGGAGCATGGTAAAAGTAAAAGAAACAATTTGCCCTTGCAGGCACAACACAACATTGGATTTCATGCACAACACTCTCGACTTTGCAATCTTTGTTCCTGCATTGCATTGCATTTTCAATTTTACAAAATTATGAGACGTGGTGAAGACCATTTTATCCTGTCCCCGTCAGGCAGCTGGGCTGGTTTGGTCTCTGGAGCTGCCGGTCTATTTTCGTGCCTTTATTCCCTCGTACGATATCGATTTGGGTTATATCTGGTTAATGTTTCGGCTACATCCTGCTTGAAAGACAGGAGAGACCGCACCTCTTTTTGTTGTATGTGCAAAGCTGTTGCGTCGCGACTGTATTCAACCCACGCATTGCAGACGGCAATGTTGAGAAAATGTGTGAACATCCTGACGGCCCATTTCCCAGTATTGACCTTCGTCCTAGCATATGAAATATACCTGTCGGTGAGGTCCACTCCGCTCATCAATTGGTTATATTCCGATACACGTTCCAGGGGCGGTACTAATTTTTTTTCGTTTCATCCTGCAACACTTACAAGAAAACATAGTGTCTATTCCGACAGCACTGGAAAAGGAATCTATGCCTTTGTTACCTTTCCATTTGACCAGGCACACATTTCTGTTCTCACACACGAGGGAGCTCCATTCTCCACGGCTTGCATTGCTGTTCATTGGGAAGGCTTACAGCAGCGCCCTCAGTGCGGTCTGGATTTACTCTTCCGGGCATGAACTTCTCTTGAAGTAAGCAATCAAAAATGTTTAATGCGGTAAAAAAATCGATTCGTGAAAAATGTGTGACTGCTACGCAGTTGTCTCCACAAGCTGTATTTTTTTTATTGTTTCACGGATTCTCTCCGTGTAGGGGGCAGAGGTAAAGGCAAAATGCCTGACAGAGCCTCTGTGCCCCTACAGTTCAAGGTAGCATGACATATCATTCACATACATATTTGCCAAACATATCTTTAACACACAGCACACAGCAACGAAAAATTCAATTATTCAGAACGCATGTCTCCAAAGCATTACGTTTACTTCAACGTGATAGATTTTGAAAAAAGCAGAAGATGCATAAGCAATAAGTATTATATAACAATAAAATTGGCTTAAATCAGAAGTCAACAAAGAAAAGAAAACAATAGAATCACTGGCCCGAAAATAAATAGCACATACAGTAAATAGATCAGTACATAGAAACATTTCAGAAAAGAACGAAGGTTTAGACTGATGTATAATGTAAATGCTGAAACAATGGCAAATATAATTTACGAGCGCTGAGAAAAGTTTGTAACATAACTGAGGTTACATGTGTTATCAGGGAAGAGCACAAGTTACTCAAAATGAAAATGCAATGTCACTGCCTACTAATAGGTTTTTACAGTCATTTTTGAAGTTGTGGAAGGATTGTGTGTATTGTACGTTAAAGTGATCACTGTTTAATATATTAATCGTTTGTTAATTCAATGTTTGCCTTCCGTAATTAGTTCTTGTGGCGGGCTTTAGATGGTGTGGTCTACGTATTGGGTATGAGGTGCAACTGTCAACAGGTGTTCTGTGCAGCCTACTTTTATATATCCACTGGGGTAGTTTGAAATAATAAACTTGATCTGCTTTAAGCATGCTATATTTAATGAAGAGCGGTTTTGTTCGGAGTCCTCGTTCGAGAAAGGGTTGAGTTGTTTAACACTGCTCTGCCTAGGCCACCGGTTTCATGTCATCAGCGAGGACTGTACCTTTACCAGTATATATATATATATATATCAAGCACTAACCCATCTGGCGAGGTTGAAACAATGTCCGTGAGATAACGTGCTGCGAAACAATGAAAAGGACACCAAATCTAGACCCCCCAAAACTTGTGTCTAGAAACGTGGATGCGCTTTGAGCACGCCTGATAAACGCAAATTTTGGCTTTCAGTGCTCTGGAACTTTGTTAAGTAATTCACAAAGGACAGTGCCATAAATTTTACCCGCTGTATTTCATATACAAGAAATATAAAATGAGAAAATTAGAGAACCTTACGCGTTGGTCGTCGCCAATTTCTTTGTTTTATATCAGCCGCTGGCTGGATGCATCGATGGATGTTATGAGCGCCCCCTTCGAAACGAAGGGGTGGCTTGCGCCACCAAGCTCTTGCTATTATACTGCCTAATGTCCTACCTAGGGGAAAAAAGAAAAAAAAACAACAGAAAGAACAACTACAATAAATTCCCGTAACCAAATTTTCTGACCCCTTACTGTGAACTTTGTTTTTGTACGTCTCCATTTTTTGTCGTTTCCCCACTTTTCTTCCACCACTCTTCCAATCGCCTCTTACTAATCTCTATTGCGGACATGTTTACTTTCCCCCTGCTCTCGCTGAACCGAAGGGCTTCAAGGACGCCAGTGGTGCCTAAATCGACCGCTGGGCAGATATCTTCACATTCTAATAAACCATGCTCCCTCGTTTCCTCAGCTTTACCACAGCAAGCACATGCTCCTTTTGGCTTCTTACATCTCGCTTTATAGGTGCGTGTTCTAAGGCATCCTGATCTCGCTTGGAAAAGTAATGAGCTTCTCTTTCAGTTATCATAAATTGTTTCTTTCCTGATTTCGTTTTTTCATGTTAAATAGTTACTCATGCCAGGTCCATTGCCGTCACCCATGAGATTATTTCAGCCTCTCTGACTTTCTGCTTGACGTTCTTTGTTGCTGTGTTGCTCACCTTACAGGCCGCATACTTGCCGGTAAGCTTCCTAGTTCTTTTCCTCCACTGTGAATCAACGTTTTTCCTGTACAAATACCTCAACACTCTCCCAGACCATTTACTTTCTTCCATATTCCTCAGTCGTTCTTCATAATCAATTTCACTGCGAGCTTCTCTCACTTCAAAACTTGTCCAGCCCATATCACCCTGCACAGCTTCATTTGTAGTCTTCCCGTGAGCGCCCAACGCGAGGCGTTCCACTGACCTTTGGTTCCCATCGATTCCCGATTGTAACCTGAGTTCAAGCAAACAACCGTATTTCCTAAAATGAGTCGTGGAACTATTACACCTTTACACACTTACCCCGGAGCACCTCGAACCTTTTGTATCCCCATAGCGCTCTGTGTTTCATTATGGCTGCGTTTCTCTTTCCCTTGACTGTTATTGTTTTTTCCTTTGGTCCCATATGTCTGCTGTTTATGATGTACATGGTGAGGATGGAGAGGGATATGGATAAACGAAGCCTTCGTTTATTCATATACCCAGATATTTATATTCTTTTACCCAAGGTATCTCCTGGCACTGTATTGTCACTGTCTGTTCGCTGTTTTCATTGACTATCATAACACCTGATTTTTTAACGCTAAATTTCAGACCTAACTTATCGCCTTCCTATCCACAGATATTAGCCAGAAGTTGCATACCACTTTGCTTGTTAGCTAGCAACACAATGTCGTCCGCATAAAGCAAACCTGGAGGCTGCTGCTCTACTGCTGTACCTGTCTGTTTGTATGAGAGATTAAAGCCGATGGATGGATGGATGTTATGAGCGTCCCCTTTGGAACGGGGAGGTGGCTTGCGCCACCAAGCTCTTGCTATTACACTGCCTAATGTCCTACCTACGTTAAACAATAAAAAAAAAAACGCTATGAACTACCACAACCACATTTTCTGATCCCCTCTTGCGAATTGTGCTTTTGTTATTATTACTTCCTTCTAGAGCCCTCTCGATCCTCATCATGCACATCATAAACAGCAGTGGGGATAAAGGGCACCCCTGCTTCAGTCTCTTGTTGATATAAGCTTTCTCCTCGCTGCTTATCCATTCCCATTCAACGCAAACGGTAATATTTAAGTAAATTTCTCAAAAGTTGTACACAATCGTTGCCTAAGCCTTCCCTTTCCAGACTATCCCACAATATGTTGCGGTCTAAGTTGTCATACGCTCCTGTAATGTCTAAAAAGGCCACATATAACGGTCTTCTTTCTACTCTTTATATTTTAATACACTGAGTAAGCACAAATAAGTTATCATCCAAACGCCTACCTATTCTGAAGCCATTCTGGAGTCCTCCCAAAATTCCTCAAGTATTATTGCGCAAGAAAAAAGAGACACCAACGTAAGAGAAGTTGAAGTTGAAGATCTATTGAAAGTTCGCGCTTGGTGTGTCTTCTTCTCTTACGTCCGTGTCCTTTTTGTTGTGCAATAATACTTGAGCAATGGATTACCAACTTGCCCGGAATGCTGCTCTCATTAATCTCCCAAAATGCCATTATTTTCTGCTTTAACGTAATTGCCTGTATTGCTAACCTGTATATTACCGATGTAATGGTCAACTGCCTATACGCGTGAATTATATCTTTCTCCCCCTTACCATTATAAATTAAATTAATTCTGCTTTGTCGCCAACTGTCTGGTATTCGTCTATCTTTGAGACTTTTTACTACTGCTTTCAACAGAGCTGCCTTGCTTTTTAGACCTAGTTCATTAATCAGCCTAACGGGAACCTCGTCTAGCCCTGTGGCTGTGCGCGTAGGAATTCTCTCTTCGGCTGTCTTCCAGTTGAAATTGGTTAGCACCAGCTCCTTTTCCATCTGGTTCTCTTTCATGCTCTTTTTTTCCTCAACTACAACCTCGTCGTTGCCTTGGAAAAATTCGGCTGATATTTTCCGGATGTAATTTAATACCGCGTTTCCATTCCAGTTTGTTTTCATCTTCGTGTAAGATATGTTGTTGTATTGTTCCAGATTTCATGCCTAATAATTTTATGTGGTTCCAAAATATTCTAGGTGCGGCCTTCTTTTTCTCACGCATTTCTGGCAACCAACGTTCACTTTCACCTTTTATCTTTGCTTGCACCAGTATTTGAACCATAGATTTTTTTCTCTCGGTATATTTCCCATTTTCTGGCTACTTCATTCTGCGGCAACTGCGCTTTTTTGCCTGACTGCGCTTTCGGGATGCTTTCTGTCGTTCGACGATCGCTTCTCGTATTTCCCCGTTCCACCAGCTTTTCAGTTTCTTTTTCCTTTCCAACGAACATGTTGCTTCTCTTTCGGTATTTCTGTCATTATTACACTTAGACGCTCACTCATTGCTTGGCCATTTGCGAAGTTCTTCTTCTACTCTTTTGAGTTTATTTCTTATTTGTTCAGTGTTAAAACTTGGACTGGCCATTTTTCGCTTCTTGCTCTCTTTCCCAACTGCATGCCGCATTTTCAAAATAATGCCTTTATGTTCACTCCCTATGCTGCTATACCCTTCCTCGTCAATGACCATTTCTCTCAACTTATCATGAATTCCTTCTATCATCAGACAGTAATCGATGGTCGATTGCCGGTTTCCCACTTCCCACGTGGTCTGCCCGTCACACTTAGGCCCTGTATTCACGATAACGAGGTTATGTTGCTCACAAAGATCTAGCATTGACTTCTTGTTGTTGTCGGCATAGCCATCTAGATCCCGTATGTGGGCATTCATGCCATCTAATAGGAAAATTTCGGCACCATTCCGAAAACCCTTAATATCGGCATTTAGGCATTCCACTAACTCTTGATTCTTCTCTGTGCAATTATTTCCGGTCCACAAGAACGTTATGCCCAGCCAAGTTTTCTTTCCCCTCCTTCTACCTGATTACCAAAGATGCTCTTGACATTGTGAATTTACTCTTCTCCATTTGGATCCATGATGGATGAGGATTCCGACTCCCCCTCCCTTTCTTTCCAATTTAGTTCTGTTGCACTTTTTCCAAAGATAACTCAATCACCGGCGGCTCTTCTGAGTCTCTAAGGGGCGTTTCATGTTCCCCTATTTGTTCTCTATTTAACTGCTCCTCAATCTCTCCGCACTTCTCCTTTCTTCTGCTACCCTGTATGTTTATGTAGCTTATTGCATGGCGAGCTCTCTTTCTTGTTTTCCTCCTTTTTCTGCTATTGACGGCGATGCTATTCCGAGGTTCCCCTAGGGGACCTTCATTACTACCTAAAATGGCCTCCTGAACACCCGTGGGCACCCTAAAAAAGCAACAGCGTGACCAGAAAGTCGCCACTTCTCGTCCAAGCCTGTAATTGAAGTGGATCCCGTCTCGTTCAAAACCATCACACCTTCTCACTTCCCTGTTTACTTCGACCACCTCGAAACCTTTCTCTCGGCTCATTGTTCATATAGCCTCATTAGTCCACTACGGCCCTTTGTATGTTACTGTCACGTACAGGCACCTCTGGCACCGTGCACACTACGATCTGCACCTGAGGGGACAGCTGGCGCAAGTCGTCTGCCCCCTTCGCCAAGCACTGGGCCAGTCCTGTCCCTTTTTTGTTTAGGACGTCATTTAGCCCACCTGCTACTAGGACAAGGTTGCGTCCGTGGGCATCTTCCGCGAGCTTTGCTTTTGCTCGCTCCATGACAGCGCCCAATGTTCGTCCTGGAAATGTACCTACCACCACTCTTTTGTCACCATTCACCCTCTCCACAATTGACTCTGAGCACTTAGCCAGGTTTGAGTCGCCGGCGATAATCACCTTTCACTCTCCGTGTGATTTGGACTTGACAAGGGGCATTGACCCCTGGGTTCCTGCTTTTCCTTTGTGGCCGCATCAAGGTAGGGGCAGCTATTTCCCGCTACTCCCTCCCCACGTTGCGTGTATTCCACGTTCTTTACTGACACTCCCTCTCCTGTAACGTCGACAGACTGCGTTTCATTGTCACGACAATTCTCGTTCACGATGGCGGCCCTGTTTAGCTTTTCCTTGGCTGCTTGAAGTCTTTTTACCGTCTCCTTCCGTGCATCACGCTCCATATTTAGGTCATTTTTGAGCTGTTCGACCTAGCTGTTTCACAAGCTCATGCTGGAAATCCTCAATTTTCTTTAGCCTAGCATCTACATTACATTATCTGCCGATTGACTTCATTTCTTCTCTATTCTCATTATTCTCCTCGCCCGCACACTCCACGCTTTGCCGTCTTTCTTGCCATGTGTTGCGCTTAGCTTTTTCTAATACAAACAGCGAAGCTTTCAGAGCACGTGCCTTCTGGCAAAAGCTGATACGCACAGGATCTAAATCCTTAAACTTCCGCAAAGTACACGCAGTACACAATGCACACGCAGTAAAACCACTCATAGCTATTAGTCTTGCAAACTTCCAAACTACTATTTAAAGGCTATTAAGATTTGACGTTCCACACGGTTGCACGTGTTGAAGCACGTGGCGCGAAAGGACGCTCCGACTATCCTGCAAAACCAAATATACGCGAAACACACACGCGCATACGAAAGAAAAGAAAAAAAGAAAGCTAGCCAATTATTACTTAAAGGCTAAAAAAACATCAACAAATCAAAAACAAAGGCGTGCTCAAAGCATGCACGAAAAAACTGTCGCCGCCACGGAGCCCTTGAAAAAACAAGTCTGTCCGCCACAAACATCACCACTAGTATCCCACTAATGTCACCACTAGTGTCATTATGGGCACATTAAAGATCCCCTGGTGGTCAAAAGTAATCGGGTGTCCCCCACTACGGCACGCCTTATAGTCAGATTGTCGTTTTGGCACGTAAAACCCCAGAATTCAATTCATTCTTCTTCTAGCTGCATGGGAAGTGCACTCTGTCTCCCTGGCGGCTTTTGCTGCCTGTCGTGCGGTGTTCAGCCGTTTTTTTTTCTAGCTGGGCAGCGTCCATATGGCCTAGTGCACAGTGCGGCGTGGTGGGGTGGGGTGCGCCGTTGTGAACATCCACTATGTCCATTTTAAGATTGTGGCTAGTATCATCTCCAACCAATCTGCTTTGGTGGTTGCCATTTCGTGCTTACATCCACTGTCGATTACGGGAGAGCCAATACTTTTTTCTTTTCGCTCTGCTTGCCTCATTAATGAAACGTCAACTTTCCCAGCAAACCATCCTTCTACTCAAGTTGTTCTTTGCATTCTTGGCGTGCAATAATTATTGCTTCTAGACGATTAGCACCTATGCATTGTCTGATCATGGCCTCAGCCATTCGCGAAGCCGAAGATAGCAAGAAAGGGAGAGAGGCTGCGTGGGACACTTTTAGTGCTCTTAAAGTGATCGCACGCCAGCTATCGGATACGAGTCGTCAAAGCTGTTGTTGATAATTGAAATCACGCAGTCAAAAGCTAGTGCACCGCGATATTCCCGTTTTGTCGATCTGATAGGAGCAGTATAATCAGCCCTGCGATGCAAAGAGTAGGAGGCCAGTGACGCTATAAGGCAAAGGTATTCCAAACTTTTCTATTCCTATTTCTGTAATCAGCCCACCACGATTGGCTAAAAATATTTTCGGACCACCCTCACTTCTCCTGTCTGTCACACGACGTCACGAAAAGCGCGAAAACGCCTCATTTGACATAATATGTGCACACAGATTATGCATGATTATGGCAAACGGAAGAAAAATAATTATTTCTGATTCGACGCCTTTTGCGCCATTAGCCCTCTGCAGTGGTCAAGCGTTTTCGGGCTGCGCTCACCCAGCATGTCTGTCATGCGACGTCACAAAACCGCGAAAACTCACCGCGTCAAAGTGACGTGTACGCGTTAAAGGCGCATTAATAAGCCGAACAAAATTGATTTTTTTCCTGAATAGCCGGCCAGTGCCTCGTTTTAAAAGGAATAGAACATGGCTGCCCGCCGATCGCTCTTGCAATGGCAAGTCGGAGCTGCCGGGCAGCATGGATTTATTTGCGTATAAGATTTTGTGTGGCAATATAACGTTATCGAGATCTTTCGGTACATATACGGCATTGCTCTGCCAACTCTTCTTAGCTGAGGATCCGTTTTAGCGGCATTTTTAACCGAACAGCCACCGCAAGCTAATGTAAGGGGAAGCGTACCAATCGCAAGACGCCGGCACCACCCTTCTCATCGGGTTATCTGCTTTCACTGCGCTGGCTCGGCCCCATCGAAAGCCTCTCCACTTGACCTCATGGCCTCATGTCAGCCAATCAGATAAAAAAAATCTGCTCAATGTAGGCAGTACTATTCGCTTTTAAAGCAAAAAAAGTAACCTATAAGCTAGGACTACACTGCATTGATCCTCACCGGCCTTTCTCACTCGCAAAATTGCTGGGCCCATGGCCATCGAAAATAGCACAGCGAAAAGCATTGAACGCACTTGAAGATATTTATGAAGAAACAGGCATCCTTAACAAATACTAGGTATTGCAATGAATTATCACACGATGTTACTATAACGTTCTTCTATTATTTGTAACTATTATTGCTTGTATATTACGTGTTATACATATTTTGCGTGAATTATTTTAACAGCGTGTAATTCCTCATCTGTTTATATGCTCATCGAAGTCTACATCACGGCTGTTTGTGTGTGTTTGTGGCTTTGTTTACGAACTCATTGTGGTGCAATTTGCATTTGACTTTTATACTGTTATGTTCATGGGCGTACAGGACTGTGCTGTGGATTTCTGACCGTATGAAGTAATTTCTTTTCATTTTCCTACATATGTTCTATATTGTTGTTTCCGCTATGAGAAAAGGAGTAACCGTCACCATTATAAGGTGACTACGTCTCTTCCTTTTATTTTCATTTCAATAAAAAAAAAGGAGTGCGTTTGATTGAGTTTTTCAAACAACGCTGCGGGTTACTGCCCGATGCTTGCGTCGGTGGTTACGTAAATTTGACGCCAGGAGATTGGAATAAAAACAGATTGGAATAGATTTACGTTATATAGGGCCCCAGAGTCGGAATAACGCCTACTGTTCCTACCCCATGTAAACATTTTTTTCGCGCTTGGTCCATGGCCAGGGCATTGCCTATTGTGACCATTATCACCACATTAGGCTGGTCAGGGGTGTGGTGGCTGATGAGAATCGGATGTAAAATCCAGAGCGAGGAATCGTTGATTTGAACTGTACAAACCCGCACTCAATTCTTTTGACGAACCTGCTTGTCCATGTTCTCCTAGACCGCTTTGCAGCTGGCGCACTGCCTTTCTTCTTGTAAAGAAGATATTGCAAGCTGCGCTATACCCCCATTCAATGCTCTAGTTGTAATACATGTACTCAGCTCTACCGCGTTTCCTCGTTTCACTATGGCTCTTGTTCGCTTGTTCAGCTTGGAATTTTCCTAAATACATAGAAATAAATAAATTGCTTTTATAAGTGTCGAACAAACTAATTTGTATATTGCCTTTTGAATTTGTGCGAATATAATAATATTAAATGTACCGACTGTTGGCAGCGTCTTTAGGTGTTACATATTCAAGAAATGTTGCCAGAGACTGAAAAATAAGGCATCAAGTTTAAAATTTTGCAACCCCACAGTGAACAGAAGTTACAGATGAAATACATCAAACAAATAAGACACCCAAAAAGTACAATATGTACATACTATGCTCCGCTCTCAAATATGACAATAGTCAGTCAGCATGATTTTTGCAAAGGAAATCGTTCTCATGCGAAACGCAGCTGCTCTACTTTACCCATTCTTTACAAACCATTCTAGATTGTGGTTCCTCGGTCGACTGTATCTTTTTGAACTTTTCCAAGGCTTTTGACAAGATTAACCACAACCTATTACTCCACAAGCTTAGGAGCCTAAACATCGACAGCATAATTCTAACTTGGATTGAGTTCTTTTTATCTAATCGCTTACAGTATGTTGTTTCCAATAATTCTACCTTACCGTCGTCACCTGTTACCTCCAGCGTTCCCCAAGGCTCTGTATTAGGTCCTTTACATTTCCTCATCTATATTAATGATTTACCCGATTGTGTAAGCTCTTAAATTCACCTCTTCGCAGATGACTGTGTCGTTTACTGCGAAATTTCAAGTAACCTAGGCGTTAGTTTTCTGCGAACTAATATCTCTAATATTGCTTATTGGTGCATAACTTGGCGCATGGAACTAAACACTAACAAATTCAAAGCATTACGCGTTTCACGCACTAGCAGACCTCCAGTTGTCTATACCCTAAATAACGCTACTCTAGAGTCTGTTACTACTTGTACATACTTGGGGATTCATATAACATCTGATTTAAGCTGGAACCATCACATTAAATACGTTATTAACAATGGCAACCGCATGCTAGGATACCTACGACGTAACTTTAGTCGTGTTCCTGTAAGTGTGAAACTAGCAATGTATAAAATACTAGTGCACCCAAAACTTGAATGCGCATGCTCCATCTGGGACGCCTCTAAATCGTACTTAACTTATCCTCTTGAGATGATACAGAATAACGCAGCATGTTTTATATTATCTAACTACCAACGCACTAGTAATGTCACGTCGATGAAACACACCCTTTCGTTGCAGTCACTTGTTTCACGTCGCAACTCATGTCCGTCTTACGCTTCCCCCCCCCCCCCCCCAAAAAAAAAAAAACCATCATCCAGCTTTGAAAGCTGAATTCGTGACGACCCCATCTTATCGTTCAGTCCGCTTAGATCATCACCACAAGGTACACGTTACTACTTGCCGCGCTAACACTTTTTTTTATTCTTTCATCCCACGCACGTCCAATGGCTGGAACCGCCTTCCCTCCGATATCGTTCCTATTTCGGACCATGACTTAGTTTGTGCAACCATACATGATTAATTATTTGATCATGCGTGAAGTGTGTGTGTGTGTGTACGTGTGTGTTAACTTTATTTATATACGCTGTTTGTCGCGTTGTACCTTTACTCCAACTTTCTGTTGTGTTAGCCTAACATTGCTTGCGCATATATATTGTAGATGCTATTACATTTGATATTTTGTATTGTTATTTCATGTACCCCACTTCCCTCTGTAAAGCTTTGTGCGCTTGGGAGTAAAGAAATAAAATAAATTAGAAGAAGCTCATTCACGTAATCTCTAAACGTCACGTTTGTCTCCTTTAGACGCCTCAAGTTGTCCTCTTTAGACGCCCTACAGATAATTGCGATATTGGGTTTTCATGCGGAGTTACGCATTTGTAAACTTGGCGTTCTGTTTATCTTTTATTTTTAATTTACAGACTTCCGACAGCCCTCGTAAAAGTTTTGAAGCCTGCAATAAAAATGTAATTCAACTCGCTCTTTAATACGCAAGAAATCTTCAAGGCGGTTCAGCGGTTGCCTAGTGAGAGTATTTATGCTTTTCACATGCGTTTGAATAGCGAAGTTGGCCACGACCTGAAACTTGCTCTTAACTATACGAGAACGAATGGCAACGTGCCACGCGCCCACGGCTTGAACATGCATCTTCATTGCCCACTTGACGTAATGCTCGAATGGGGCTTGCTTTTCGATAACTCTGCTGCATTGGCAAAATCCCGGAAATTCGTAGTTTCCAGACGTCGTTCTCTTCGCACCCGGAGAGAGTCACGAGTTCGGCACACCAGTGGCGTTGACGAAGGTTACAGTATATACATACAGCGTCGCAATTCACCTCCTGGGAAGCCCAACTCGAAAAGTGACGCTGAGGTAACATCTGATGACACGCGAACTTAACAGATTGAAAAGCACATACTTCAACATTCATATTCCATATTCGTCTGTAATTTCGACACCTAACAGCAGCGGGAAAGGAAAAGCGGCCGTGTTGCATGACAGCAGTGAGACTCACATCATATTTGAGCAACCCATTTCACAATAGGATGTGTGCAAACTTCTACAAATGTTTTGATTACTTGTTTAAAAAAGTTGGACAAAAATAATTGATAGATCAACGGGATACGACATTGCTCACGAGAGCTTCTCAAAGCTTTGCAGAATGTGATAACTTTTGCACTGTATGACAAACTTCGCGCGAAAAACTAGTGAATCACTTAACGCTCTTCGCGAAGACATGTAGTTAGAGATAGGGCTGCTATTTATTTTCAAAGACCACCTTTGAGTGCCCCATTAGCTTCTATTCTAGAATGTACGAACAGAATATCAGCGCATTTTGAGCCTTGGCGTCATGCAGAAAAACAGACAGGCAGCATATTTCAACTAGGGAGGCGAGGCGGGGGGCTTGATCTCTCCACAGTACGAGCGGTATTCAACGGGAACGACAGTCTTTCTAGACGACGTCAAAGAAAGCGGGACTTCTTTTACCTACAAGGTGTCGTTACAAGCAAGATGCGGCCGAACTATGAAGAAGCAGGAGATGAATGTGAGATTATGACTTCAGATATCACGCCCACTGTAGGGCAGGGTGACGGGTTTTAGACACACACACACACACACACACACACACACACACACACACACACACACACACACACACACACACACACACACACACACACACACACACACGCACACGCACACGCACACACACACACACACACACACACACACACACACACACACACACACAGACGCACACACACAGACGCACACACGCACACACACACAAACACACACACACACGTACGCATGCATACATACATGCACACAAACGCACGTACACACGAACACACACACAGAGGCACGCACACAACCGCACGCACGCACGCACACAGGCGCACACATGGACAAAAGCAGGCATAATATTTTCGAAAAAGAAAATCCGTCAGGCTGTTGCGATTGAAGCGTAGATCTTTCGGCGTTGAGACAAATAGAAAACTAAGCCGTGGGCTTGTTAGCTTCTACGCTGCTGTTGACTACTCACGAGCTATTTGGGAACCCGTGAGCCCATTCACTTAGGTTATACGCGAGCTGTTGTCTTTAACGATGATGTGATAGGCAGCAGCTTTTGTGCGGTCGCAGCTTTTCGTCCAATATTGCGCCAAACTCATTGTCGCAAATTTAGCGCTCACCAGGTCTACGCAACAACGTCCGGGAGAATAAAAGAATCGCTAATTAGCTCAAGCATGAGTATCTTTTGCAAGACACCGTTCAACTGAGAGAAACCCTCGAAAAATCCAGAAATAAAGAAAAATTGCTTTTCTTGCCTGCGATGTATTTTATTTTTTTGTTTTCGCTACTGCTGTTTACTGCTTTAATTAATTTTTGTACATTCACTACCATAGGAGGTCCCGATCCAGTCTCTGATGGGACCTCCTTCTGCATACAAAAATTTTGTAATGAACTTAACGCCGAAATAAAACTCCTTGTGACACTGACTCTGACCGCCCACTTGGAAACACAGACGGACGTTACGAGTGCGTGCGCCTTGTCAAATGTCACGAGGACTGCGCGAAGCGTTATGCTCGCCACAGATCAAAGACTGTGGTAGAAATACAATTAAGGTATTTTCAGCAGAAACTATGGCCATTGTGCTTACTCGAAGCCTTAAACCTACATTATTGGGGATGTTATATATGTAATGTAAGATTAACAAGAGATGCTTTATAATACACCTTTAAAAAAATATGCAGATCCAACGCAAATGTTGAAATCTATGTGAAACGAAGCCTTAGTAAAGCGGTTAATTAATGCTATACAAGTAGCGGCGATGTGCACAAAGGTGGCCATTTTCATGCTGTGCAACGTGTAATCTCTTGTAATCTATGTTTGTGTTTATCCGCCGTAAAGGTCACTAGATTAATCTCATGTAACTTTTATGTTTGTGCTCTACTCTGCTCACAAGCTATGCTGAAATAAGCACATCACTCCATGCGGACGCAAAGTGTGAGACGACTACGCAACGATGTCAGCAGGACGAAGGCGATGGATGTATGATGCCTCTCGATCGAGGCAAGAGTGACGATGACAAGGTGTATGGACGGAAAAGTACGACGCATGTCTGGTTATGTTTAAGTATTCCGTACCAATTGTGTTGCCGGCCACCTGCACATTCCAGTGGCCATTAAAGGTAATTCACCCAGTGGCACACACCGAATGGCTGAATCAAAGAAAATCAAGCAAATTAAAGAACCAGTTGTATGTATTAAAACACGCCATTCCATTAAGAGGTCGGTGTGTTAAAAAGTAGCCATGAGCCGAAATTATATGTTCAGGTCTTATATATGAATTTATGTTTTAGCGAGCATAAAAGGAGATGCCCTTAGTAGCGCTACTTTGTTGGTCAGCATAGAGGGGTTATATCAGACAGTTTACTGGTACTTGCATTTGTCGCGCATATACACGAATATATGCGCCGAGACACCGACCGACTCAGCAGCAGACAGCAGTTGCTACGCCAAAACCTTGAGCGTAGGCAAAAAAAAAGAGCTAATTTTTCTTTGCTGTTGTTTTTCCAACTACGTTGTTGATGTTGCAGACATTTGGTCGTGGGCCGCTTTTCGCTCGCTCATAGATTACGCCTCTTGGTGAAATCTTCGCGCGTGCTGCGGCGTGGTTATGTGGCGTCATCTAGCATGCAGTCAACGAATTACAACAGCTGATGACGATATTTTGGTGCACACATTTTCCGCCTACTTGTGGCAGCGGTGGCGTAGAGGTAGAACACCCGCCTCGCGTGCAAGAGGTCCGTGGTTCGAATCCCGGTGCCGGCAATTTTCCACCGGATTTAAAAAAAAAAGTCCGCGTATTGATAAAATTGCATAAACAGGCCTGGAGTGTGGCCTAATCCCGGTGACCAGAACCGGTAACGTCCCCAGCAGTTGTGAAGCAACAGACCACGGCGGCGGTCAGGCCTGCAACGCAGCAGAGGGTGCTAAGAATCACTGGCTCCGGACAGGCCGCCATTGGAATATGAACCTGGCAACGTTTAACGCTAGAACGTTACCTAGTGAGGCGAGTCTAGCAGTGCTATTGGAGGAATTAGAGGGCAGTAAATGGGATATAATAGGGCTCAGTGAAGTTAGGAGGCCAAAAGAGGCATATACAGTGCTAAAAAGCGGGCACGTCCTGTGCTACCGGGGCTTAGCGGGGAGAAGAGAACGAGGCGTCGGATTCCTGATTAATAAGAACATAGCTGGTAACATACAAGAATTCTATAGCATTAACGAGAGGGTGGCAGGTCTTGTTGTGAAACTTAATAAGAGGTACAAAATGAAGATTGTACAGGTCTACGCCCCTACATCCAGTCATGATGACCAGGAAGTCGAAAGATTCTATGAAGACGTGGAATCGGCGATGGGTAGAGTCAAAACAAAATACACTATACTGATGGGCGACTTCAATGCCAAGGTAGGCAAGAAGCAGGCTGGAGACAAGGCAGTGGGGGAATATGGCATAGGCACTAGGAATATCAGGGGAGAGTTATTAGTAGAGTTTGCGGAACAGAATAATATGAGCATAATGAATACCTTCTTCCGCAAGCGGGATAGCCGAAAGTGGACGTGGAGAAGCCCGAACGGCGAGACTAAACATAAAATAGATTTCACACTCTGCGCTAACCCTGGCATCATACAAGATGTGGACGTGCTCGGCAAGGTGCGCTGCAGTGACTACAGGATGGTAAGAACTCGAATTAGCCTAGACCTGAGAAGGGAACGGAAGAAACTGGTACATAAGAAGCCGATCAATGAGTTAGCGGTAAGAGGGAAAATAGAGGAATTCCAGATCAAGCTACAGAACAGGTATTCGGCCTTAACTCAGAAGAGGACCTTAGTGTTGAAGCAATGAATGACAATCTTGTGGGCATCATTAAACAGTGTGCAATGGAAGTCGGTGGTAACTCCGTTAGGCAGGATACCAGTAAACTATCGCAGGAGACGAAAGATCTGATCAAGAAACGCCAATGTATGAAAGCCTCTAACCCTACAGCTAGAATAGAACTGGCAGAACTTTCGAAGTTAATCAACAAGCGTAAGACAGCAGACATAAGGAAGTATAATATGGATAGAATAGAACATGCTCTCAGGAACGGAGGAAGCCTAAAAACAGTGAAGAAGAAACTAGGAATTGGCAAGAATCAAATGTATGCGTTAAGAGACAAAGCCGGCAATATCATTACTAATATGGATGAGATAGTTCAAGTGGCTGAGGAGTTCTACAGAAATTTATACAGCACCAGTGGCACCCACGACAATAATGGAAGAGAAAATAGTCTAGAGGAATTCGAAATCCCACAGGTAACGCCGGAAGAAGTAAAGAAAGCCTTGGGAGATATGCGAAGGGGGATGGCAGCTGGGGAGGATCAGGTAACAGCAGATTTATTGAAGGATGGTGGGCAGATTGTTCTAGAGAAACTTGCCACCCTGTATACGCAATGCCTCATGACGTCGAGCGTACCGGAATCTTGGAAAAACGCTAACATAATCCTAATCCATAAGAAAGGGGATGCCAAAGACTTGAAAAATTATAGACCGATCAGCTTACTGTCCGTTGCCTACAAACTATTTACTAAGGTAATCGCAAATAGAATGAGGAACACCTTAGACTTCTGCCAAGCAAAAGACCAGGCAGGATTCCGTAAAGGCTACTCAACAATAGATCATATTCACACTATCAATCAGGTGATAGAGAAATGTTCGGAATATAACCAACCCTTATATATAGCTTTCATTGACTACGAGAAAGCATTTGATTCTGTCGAAACCTCAGCAGTCATGGAGGCATTACGGAATCAGGGTGTAGACGAGCCCTATGTAAAAATACTGAAAGATATCTATAGCGGCTCCACAGCCACCATAGTCCTCCATAAAGAAAGCAACAAAATCCCAATAAAGAAAGGCGTCAGGCAGGGAGATACGACCTCTCCAATGCTATTCACAGCGTGTTTACAGGAGGTATTCGGAGACCTGGATTGGGAAGAAATGGGGATAAAAGTTAATGGAGAATACCTTAGTAACTTGCGATTCGCTGATGATATTGCCTTGCTTAGTAACTCAGGGGATCAACTGCAATGCATGCTCACTGACCTGGAGAGGCAAAGCAGAAGAGTGGGTCTAAAAATTAATCTGCAGAAAACTAAAGTAATGTTTAACAGTCTCGGAAGAGAACAGCAATTTACAATAGGCAGCGAGGCACTGGAAGTCGTAAGGGAATACATCTACTTAGGGCAGGTAGTGACGGCGTATCCGGATCATGAGACGGAAATAATCAGAAGAATAAGAATGGGCTGGGCTGCGTTTGGCAGGCATTCGCAGATCATGAACAGCAGGTTGCCATTATCCCTCAAGAGAAAAGTATATAACAGCTGTGTCTTACCGGTACTCACCTACGGGGCAGAAACCTGGAGGCTTACGAAAAGGGTTCTACTCAAATTGAGGACGACGCAACGAGCTATGGAAAGACGAATGATAGGTGTAACGTTAAGGGATAAGAAAAGAGCAGATTGGGTGAGGGAACAAACGCGAGTTAATGACATCTTAGTTGAAATCAAGAAAAAGAAATGGGCATGGGCAGGACATGTAATGAGGAGGGAAGTTAACCGTTGGTCATTAAGGGTTACGGACTGGATTCCAAGGGAAGGGAAGCGTAGCAGGGGGCGGCAGAAAGTTAGGTGGGCGGATGAGATTAAGAAGTTTGCAGGGACGGCATGGCCACAATTAGTACATGACCGGGGCTGTTGGAGAAATATGGGAGAGGCCTTTGCCCTGCAGTGGGCGTAACTAGGCTGATGATGATGATGATGATTTTCCGCCTTTATTAAGTGTTTATACATGCTTGCTTTTTTTTGCGTGCTTGTACACATAACACACAAGAGACTTCAGACAAGATGATATGAACCAACTCAAACTTGAAGTACAACTTGCTATCTGAAGTAAAATTTTGCTCGATTACGCATCTTGGAGGCGCATATGAAACGCAAGAGGCTTCAGACATGAGGCTTCACAAACCAGTGCGAACAGCAAGTATAAAGTGTTATCAAGTAAAGAAAACATCAGCAAACTTTGGCTATTCCTCTGCTTCCAAATTCATGTACCGTGACGACAGTTAGCCCCCCCCCCCCCCCCCAATTCTATCCAACGTCTCCAACTTTGTGCGGAGCTCCCGCATTCCTATGCACAGTCTCCCAGCTGCACGTAACGACGACAAGACTCTATGACTACGACGGCGCAGGGACGTCGATGACATGATGACGGCGACAGTGGCTAGCAAAGACACTTTCCGAATATGCATCGCGCCCTCTGCCAACCCTGCAATAAGTACGAAGCGCTCAGGATGTGCGACAACTGAGTGGCTTGCGCGTACTGTTCCAAACTACATATTGCCGTGTGAGTTTGGTGTTTATATTGGTAATGGTGCGAAAAACTTTGTTTCATTCGCCGTATATGGTGAGGGTGAAGTCGAGGGTGAGGGTGTGGCCTGATGACGACGGCATAGAGGATGCATGGATGGACACAGCAAAGCCTATTTCGAGGTCTTAACTGCTTTATAAGCGTGCCTCGGAAATGATCAGCTCGGTCAGCCAAGCGAATTGGCGCACTGAAAGAGCGGCAGTTTAGCTTCGCGACGGCGGCCCAGTTGACAAGCGGCGGTAGTTCCTATATTTCCCTTAATGGTAATGAGCATTAGTGTCAACTTTCCCGCCTTTATTCCTTTGTCGCTGCTCGCATATATATGAGCAGTAATGAAGGTATCTCAAGCCAGTGCTGAGGACGGACTAAAATAGCAATAAAAGACGGGCGTCATAGGGACGGAAATGCTTAACGCCTGAACGCTCCGTTCTTTTCTTATTCAGGTGATGGTTCTTGTCGCACCGAAGAAAGAATACTGATACAAAAAAAAGAAAGAAGAAAAGAGGATATCGTGGACGGAAGACCGAGCAGGCACGCGAATACCCAGCCTTTCTTTCTCCCATCATGAGTATTCAGTACTGTGTGGCGAGAGCATGTTGCCTTTCCATGTGACCTTACTTCGGGAAATACTCAAATTGAAACCAGTGAATGCAAAAAATAAGGGAGGTTTTATAGGAGTAGAGAGGAATATGTATTCTTGGCTCACTTGGTCTTGTTCTTAGAGCTTTGCTCTGCTGTGCAAGAAGATGACAAAGAAGAAACGCTGCGAGCTGGTAAGAGCCAAGAGCTTGCAGCTGTTCTGAATAGTGATGCGTCACTTCTCTTGACACCTTGACAAATGCACTCATTGATGCGATTTTCTGGTTGACACACGTGTCCTGCGGTTGGGAAGACAACGTAGAACACTGTCTTCACATCGCAATATTAGCAGTCGCCACATAGGAGCCACATTGTTAGAATACGTTGTACAAATATTGGGAGACGGAGGCTGAGAGTACTCTCTATTCGGAAAATACTAGGGAAATGCACAACCAATCGAGCGTGAGGCGAAGATGAGAGGCGATGGTGATTCCTATATACATTTGAAAGTTATCAAGCCTGCACTTGGTGCTGACAGTGTATACAAAATGCGAAGTTTTCCTTGCAACTTGCAGCCTAGATAAATTGTTATTACGCTGTGGGGACTGGAGCTCAGATAAACTCCACCGCATACTTCATTCCGGGCGTCAGTAAATGGCTCTATCGTTGTAATCTGCATGCATATGGCAGAATACTGCCCCAAAATGCCATAACGTAGCGCCTTTGTCAAAAGAAAGGCACTCCACATACGACTGCAGCTGACCCAATGGCGCTTAGTCGGCCTCCTGTTGCGTTCGCATTGAACTCTAGGGCTTTGCGTGCAAACACCACGATTTAATTATGAGGGACGCAGTAGTAGGGGGGGCTACGGATTAATTTTGACAACCAGGGTATCTTTCACTTTAGCTTTGTACGGTAGCTTTGTACGCGTTTACGTGGTGTTGTAATGAAGGTAATGAAGAAAAAAAAGAAGCCACCGTGGCGTCGGGGAAGCGTGCTGGTGTCGCACCCCGGAGGTCTTGGTTCGATTCCCACCCACATCGAAATTTGCCTAATATTCTTTTCAAAGCTGTTAATTTACTTTGATTTACTAATCGAAACTCATGGAGGACGAGGTGAACTTTCGACTTCTGTTCCCACACCCAAAGATTTTTGGCGCCAAGTGTGCCGCAGGCGCCACAGTATGCAGTCAGGTATTAGCAACATTCCAACTGCTAAAGGCTTTGCTCCCTCCGAAAAACGTAGTTTGCTGCAGTTGCCTTATGTCACGCAGTGGCATGTTAGCAGAATCTGCTGTCCAGAAGCCTTGAAGGCCGACCTGCTTACAAGGAGGGAATCAATTCAATTATGGGGCTTTACGTGCAAAACCACGATCTGATTATCAGGCACGACGTAGTGGGGGACTACAGAAATTTGGGCCAACTGAGGTTCTTTAACGTGAACCTAAATCTAAGCAAACAGGTGTTTTCGCATTTTGCCCCCATCGAAATGCGGCCGCCGTGGCCGGGAGTCTACATCGAGTGACGAAATGGCCTCAGAATCGCGCTGGCACAGGACTTCTTATTTAATATTGCTCTCACACAGCCACTCGGTGTCACTCGAGGGGATCGAGCCCCTCGGATCCCCTTATTCGTCTCGCTCACTGCGAATCGAGGGCCTCGAGTTTGGAAGTGTTGATCCCATGAGCACGCATACGACGTGTTTATTGGCCAGTTAGTTGCCTGCTCCTAAGCTCACGTACCACGTGACGCTTGCCGTTGAAAGGATGCGCCACATGCGGCACCTTGGCAAGAGCGGCTCTGGCTAATACTACCAGCGGCCCTATAAACGTAAAACTATTCCAATCTCTTTTTTATTGCAATCTCCTGACATCAAATTTGCGTAAACGCCGTAAACGCCGACGCAACCATCGGGCAGTGACCCGCAGCGCTGCCTCAACAGCCCAATCAAACGCCCTCTTATTTTATAGGAGGTCACTTTTTCTTTGCTTTCAAAACGAAAAAAATTGCCTAGATTGAGCGGTTTTTCGTTTGTAATTGGCTGCCAGGAGGCGAGGAGCACGTTCTAGTAGAGAGGGTTTCGATGGGGCCGAGCCAGCGCACTGAAAATAGATAACCGGATGAAGAGGGTGGTGCCGGTGTCTGCAGTTGGTTCGGTTTCCCTTACTTAGCTTGCGGTGGCTGGTCGAAAATCACGGGGGCGTGCAACGGAAGGTTAAGAATGCCGCTAAAACGGATCCTAAGGAAGGAAGAGTTGGCATAGCGAGGTCGTTAACGTGCCGAAAGTGCTCGAAAACGTTACACGTCCACGCGAGTAGCCAGTGCCATAGCGATCGGCGGCAGCCATCTTTTATTCCTTTCGCAACGGGGCAGCCTGCGGCTACTCAGAAAAAAATCCAGTTTCGTTCGGCATATTATTGCATCTTTATCGCGTACACGTCACTTTGACGCGGTGAGTTTTCGCGCTTTTGTGACGTCGCGTGACAGGCAGGTGAAGTGGGTGCAGACCGAAAAATTTTCAATAATATCCGAGGGCTAATGGCGAAAAGTTGTCGAATGAGAAATAGCTATTTTTACATTGTTGGGTACAATCATGCATTATCAGTGTCTACACGTCATATCAGATGGGGAGCTACCGCGGTTTTCGTGACGTCGCGTGACAGACAGGCGAAGTGGGGGTGGTCCAAAAAGTTTTTGACCAATCGCGGAGGGCTGATTGCAGAATCGGAATAGAAAATTTTGGAATAGCTTTACGTTATAGCGCTACTGGGTTAAGCTTTTGTAAATACACAAATACTTTAAACAGTAGACGAGAGAATAGTGCCGCGGCCGCTTAATTGGTAAAGCACTGCACGCGTATTGCGGATGATGCGGGCTCAGTCCCCAGATTCTCCAAGTTATCTTTTCGTGCGCTTTCATTTCTCTTTAATCGCGCACTTCACGTACTTTCTAGGGCCTATGTATGTACCTATCTATGTATCGATGTATGATTGTATCTAACCCTTTTCCTGCCTACCTGGGTCACTGGGTAGTCCGTGATCGAACGGTAAGTGCATCGGACTGTGCTTAGGAAACACGGTTCCAAACCAACCGTCGGAACAACTTCTGTCACTGAGCATGTGGCAATGCGTCCATACGCACCGCTGTTCAACGAACCTCTTTCAGGCCGACATGGGTCACTGTAGATGCAGGACTGGGTAGGCACCACTTTTCGAGGAAACTCTTTGATGCCGACTTCGAGCAATGGGCATGTGCCACTCGGTCTGTGCTGATCTTCAATAAACCTCTACTTGGGTCACTGGGTGCGTGCCAGTGGGAATGTGCTGTTTTACAATGACGAAGAAGGTCCTTTAATATTCTCCGATGCTAGACGGAATCGAGCCCACGTCACACGGCTTCCTCAAGGACAGGAACTCGAAGCTTTAGCAGGCTGTGCCACAAATACACTGGGTATGTGCCACTCTTCAATGAACCTCCCGACAACTTGGCTAACTGAGTATGTGCCACTGGGTGTGTGACAAGCGAGGGAACAATTCTCATCGTTCGTAGGCAGAGGCGCGTGCACTCACTGTCTCGGAGGCCACTCGCGGACTTCCCGCCAGCGCCACTAGATGGCGCAGCGTGTGCAGAAAGAAGCGCGAGAGAGGAGTCCGGTTGCCGGCACGGCGCGTTTCTTAACGTTAGCACACACCGGCGCGCCATGCATTTCGGAGGCCACGCGCAGGTTTCGCGGTGGTGCCGCTAGATGGCGCCGACTTCTTAGGAAAGCGGGAAAGAGGACCCTCGTTGCAGGACACGCCTCATACATAGCTCGTTCGGACAGTGGCAATACTTTGTGTCGCCACGTTTATTCAATGCTAAACGGATTACCGTCGACAGTCATCGTGAGTGATCATTTTTTTACATTTCAATGTAACATACCAATTATGCTTTCTTTTGCTTCATTTTTTGTTACTTGGCATGGTTGTGACGAAGAAAAATATTCGGGCAGAACTCACCTACGATGCCTATTCAAGTATGCGAATAGCCGAAACACATCATCTGTGAGGTGTTTACTGCAAACTGGGCTCCGCTCTCGCGTTTCCCTCTGTACACACTGCGCCATTTAGCGGTGTTCCCGCGAAGACCAGTCGTGACATTTCTAGATGTGTGGCGCAGCAGTACGTAAGAACACTGAGAATTAATCCCTCCCTCCCCGCCGCAGACATCCGTGGTCCAACGCGCTAAAGCATGACGCGTTTTGAATTCCGCCCAGCATCGGAGAAACCTTAATGGGCTTTAGACTGGGGCACAACCTTCAGATTAGACCGAGATTATTAGTTCGACTGCAGTACCTTCGGCATCGGCCCACATTTTTAGACTGCATTTTCGTCGGAATCGGCCCACATAAATGGTTAGACAAGTTGGATAGTCGGAAAGAAAACTAGTCTGACAATGGCAGTGCCAATGCCAATGCTATTAACAATAAAGTCATGCTTCTCGGAATCTTCTCGATCACCGAGAAAATGACTGGTCAAACTTTTCGAACGCAGTGTTTCTCTCACAACACGTCTGCCATACAAACAAAACACGCTTTACAGGGGCAAAAAGAGACGAGCTGAAGCAAGAATGTTTTCTTTGTGCGGGTGAACAGCACTTGCCACACTTCTTGTCCTATATATATATATATATATATATATATGTATATATATATCCATTATAGGCATAAATAACTGTACAAAGTAGATATTGTTGGAATCTCAGCGCTGACGCCCGTTGTTGCAGCTGGGTCGCAAGCCACAAGGGTAGCGTTGGCCTGGCGGCCTGGGGCACAACTGGAAGCATCCGAAGGTCCCGGCAAAGCATGAGTCGACTGGTAACAGAACAACTTGTTTATTCTAGCATCGCAAAAGAGCGGGCGGTCAGGTCGACCGAAGTGGAGAGACTGGAGAACACGTTACTCAACAGAAGAAATCGGAGCCTCTCCCTTGGCGTCCGGGGGCAGCTGCTTTTATACTCTCGCAGTTGAGGGCAAGAAGGAACGCCTCTATAGACGCGCACGTGACTTCGCCGCTCGGGCACGTTGGGACGAGTAGGTGACGCATCCGCCGGGCCGGCGCCGCTCGGCCACGTTGGGACGAGTAGGTGACGCATCCGCCGGGCCGGCGCCGCTCGGGAACGTTGGGACGCGTAGGTGACGCATCCGCCGGGCCGGCGCCGCTCAGACCTCCTCGCACACAGTTGGGGGAGCTCCTCTCCCCGGCTGCCGCGCTTCGACAAGCGTGGGTACCAACATGCACACACACACACACACGCACACGAAGACACGTGGCATTGGAACATGCCTGGACGCGCTTGGCGGGGAGGCGTAGCGGCGGCGCCGAACGGGCCAAAATGTCTGCCGCTTTGAACGAAGCCCCGGCGTCCGTTGCATCCGCGCCGGCTATACCGCGCGTCGTAGGCGAAACGTAACAGACCGCCCCGCCGGGGGAAGGAGATCCCGATGGTCAGGGGACTGCATCCGCTGTCCGGAGGAATGTCGCTAGATGATGCTCATAACCGAAGTCGAGCGTCCCTCGACGTTTCTTGAGCGCAGCGCACAGAGAAGGCCTCGTTCTCTCGTTCAGGTTCACACAGAACACTGCAAAGTGACTTCGGGAGAGTTGACATTTTTGTTCTCGTTCCCGGCAAGCGGTAGAACTAAGCCGAAACTCAACCGCTCAGTCAGCAAGCACGAAACAATCTTCACTAAGCCCTGCCAGGCTCTTTCCCCTTTTATACCACTGCCTAGTTCCTTACAGTAGTCTAGCAGCACTCAGAACGCGTCCACAAATTGGAAAATTGCACTAGAAAGCACGTCATCACTTTGAAACACTAAACAAAAGCAATATGTTAAAAATCCTGCCTCAGGAAGAAAAACATCAGTAACAAACAATTTTGAGGCTGATTCCTACGTTAGGGGCTTCGACTTAAGCCATCGGCGTTACCGTTGAGACTCCCCTTTTTGTAACGCACCTCAAAGGAATATTGTCGCAAAGCGAGGCTCCAGCGCAGGAGGCGGCCATTTTTGGGAGAGATGGTCTGCAGCCATTGGAGAGGGCAGTGATCCGTCTCAACGATAAACCTCGAGCCGGCTAGGTAGCATGACAATTTCTGAACGGCCCACACGATACACGCACACTCTTTCTCGGTGGCGCTGTACGCCTGCTCACGACTGGTCAGCTTAGGACTAGCATACAGGACGGGGTGTTCTACTTCTCCATTTTCCCGTTGGCACAGTACAACGCCCATGCCTCGCTCACTAGCATCGCACTGAACAACGAACCCTTTTGTGTAGTCGGGCGATCGTAGCAGAGGCTGGCTTGTTAGGGCGCTCTTTAGGGCGCTAAAAGCTCTTTCCTTTGTCTCGTCCCAGACGACTGTTTGCGGCTCTGTCTTTCTTAGAGCATCCGTCAGGGGAGCCGCGATATCAGAGTACCTGGGGATGTACCTCTGATAGTAGCCGGCGACACCTAAGAACGACCGAATATCGGTCTTCGTGCGCGGTTGCGGGAAGTCTCGCACAGCGGCCACCTTTATTTCAGAGGGGCGGCGACGACCCTGACCAATCACGTGACCGAGGTAGACAACCTCGGCCTGTGCTAACTGGCACTTAGGAGCCTTGACTGTCAAGCCCGCTTCGCGCAGGCGGGTTAGCACTGCCCGCAAGTGTGCCATATGCTCAGACCAGGATGCGGAGAATATCGCTACGTCGTCTAGATACGGTAAAGCGAATTCTTGCTGTCCCCGCAACACTTTATCCATGAGGCTTGAAAAGCAGTATGGCGCGTTCTTCAAACCAAAACTCAAAACTTTAGGACGGAACGTTCCCATTGGTGAAATGAACGCCGCATACCTACTAGCCTCTTCTGTAAGTGGAACCTGCCAATAACCCCTGACAAGATCTAGGGTGGAAATAAACTGAGCGCTACTAACTTTCTCAAGGCGCTCCTCGATGATAGGGATCGGATAAATTTGGTCCTTAGTGATGGAATTAAGCCTGCGGTAGTCGACGCAAGGACGAGGTTCCTTGCCCGGTACCTCAACTAAAATCAAAGGGGAGGTATAATCACTCTCACCCGCCTCAATAACACCGAGCTGTAGCATTTTCTTTACCTCAGCCTCCATAACATCGCTCTGGCGGGGTGACACCCGGTACGCCTTGGATCGTACTGGCTCTGGGGAGGTAAGTTCTATATCATGAGTAAGGACAGAAGTCCTACGAGGCCTCTCAGAGAACAGACCTTGAAACTCTTGTAAGAGCTGGTGTAGTTCGGTTTTCTGCTCAGGCGACAGCGATGCTCTACTGATTAAGTCACTAATGACTTGATCGGTGTCTTTCCTGTTCGTCACTGAGCCTAGTCCCGGAAGCTCGACCGGAAGCTCTTCAGGAACGTTTACCATCATGCACACCACTGCTTCCCTTTGTCTATACGGTTTGAGCAGATTACAGTGGTAAACTTGCTGTGCTTTCCGCTTTCCTGGCAGACTCACCACGTAGTTGACGTCCGACAGTTTTTGAACAATTCGTGCTGGGCCCTCCCACTGCACGTCTAGTTTGTTTTTTAGCGATGTGCGCAATATCATGACCTCATCGCCCACCTCAAAACGACGGGCCCTGGCTGTCCGATCATAATAAACCTTGGCCCTCTGCTGGGCCTTTGCCATTGCTTCACCTGACAACTCCTGTGCCCTTCTTAAGCGTTCGAGGAGCTTAAGCACGTACTCCACCACGACTGGGTCGTCGC
Source organism: Dermacentor variabilis (assembly GCF_050947875.1). Classification (NCBI taxonomy): domain Eukaryota; kingdom Metazoa; phylum Arthropoda; class Arachnida; order Ixodida; family Ixodidae; genus Dermacentor; species Dermacentor variabilis. Next base: position 40,265,710 of record NW_027460280.1, on the reverse strand, counting down.
CCCTGCCTTCCCACGATTCTCGAAGCATGCGAAGCGGAGATCGCAGCGAGCGACCGTACACCAGCTCAGCTGGCGAAAACCCCGTAGCCGCATGCGGCGCGGTCCTTAATGCAATCACCCCAGGCAGACACAGCTCCCAGTCAGTTTGATGTTCAAAATACAATGCTCTCAACACGCGCTTCATGACGGAGTGGAGCTTCTCAACGGAATTCGACTGTGGGTGGTACACTGAGCTGTGTAACAGCTTTACCCCACACCTTTCGAGAAAAGTTGTCGTCAAAGCGCTAGTAAACACTGTGCCCTGATCTGATTGGATTTCCGCAGGAAAACCAACTCGTGCAAATATGGACAGTAGTGCATTGACTATCTCAACTGAGCTGAGTTCTTTAAGCGGCACTGCTTCAGGGAACTTTGTCGCTGGGCAGATCACAGTCAAAATGTGTCTGTACCCCGTGGCTGTTACCGGCAGAGGTCCCACTGTATCAATAACGAGCCGTCTAAAAGGCTCCGTAATGATAGGTACCAATCTCAATGGCGCCCTCGATTTGTCCCCTGGTTTGCCCACCCGCTGACAGGTGTCACATGTCCTCACAAAGTGGTCTGCGTCCCGAAAACACCCTGGCCAATAGTACTCTTGCAAGAGACGGTCCTTAGTTTTCTTAACTCCTAGGTGTCCGGACCACGAACCCCCGTGCGACAAGCGCAACAGATCCTGACGATAGCATTGAGGCACGATCAGCTGATCGAACTCCACTCCCCTGCGGTCTAGATACTTCCGGTACAGGACCCCACCTCTTTCCACAAAGCGAGCACTTTTCTTGGCGATACCTTCCTTGACAATGCAGCGTATGTTTTCTAGGCGGCCATCCTTTTTTTGCTCGGCTATCAAAGCCGCCCTGCTGACTTTTAGCAACCTATTAAGTCCGTCTGACGTAGGCGCGATGAGCAAATCTGCAGATAGCTCTTCTAACTTTCCCGCATCGGTAATTTCCTCTCCAGTATCTGGTGCCTTTAACGTTACAGGCTCAATTTTATTCAGTTCGGGCGTGCTCTGAATATCAGCTTGCTGCGCCTCTGACCCTTTCTCATTGTTTGACAACGTCGGCCCCGCAACTACCGCCTTTGCAGCGAGCTCCCGAACCTTCGATCTGGTTAAGGCCTGAACGCTAGCCTCACCAAACAAAAGCCCCTTCTCGCGCAGGAGGTGATCGGACCTGTTCGAAAATAGGTACGGGTACTGGGGGGGCAGCATAGATGACACTGCGGCCTCCGTCTCAAGTGCTCCGAAAGGTCCTTCAATAAGCACTTTTGCTACGGGCAGACACACGCTATGAGCTTCCACGGCTTGCTTGATCCATGCGCACTCGCCCGTGAACATATCGGGTTCTACGTAGGAGGGGTGAACTACATCCATCGTAGCTGCGGAATCGCGAAGCACTCGGCACTCTTTCCCGTTCACGAGGAGGTCTCGCATGTAAGGCTCGAGAAGCTTCATGTTCTCGTCAGTGCTGCATAATGACAAAAACACGACTTTTGTTTTTGTTTCCGGACACTGCGCCGAAAAGTGACCCGGCTTCTGGCACGTATAACAAACGCGCGCTTGCCTCGTCTCGAACCACTTTCTGTGTTCGGCTTCGGCTGCCGCCGTCTCCTTACGTTCGGTCGGACTTTCACTCGCATCCGCACTACGTGTGTCCCCCCTTGCTCTCATGGGTGTGAACTTCGGCCTCTCAAACTTGGAGCCAAATTCACCCTTTTGACCGTCCTTAGCTCCGCGAGCCCGACGTGTCACAAACTCCTCGGCTAGCTCAGCGGCTTTAGCCACCGTACAAACGTCTGGCCTATCCAAGACCCAGTACCGCACGTTCTCAGGTAACCGACTATAAAACTGTTCCAGCCCGAAACACTGCAGAACTTTCTCGTGGTCACCAAACGCTTTCTCTTCTTTGAGCCACTCCTGCATGTTTGACATAAGCCTGTAGGCAAACTCTGTATATGACTCACTTTTGCCTTTCTCATTTTCCCGAAACTTCCGACGGAACGCCTCCGCTGACAGCCTGTACTTTTTTAGCAGACTCGATTTCACTTTGTCGAAATCCTCTGCCTCCTCTCTATTCAAGCGAGCGACTACGTCGGCCGCCTCGCCGGGTAACAAAGTGAGCAAGCGCTGTGGCCACGTTTCCCGAGAGAACCCCTGCTTCTCGCAAGTTTGCTCAAAGTTAACCAGGAACAAACCAATGTCCTCTCCAAGCTTAAACGGCCGCATCAGGTCAGTCATTTTGAACAATACTCGTTCTCCTGCACCGTGTGCCTGACTTCCATTACGAGCGCGCTCCATCTCTACCTCGAGACGCTTCATTTCCAAAGCGTGGTCGCGCTCTTCTTTTTCTTTCTCTTTTTGTTCTTTAAGTTCGCGCTCCTGTCTTTTTGCAGTCTCCCTCTCCTCAATGGTCTCAAGGCGTTCCGACAGCTCGTCATCCTCAGCTTCTAACTCAAGAATAGCCCTTAGCAGTTCTGGTTTTCTGAGTTTGTCCGAGACATCCAGACCCAACTCTCTTGCAAGCTCCAGCAATTTCGGTTTGCGCAACGACTTCAAATCCGTGGCTGCTCTGAATGCTGCTTTCTCTACTGCCTACTATTGTCTTGCCGCAAACTAACCCGGCAGCAACGACAACCACAATTACCAGCTCTGTTTCTGACACTAACAAAAGCCTGGCAAAACTCAGAAGAAGAAAGTCCCGCACTCACCAAACCTCGCAGCCAAGAATTCAGCGCAGTCGTTCCGCTGCAGGCAACCAGTCATCACACAGGGCTCGTTGCACTGCTCCCGGATGGTCGTTGTGCTGCTCAGCATACAGTCAACTGCATATCTTCGCTGCTGGCCTCCGTTGTCGCGATCTCACCGCTGGCAGACAGTTGTTGGAATCTCAGCGCTGACGCCCGTTGTTGCAGCTGGGTCGCAAGCCCCAAGGGTAGCGTTGGCCTGGCGGCCTGGGGCACAACTGGAAGCATCCGAAGGTCCCGGCAAAGCATGAGTCGACTGGTAACAGAACAACTTGTTTATTCTAGCATCGCAAAAGAGCGGGCGGTCAGGTCGACCGAAGTGGAGAGACTGGAGAGCACGTTACTCAACAGAAGAAATCGGAGCCTTTCCCTTGGCGTCCGGGGGCAGCTGCTTTTATACTCTCGCAGTTGAGGGCAAGAAGGAACGCCTCTATAGACGCGCACGTGACTTCGCCGCTCGGGCACGTTGGGACGAGTAGGTGACGCATCCGCCGGGCCGGCGCCGCTCGGGCACGTTGGGACGCGTAGGTGACGCATCCGCCGGGCCGGCGCCGCTCAGACCTCCTCGCACACAGTTGGGGGAGCTCCTCTCCCTGGCTGCCGCGCTTCGACAAGCGTGGGTACCAACATGCACACACACACACACACGCACACGAAGACACGTGGCATTGGAACATGCCTGGACGCGCTTGGCGGGGAGGCGTAGCGGCGGCGCCGAACGGGCCAAAATGTCTGCCGCTTTGAACGAAGCCCCGGCGTCCGTTGCATCCGCGCCGGCTATACCGCGCGTCGTAGGCGAAACGTAACAATATAGATCTCTTAAAGAAGAGAGAACAGATTAAGGCGAGTAAGCAATATGCTAGACTGATGAGCATGTACAGTGGGTATCCCACGCAAGTTGAATATGCCATGTAGCTCGACAGAGACAAGGTAATGTTGTTTGCCGTCGCTTGAAGATACTCAGACTATATTTCGCATTCCGTCTAATTACATAATCTGTCCTAATTAATTAATCAACTTCTCCCGATAGAGCTTTCTGTAGTTCAATGCGTGCTAAAAAATATGTTTTTCCAAGCATGAGAGAAGCCTGCGAATACACGCAAAGTGCCGCGAGCGGCCACTCGCGCGGAAATTTTTCGTGCATGCGCGGGTTGCTGTTTTCTCTACACGCCCAGTAACCGGCTAATACTTCAGGTCGATGCCACTCTAGCTGCACTGTATGACCGCAGTTTGCCGGCGTCATCGAGAAAGAGTCGTTGTTGTAGTCGCCGCTCTGTTTCTTATCTTCGAATGACGTGAAACACCGTCGAAATTCCACTAAAAGGCTCTCGACATGTCCTGCCGTCTTATTATCGCACTGACGTTTGTTTTCTCCGTCTCCTTCCTTTATCTTATTGCATAGACGCTTATCTTCGAATTGATAACCAATTAGAATTTATTGAAACAGACAGCATGGCTATTGCACTTATAGGTATGGTACGTCTAGAAAAAAGTTGAAGCATTCAGCGTTAAAATTGACCAGAAGTGACTGTGTCGGCAATCCTAATACCGACATGAGTCGGGCTAGCAACATCTAAAGAAATCGACCTGCCCAGCCTCGGTCACATTATAATGAGCTCCTTAAAATGTGTCGATGAATAGCGGCATGCTGTTTGGACTAGCCCAGCAGAAAGCCTCGAACGACGTCGTTGGCGCTAATGTATGCAAATAACCTTGACTGTTGATCATTCCCGGTGCTCCCCAATTGAGCAAATACTTGTCAACGTTGAAAGGTAAGGTGAACACGTGAAACAAAAGCTGTACATCTCAAAGGGGATGTGCAGCGAAGCTGTTGCCGACATTAGACAAGCACAACCGGCCGTTAGACAAGTACCACCAACTCAACTGACGTTAGACGACGCTAGACAAGCACCACCATCACAAGCGACGTACGTCTCGCGCTCGCGCACGTGTGCTATAGTGTACTGGAATAGGGTAGTGTGTCGTCCGGCGGCGAAAGCGTGCCTGTTTTTGCGATGACGGCCGAGAGTGCTGGAGCACGCCGGTCTACTGCAGCGCCATCTGTCGCTGCAGCCTGGAGTCATTGATCGCAAGAAGAAAAATAATGGTACAACACAGGGCCTCCGGGATTGGCAGTTTTGGTTGTCGCGGAGGTCATGCATGTACGTTTGGAGCTCGCCGATGTGTGTGTGTGTGTGTTTGTGTGTGTGTGTGTGTGTGTGTGTGTGTGTGTGTGTGTGTGTGTGTGTGTGTGTGTGTGTGTGTGTGTGTGTGTGTGTGTGTGCGCGTGTGTGTGTGCGTGTGTGCGTGCGTGCGTGTGTTCGCATGCGCGAGCGCGCATTTAGGTTCCTGCATAATGATCACAACTCCTTGCTGCTTCGGATCGGGCACATTGAGAACATTGACTGTATTCTTGCCCTTCGGCGCCCTTTTACGGAGTGAAATATCTAAATGTTAGCGGCTGCATTCGTTACAGAGCAGTGTATTTTTTTCTTCAGTGAAACCTGACGGTCGCTTTTCTGGCTGATACAAAATGAAAGGAATTCCGTGCAACCGACCAGACACAGTGCAGGTGCTCTTACCGGGCTTTTCATCTTCGTGTCTTTCGAAATATTAAAAACATATGCGTGCTTACCGAACGGAACGAGGAGACGGAGTGTTTGTATGTCTTCTGCAACCGAAACGCTGAGTCATTGGCTGAGCAGACGATCAGGAACACCGCATGAACTGTGGTCGGAAACGTGCAAGCATAGACGGCTTTAGTGATGTATCTTAACAGTCTATGTAATTTATTTATTTTTTGCAAATTATAAGAATTTCAATTGTGCTTTGAGAGCGTTTTAGTTTATAAATGCAGGAAGTTTTGCACAACATGTTTAAATTTCGCACGCTAGGCACGCTGGTCGATCGCAGCGCCCTACTGGTGGCGTGATCGCAGAAGCGTTCCCGGTCCTCTGATTGTTTTTCTGCACGGACGACATACTGCCCCATTCCATACACCATACGTGTGCGAAGGTGCAGCATACATCCTGATTCTCCTAGGCCGTCCGACAAGCGCAAGTGCCTTATTGAACTAACTGACTTTTTCAAAGTAAATTGCGTCAGAAGATTCGTTAAGTACGCCTTACACACAAGCTGTCGATATGATAGCTTCGGAATGTAATTAGAATATATGAGAAAACATAATTCTGTTACGCTGTAGCTCAGACGAAGCCCATTTCCCGCTGCTGTTTGAGGTCTGAGTGGCTGCGCTCGCTAGATGGCAGTACCATTTTTGGACAGTGTTTGCCATAACGTCGATTAAAGCCGAAATGGCGGCAATCGATGGTCCGCCATCCCGATAGGCGCGTCTCCACTAAAGGAAGCCAACGTGACTCCTCCCTCAGCGCGGCTTCCAGCCGCGGCAACGCGCACTTCTGCTAATCCTGCGGTTCGGCTGCACTAGGACTGCCGTCGGCAGGCCCTGCAATTTCAACAACTAATAATACTCCTAGATGGCGCTTATTTAGAGCCTCGTAAACGAAGGAAAGACTTACTCAAGCACCCACCAAGATAACCTGAAAATAAAGCGGAAGGGGAATTTAGCAATAATTAAACATAGAACACTTTGGGGGGGGCCACAAATATTAGGTGGTACGTTGAATCCGGAAAGCAGTAATGGCGCTAGGGCTAACGTTCGGAAACGCCATTCTGCGCTTAAAATCGGACATCTTGCCGGGGTTCGAAGTTAACCAAAGATCGGTAGGCCGGTTGACTTTGGGAGCCCACGGTGAAACCAGAAATCAGACAGTACATGGCGACATAGCGGTTGGGCCTCTTTTGAGGTCAGAGAAGCGCAGAGCAAAATTATTTTTGAAGAAAGACGCAGGAACATGGATCAAAATAAATGCGCTGATAAAGTGCACAAGTATCTCTACCTGAAAAGCGTGGACAGAAAATCGAGGAAGAGGTCAAGAAAGTTGGCGACCAGGTACAAGGTGTTGAAAATGTAAATAGACAACCGGGAGCCATAAAAAAGAAAGTGAGAAAAACGGAGACATTGAATTGGGTGCAAAAAAAGAAAAAAAAAAGAACATGGATATGTTTCTACGAGAAGAAAGAAATTAGAAAGGAAATTCTGTACGGTAACACAGAAGGCATTGCCTTGCTATTTGTGGCTCGAGCTGGTTGCCTAAGGACAAAAATATACCGGAGCAAACATTTGCAACAAGATGAGGCATGTGTATGGCAAAGCGAAAATGCGGAGATCATTCAGCACATCCTAATTGAATGCGAAGGTATTCATCCAATGAGATCCTTAGGAAACGTACACCTTCCAGAAGCGCTTCGATATAAAATGAACGGAAGCACCAACTTGTCAGCAGTCAAGATAAGCAATAGACGTTTAGGGCATTGGGAGAAAAAAAATAGGATGGATATTGATACGAGCGTCTCCGTTATAAGATAGGTAGCGGTATAAAAGGCAGCTAGAGAAGTTTTGAGGAAGAGAAAAAAAAAGTTCAGGAGATGCATACAAAAATGCTAGAATGAAAAACACATCCGATTAACTCAAGCAGGCTAGGTGACTGTTTGTCACCGCCCCGTTTCAAAGCGGATGCCAATAAATCACCACCACTACCACCACCGCCACCGCTACCACCACCACCACAACTACCACTACTATCAACATCATCATAATCATCATCGTGTGAGCTCTAGGCTCAGAGCAGCGCTGTTCATGGTCAACTTGAATGAATCCATGCCTTCCTAATGTGATCGCATCTCATAACGGCTACCCTTCGTTCAGAACGATCGTTGCGGCCACCTAAAAGGCGTCATCACCGAGAAATTGTAGCGAGGTTTAGATTAAGGGGACGCAAACGCTGGGGCCCCCTAGCGCTTGGTGTCACGGTACTGTGCATGTTCGGACCCTTCCGCAGGGGTCTGTGCATGCGCAGTACCGTGGCCCCAAGCACTAGCGGGCCCCAACGCTTGCGTCCCCCTAATCTAAAACTCTCTTGTATCAGCGCTCCCAACGGGACACGCTAGCACGCTAGTTCTTACTACAGAACGCGTTCTTATTCGCGCCGTGACAGGTGACTCGGTTAAGGATCTGTCTTGAAATAATAAGTTCCGAGATCCCCGGCTTGGCACAATTATTTATTCTACTCGGACTTGATATTAACCCGCCGTGGTTACTTAATGGCTGTGGTGTTGAGCTGCTAAGCACGAGGTCACGGGGTCAAATCCCGGCCACAGCGGCCACATTTCGATGGGGGCGAAATGCAAAAACATCTGTGTACATAGATTTAGGTGCTCGTAAAAAAACCCCGGGTGGTACAAATAATTCCGGAGTCCCTCACTACGGCGAGCGTCATAATCAGATCGTGATTTGGCACGTAAAACGCCATTATTTTTTAGCGCCTCATATTAGTCGAGCCATCGACGCTTCGATGTACGAGCCCAATGCACTGAAAAACAGTAGCCAGATTCACAAAGGTTTCCTTTCTTCTGAACTGTTTGTCTTTGGCTATGCTCGTTATCCCGACTGGAAAGCGACTGTTCATACGGTCCACTTTAGCGCACGAACTGATGCGTGCATGTGGACATTCGCCACATAACTTCTGCCGCTGTTGAAAACGCGCGCCTTTCATTAAATGCGACTACATTTCTCGGCTCCATATAGTTCCCGCAAGCTCGCAGTGTTGACGGGCCTATGCTGCCATTGCCTCTCTTTGTTGATGCGGGCGCACAATTTATGCGCTCTGCTATCACACGGTAGCAGCTTTTAGCCAGCAGTTGTCTACGCAACGCGCGGGGCGTGATCTCGAACTGCACTTCCTTGTGAAGCGACGCAAGGAAGCAGTTTGTGGAGCCAGCATGCTTGCGATATGTAGCGTTTCGTCAGAGGCTCACGATCCTGGGATTTTGTTTTCTGTTTTCTCCAGTTGTCCACATAATTAGAAAGGTGAAGCGCATACGACGCCGGTGGGACGCAATTAGACGACAACCGCGTAATGGCCGCGGCACTCTGCACCGCCGCTGCTGCCGCATGCCGTTCGTCGCCGTGTTGCTCGCCCGCGGAAGCAGCGCTGTGCTCGGCCGGCTGCGCGGCGGGCAACGTCGTTTCTCGGGGGAGACAGTATGGCCCTTAAACCAAGAGGCCTTAATTGAAGGAGCGCTTTCACTAGTGAAATAACGCCACCTCACCTACTCTGTCGTTACGCTCTAGTCATAGACGAGGCAACAGAAAATAAGAACCCGACAGCTTCGAATGCCCCCTGCCCCCATGGTCTCTCGGAAGTTTTGCGCGGCAATGCCGCTTCAACGATGGTGCCGTTATTGCCAGGAGTAATGCGATACGAGGCCCAAGTGGCACAGGACTCCGTCGGTACGTCGGCAGATTGCAAGTGATCTTGACTTTTTTCTCCTTTTTTTCCCCCGCACAGTGTGTTCAAGAAACCAGCGCTCTCTCTGTCACCGCCCGTCGCGGTGGGTTAGCGGCTATGGTGCTGTGCTGCTACGCGCGAGGTCGCGGGATCGAATCCCAGCCGTGCCGGCCACATTTTGGTGGGGGAGAAATAAAAAAAAAACGCCCTCTTGTGCATTGGGGGCATGTTAAAAATCCCGTGGTGGGTGGTCAAAATAAACCAGGCTCCCCCACTACGGTATGTCTCACAGTGAAATTGATCTTTTGGCACGTAAGTGCCCGGAATTCATGTTTTCTTTCACTCGAGAGAGATAGGCTGCTGTGTCGTAAAGTGCATGCCTTCTCGGACAGGTAGCGCTTAGCACTTGCCTGCTGACGTCATGTACCTACGTCACGTATACATGTCTGACGGAGTACTAGCAATAACGAAAGAGACTTCAGTTTTCGCACGTCGCCCCATCGTCTTGTTTTGCTGGTCGCTGCCTCGCCAGCTGCTGTGTAGCTCGGCTGGACCGAGCATGTCAGATCGTCGGCGTCACACCCCACTCGTCAACACCACATATGCCACATCTTCTTTAGCCACAACATGGCGAACAAGGTGTGAAAAGCGCGATGCTTTGATGTACATTCGTGTGCGCATGAAACATGATTGGCGATCCGGAGATCATTCAGGAGATAAACTCTTTTCTCCGCTTAAAGGGCAAACAGAAATATATTGTGGCATGATACTTGAGCTACAAAGAGAACATATTAGCGCTCCTTTCCTTTTCCTTGCAACTCGTTTTGAAATGCGCCACATTTTAAAAACGAGCACAAACAAGACCATTATCTAGACTCAAGAAAGAAGAAAACGCCACTGTTACACTGAAATAAGTAAGTTAAAATGCGGTGTTTAACGTGCGGAAGCTGCATTAAGGATGCCGTTGTGGAATACTTCGGAATAATTTTGACCGCCTCGCGTTGTCTAAACTCAAACCACAATACACGAGCGTTTTTGCATTCCGCCCTCATCGCAGTACCGCCATTGCGCCCGAGAAATAAACCCGCGACTTCGTGCACAGCAGCAGAACGCCATGGCCGCCTAGCTACCGCGGCGGGTTGAAAGAAAAGATTACAGCATGTGCGTTTTCTTTTTAGAGCGCAGCTTTTAGGCGCCAGTTCTTGCGGCGAGCGTCCGAGTCGCGTAACCGAGCGAATGAGCGCAGCGAAGGATGAAAGCGAACGCGGAGCGCAGCGGGGGATGAAAGACGCGAGGAGGAAAGCGGAAGAAAAAGATCCAGCGGAACCATGAGGCGGAAAGCGGAGGAGGAGGGTATCGCGAAAGCGTGAGAAGAAAAGCATAGTGCGGCGACGATGGCTACAAGATGGCGCCAGAGTAGCGCATGTCGTCTGGCAGGTTTGTCTGTGGTGACTTCTGTGAATCGCACCCACACGTCACGTACGCGCTGGCTCTCATGATCTCCAGATTAGCGAGGCAGTCGTGCCTCACTTTGCTCCGTTTGCATTGTGCCGCACGAGACATATTGTCCGCGCCAGCCAACATATCGCGAAATGAAAACACGTATAGAGAAGCGCTCAAATTTCGCCTTAGGGAGTGTCGTAATCGTTGGTGAACTTTTTTTTTTGAGTAACGTGTCAGCGCTGTTCATCTTGTATCTTACCGCCACCAACTTAAACCATCTTTTTGTGTTCACCAGGGCTGCAAAACATACCGCCTGCAAGGAGGTTTTCTAGCGGCCCGCGGCCAAAGCTATGGTGTGCTGGTACTGCAGTCAGAACACAGTACGTGCCAACTTCTAGCGGCGTCAGACACCTATAGCAAATTGTGTTCGAGAGTAATATCTTTTGTTATTTAGCGTCTTTAGTAACGCACGAACCCCTCAGGTATTCGCCAAGTTATCAAAGCCCGAAATTGAATAAACCATGCGGTTTCCCATTAAGTTTCAATTGAATGATCGCGGAAGGTAGGGCCTGGAAACAGCTTTTGTTTCACTTGTTTACCTTACTTTCAACGTTGACAAATATTTGCGCAATAGGGCAGCACCGGGAATGAGTGGCAGTCAAGGTTATTTGCATACATTAGCGCCAACGACGTCGTTCGAGGCTTTCTGCTGGGCTGGTCCAAACAGCATGCCGCTATTCATCGACACATTTTAAGGAGCTCATAATAAGGTGACCGAGGCTGGGCAGGTCGATTTCTTTAGATGTTGCTAACCCGACTCATGTCGCTATTAGGATTGCCGACACAGTCACTTCTGGTCAATTTTAACGCTGAATGCTTCAACTTTTTTCTAGACGTACCATACCTATAACTGCAATAGCCATGTTGTCTGTTTCAATAAATTCTAATTGGTTATCAATTCGAAGATAAGCGTCTATGCAATAAGATAAAGGAAGGAGACGGAGAAAACAAACGTCAGTGCGATAATAAGTCGGCAGGACATGTCGAGAGCCTTTTAGTGGAATTTCGACGGTGTTTGATGTCATTCGAAGATAAGAAACCGAGCGGCGGCTACAACCGCGACTCTTTCTTGATGACGCCGGAAGACTGCTGTCATACAGTGCAGCTAGAGTGGCATCGACCTGAAGTATTAACCGGTTACTGGGCGTGCAGAGAAAACAGCAACCCGCGAATGCACGAAAAATTTCCGCGCGACTGGCCACTCGAGGCACTTTGCGTGTATTCGCTGGCTTCTCTCATGCTTGGAAAAACATCTTTTATGTAGTGTTACGTCTCAACACGGCCAAGGGCATCAATTAGACGTTTACCACGAGGCAGCCTCACTCATTCATCAACGCCTATCCAGAAGTCAACGCAGCGTCGACACCGACTTTTGAAGGGACCACAAAAGACCCAACCCCTCCTCCTGCGTCTGACAACCTGAACTAATGATGAAAAGGTTCAACGTTGCATACTACCGCGGGAACGCCTTCGACCTCGGATTCCCAGATTGCTACGCGCTTGCTAAATATGCGGGGGCATATTTAGCAACATCGAAGGCGAAGTTCGGCGGAACGGTGCGATATCACGGGCGGGATATTGCGACCGATTCGACTATTGTGATTGGCGGCGATACAGTCATCAGATTCCCTAGTCTAGTCGCCTAGGGAAGACGACGGTATTAAACGTGGAGACCTTTCGTGCAGTGAAACGAGGGCTGACGTGTCCTGATGTGAACTCAGATGTTTAATATACTCCTGCATAGAGTGGGATTCCGTATCTGGAACCAGCGTAAATAATGTAAAATAAACTCTTTTCCCTTTATTCCCACTACCGGACGTACTTGTGAATGGGCTTGGTGGATTCTTGGCCCAAACGCCACCCCAAAACCGCAACAAACTGGTTGACAGCAGTGAGATCAAGAAGGCAGTCCTCACAATCTGGGATCGACGGACCTGGGAACATTGGCAAGCTCCAGGTAAACTGCGGACGGAAGAGCGACTTTTGTGGATCCGGGATCAGCAGACCTCCTCTTCGTGTCTCAGGGAGACACAACCATCGCAGTAACAGCATGCGGTCTTGAATGACTTGAGGAAACTTGAAGAGCGACTACGTTTTGACGCACGATAAGGACAGGGTTCTATCGGGCAATAAGCTGTGATTAATCGCCACAGGATGTGCGGTCAATACAGGGGAAGTCGTAGTCAGCTCTCGGAAAAGCAATGATATCACAGTGTGAAGGAAAGAGGAGCTGTTGCTCTTGGCAGCAAAGCTTGATATGGATATTAACCATAAGTTGAGGAAGCCCAAAATTCGTACGGCGACTGACGAAGTGGGTTTCGATGAGGACGAGTTCACGGTTGCTTGGGAAAAGATATGCCGCCAGAGGAAAGAAAGGGCAGAAGAGAAGGAGAGGCAGGAAAAAAGGGACCGAAGGGAGGCAGAAATTGAGCTCGAGAAATTAAAACTAGAGTAAGCGAGATTAGCGCGCGGCGCGGACTTGGCGCCGGCTAAAGTGGACAGCGTGAAAATGACGGGTTTGCATCAGCCGTACAAAACAGGGGATGGCATCGGTCTCTACCTGATTATTTTGGAAGAATTTGTGAGAAGCAATCATTTCACTAAGACTCATGGCCGGAGCGGTTGCTTGAGTTGCTGCCTGGAGAAACCTCGCCAGTCGTGGCCCGACTGAGCGCAGCCGCGGCAGGCGTGCACAATTCAGCGAAGTCGAGTTTCGCTCGCAAAATCCAGTCTTTCCCCAGAGGAGTTTCGGAATAGATTTCGAGAGGAAAGAAATAAGCCTAATGAAAGCTTTGTCGAGTTTGCGTGTCGCCTGAAGGATAATTTTGCAGAGTGCGTGAAAGGAGTAGGGGCGGATAACGTCAGTAAAATGGCAGATTTATCCCGCTTAGAGCGGTTTGACGAGACCCTAACGGATAACGTGCGCCTTTTGGTTAAGGACAGGCAAGAAGGTGTGCCGGTAAAGAGTGCAGCACAGCTGGCTGATGAGTATGTGGCAAGTCGTGGCTGTAGGCCACAGAGCAGTAGCGCACACGTACTACCAAAAGCCTTCCCCACCACAACAATCTTGCCCTCGGGGGCAGCAAAACACAAAGCGGCCAAAACAGCTAGCTCCGAGGAAATAGTTCAGCCGGAGGAAGAAATCTTTCCTATTTCCCCGACAGAAATTCAGGAAGAGGGTCAGGCGTTGTTTTAGGACGCTGAACACAGTGAAAAGAAAGAGGATGAAACAGCCAGCTCCGGCGACGTAGTTAAGTCGGAGATCTTTCCGATTTATCCGACATAAATTCAGGAAGAGGGTCAGTTTGAGGAGCCGCTAACGGAAAGAAGAGAAAGACACTCGGAAATGCCCACCAGAGACAGTGCTAAGAGAAAGAGGCGTCTCAAATTGAGGAATGCGACAGAGAAGGCAACGCGGCCGCGCAAATAGAAAGGCATAAACCCTGTAGGGAGCGCAGGGAAAGAGTTAGAAAGGAGCGTTTGTCGTTTGGAATGTTTCGAGTCAGAGCGCGTCCACGCCACCAAACAAAGAAGGACAGAAACAGACGGTCGGCGTGGAGGAGGAGAAATTAAGCAAGGGGGAAATCATGTTCCCCCTCGTTGGGTATTTTTCGCGGTGTAATCTGTATGACACGAGAGAGCGCGGTGCTAAGGTGACATGAAGTGGTCATACCAGGCTGTGAATTCGTAATGCAATGCCTAGAAGGCACGTTGGCAGTACCTAAGGTGTCGGGGGTCTGTAGCGATGGGAATGGACTACGTGCCATTTGTATTGCCTGGTTGACAAGGTTGACACGAAGAGCTGTCAGACTGCGCCCGCCTCGAGTACGGTTTAAAGAGATGACGCAACCGTCGGCCATTCGGAATGAATAACGGCGATACATGCTTTGTGGAAACAACAGTTTGTTTGTTTATCTTTTTTTAAAGCTAGGCTAAACGCTTTGAGATCTCCGAGATTGAAGATCGCTTCGATAGGCCAGTTGTGAGGCTTGTTTACATTGTTTTAGAAGCTCACTGATTGATACTCTGAACGATGGCTTTTGCGCCCATAAATTTTTGAAACTTTGTTTTCTCGATATATCGCTCTTTCTTTTTAAGCAAATAGGCTTAATTGTTTTTTGCGAGGTACGTTTGCAACGCAAATTCTAGGTTATTTGTTAGAAACAAGCAGTAGCGCGCTTGAGTTCACTTTTCGGAAGTGGTCCCGAGATTTCTTTTCTTTGAAAGTTAGATGCGTTATTTGGCGAAGCCGTTGTTTAACCGCACAATTTTAGAACGCGTTTGTACCGTTCCTTTAAGGAGTGTCTTGCTTGGACAGAGTGAAGCAAAGCGTTGGTGCGTGTCTCGCACGCGCATTCATAAGACGGCAGCGTTTTGAGTATCGCTTAGAGCGTGCGTGAAACTATTTAGAACTAATCTCGAATCTTCGTGCAGTTTCAAGCGTGTACTTTACGCAACATTTTTTTTCTTTATTGCGGGTCCTTTTTGGACAAGAGAAAAAAAAATAAACGTTAGTGCGGGAGTCATGCATAAGTGAAAGATTTGCGGAGCCTTATTAGGAATATGTGGGTTGTTTTGAGAGGAAAGCCTTCGCTTCGCGACCTGTGTTTGTGTCGCCAGACTTTTCCAGAGAATTCATTCTCAAGTATGACGCCAGCAACCGTGGTCTAGGTGTCGTCCTTGCACAACTTAATGAATGGGTTGAAGAGCAGCCCATGCTGCACCTCAGTCTAAAACTGACACCGCGAGACGCGGCGTTTAGCACCTCTGAGAAATAGTGTTTGCGCATCAGCCATTCAAGGGCTAGGATGCTATATTCAAGGCACGGAATTCAACGTGAAGAGCGACCATTGCCCTCTTGCCTGGCTGAAGCAAATGTTGAAAAAAAGGGAGACTCATTTGGCAGGAATACTACTTTGAGGTCAAGTATAGGAAAGGGAGCCAGAATAAGAATGCAGATGGGGCTGAGCCGGGAACTTTAGGCAACGAACTCAGAGATTTTGTTTAGGAACGTGCTTTGTACCTATCGCTATAGATGTTATTGAGATAGGCGAGCTATTTTTGTCTAGCCGAAAGCTGACCACTAAAAAGAGAGAGAGACAAACAGACAGACAAAGAACTTTATTAATGGTCCTGAGGAACCGGCGTTAGGGTACCTCCCTTTTCAGGGAGTCCCCGTAGCCGTCGCGGGCCGCACCCACGTCGGGGTAGGAAGATCGTGGTCCTCCGCCCTGTCGCAGGCCCTCTGGACAGCCCGTAGTTGCTCCGAGAGGTCGCCGCGCTTAAGGGCTGCCTCCCAGTCTGTTAGAGTGGTTAGCGATGAGCTGCGTAACGCAGGGCATTTCCAGAGCATATGGGATAAGGAGCAGTACGCCTCCCCACAGTCTGGACAGTGGGGTTCTACCTTAGACGCGAAGTGACTGAATCGGCCCCTGGAGGGAAATGACCCCGTTTGAAGCATGCGAAACGCCGACGATTGTGGTCTATTAAATTTAGGGTGTGGTAGCGGAAAGGCCCGCCGAGAGAGAGAGAGAGAGAGAGAGAGAGAGAGAGAGAGAGAGAGAGAGAGAGAGAGAGAGAGAGAGAGAGAGCGGGTGGGTGAATTAACACCAAGCAACACTAAGAAACACTAGTGTTCCGCTGTGAACCTGACATGGATTGTTGATTGGTCACGAGTGCAAGCTCCTCACAGGAACAATGTGTCTTGGCAGTGGACAAGCGCTAGAGGGGCCCAATATGCCATGTACCTATTTGAGCACAGCGCCTTACCGTGCCATGTACTCCCTGACGAGGGTGCCGGACCCCGACCGAGACGTAGGAAATGATAAGAAGTGCAGCAAGTGTCGTTAACCATCTCAATAAAGAAACCGCATTCTTGCTTCAGCTCGTCTCTTTTTGCCCCTGTAAAGCGTGTTTTGTCTGTACGACAGACATGTTGTCAAAGAAACACTGCGTTCGAAAAGTTTCACCAGTCATTTTCTCTGTGAGCGAGAAGAATCCGAGGGGCTCGAGTTTATCGTTAACAGGATTCTTGGCATTGTCAGACCAGTTTTCTTTGCAACTATCCAACCTGCCTAACCATTTATGCGAGCCGATTTTGATGACAGTGAAGCTAAAAATGTGGGTCAATGCCGAAGGTACTGCAGTCGAATAATGTGGGTCTAATCTGAAGGCCGTGCCCCGATCTAAAGCCCTTTAGGTTACTCCGGTGCTGGGCGAAATTGAATCCACGCCACACGGTTTCCTTACGTACAGCAGCCCGACGCTTTAGTGCGCTGCGCCATGGATGCCTGCAGGGAGAGAGGGATCAATTCTAAGTGTTCTTACGTACTAGTGTGCCGCACATCTCGAGAGGCTACGATCGGACTTGGCGGGAACGCCGCCAAATGAAGCAAGGTGTCCAGAGGAAAACGCGAGTATGGAGCCCAGCTGCAGTACGCACGTCCCACATGACGCGTTTCGGCTATTCTCATACTTGAACAGGCATCGTCGGTGAGTTATGCCCGAATCTTTTTCTCATAGTCATGACCACAATTGCTTTGGAAAAGTGCCGGAAAAGACACTATCACTGTCGCCGCTCACGTCAGACAGGGAGAAACTTTAGTCGTCGCCGCCGCCGACGCCGCTGCGCCGGTGCCTGGGGCCGCCGCCGTGGATCGCCTCCGTCGGCGTCGCCGCCGCTCGGAGGCGGCACTCACCAGCGACGAACTGGCCGACCAGCTTTGGGCCGACTGGCAAACCGAAGATGCCGCCCGGGTCCAAGAACTCGGAGCCGTCACCCGAGGCACCGCCACCACCACCATCATCATCGACGGAGGGTGGGGCGGGGCAGGGGTTACTCCTTTCAACCTCCCCCCCCCCCCCCCCCCGTCTCGCCCCGAAGGAAAACTGCCGGACCAGTTTTCATTAAGGTTTATTCTATTTCTAGCCATAACCACATGAGCTAACGAAGGAAAAGTTATTATAATTGGTATGTTCAACTGAACTGTAGAAAGAATTTGGCAGAAACCATCTCACGTTTAATGTCAACGGTAATGCCTTTAGCATTGAATCAATGTAGCGACACACTGTATTGAAATAGAAGAACATACAGCTCCTGCCTAACGAGCCTTCAGAAAACACGGCAACGATTCGATGGGAAACTCGTCTTATGTCAGTATCTCGGTGTAAGCGTGCGCGGCTGAGGAAAAAGAGAATCATGATAACGACACGAAAAATTTAGCGGCGTATTTGACACACCGAAAAAATAAGTTGAAATGATCTTAATATTACCTTTCTTTTACAAAAGGAAAAATGACGCAGTCTTCTAAGGAAGGATAGCTGGATGCATACTTGTGGCAGTGCATTCTTAGCAGCACGTCGTACTTCTGTCACCATCAGCTATCACGAATGAGTTCCCGCTAGGGCGAACTGTTGATGGCGAGGGGAGTCAAATGGAGGGTTGTATTTATGGCTGCGAGAGACTGCGTCTTTATAGGAGAACAAACAAACAAACAAACAGGCAAACAAAGAACTTCTTGAACACTGGAAAAGCTTGATGGCATTAAAGCGTGCCATCCTTCGTTTTGCTGAATCTGCTAACGAGCCTCTCCAGTATTATTCAGAATGAGTCCACTGAAGCGTTCCGAAGTGCGTGCATTGTCTCATATCGGGCAACTAGAAAAAATAGGCTTTTACGTGCCAAACCGACGATCTGATTATGAAGCACGCCGTAGTGGGGGACACCGCATTAATTTTGACTTTTTTGGATTTTTTTTACCTGCACCCAAAGCACGGTACTCCAGCGTTTAATTTTTTCCATTCTAGCCTCATAGGAATGCCGTCGGGATCGAACCCGTGACGTCGAATTCAGCCGCGCAATACTGAGCTACCGCGGTAGGTCATATCGAGTAATTGGTATAAAAAGCGTACAAAATTAGTGAATACGAGTTTCGCAGTTTTGTTTCCAGCTGTAGCGCTTTATTTCAACCAATTAAAAATAACAGACGATTAGGATACTCCCGAATGCGAAATGTGAGCGCAGCTCTACACGCGGTTTCATTTCGTGATACATTGGCTGGCGCTCACAATCTGTCTCGCGCGACTGCCTCGCCAATCAAGAGATCGCAAGAGGCAGCGCGTATGTGACGCGGAGGTGCGATTCACTGCAGCGGCTGCAGACAGACCTCCGCTCATGCAGCGCTTTGTTTCCGTATATGGTATCGTTGCACGCGCTCACCGCATACCATCGGTGAACAGACGACGGCGCGCCACTCTGGCGCCATGTCGTATAGGTTGTCGCCGCACAGCCCGTCTTGTGCGGCCCTTCTCACGCTTTCGCCATTCCTCCCTCCACTTTCCTACTCGCGGTCTCTTCGCTATCGTCGTCCTTCATAACCGGCTGCCCTCCGCGTTCGTTCTTTCATGCTTCGCTGTGCCCGTTCGCTCGATTACGTACGTCGAGGGACCCCGACGTTAAACGCAGGGACGGGCGCCTAGAAGCTGCGCTCTAAAAGACAGAGCACTTATCCGCTGTTTTTCTTGATTCATTAAATGCACACACTGATCTGTGTCTGTCTCAGGGCGGTCGTGCAAGCGTCGCACACTGCAAAATTGGAAAGATCCTCAGGTTAAAATACACGTATTATTAACCTTAATTCGTAGCACTGCATTTAAGTTATTCTTGAACGACAGGACCACTTGACAGAATGGCTCGACCACTGAGTTACTGACTTTAATACACAGTTGCTAGAGATGAATCTCGCGCTGCAGTCGTCCAGAAACATTGCAATAGTAGCAATTACAAGTTTTGAATCAGCATTTCTTGACTCTCCTGCTTCGATACGGATTGATTTCTTCGCGCTTCGTGAATGTCTTTTCTTGTTGTGACCACTTCTCAATTTCTCGGAGCTTGATAGTAGCGTGTCACGGATTTTGTTTTGATGAACATTCGTTTGCCCTACTCACAGGGGACCCTGATTATGAGAAGGAAATTTACCGCAGGATAAAAATGGATTGGAGTGCATACGGCAGGCATCGCCAGATCCTGACTAGGAGCTTATCTCTATCATAGAAAAGAAATATTTACGATCACTGCATTGTACCGGTAATAACATATGGGGCAGAAACTTGGTGGTTGACAGAGAAGCTTGAGGATAGGTTAAGGACCGCGCAAAGAGCGATGGAACGAAGATTGCTAGACATAACGTTAAGAGACAGGAAGAGAGCGGTGTGGATAAAAGAGCAAACGAGGATAGCCGATAATAAAATTGCCATTAAGAGAAAAAGAATATAGCTGGGCAGGCCATGTAATGCGTAGGATGGATAACCGGTGGACCATTAGAGTTGCAGAATGGGGGCCAATAGAATGGAAGCGCAGTCGAGGACGCCAGAAAGCTAGGTGGGGTGATGAAATGAGGAAATTTGCAGGCGCAAGTTGGAATCGGGTGGCGCAGGACAGGGGTAATTGGAGATCGCAGGGAGCGGCCTTTGTCCTGCAGCGGACATAAATAGGCTAATGATGATGACACTTCCCGTATAAAGTTAAAAATATGAACGGAAATGGGGTCCGTAAGTCCAGTTCATCAAGTGTGGTGGCAGGCTGGGTCGATGACCCAACGTAGACGGACTCTTTGCGGCCGCGGGGCATGCCCAAGAAGGTTTGGTGCAAGTCTGCCGCCCGCAGTGGTGTAGGACAGAATGATAGAGAGCAAAATTTTCACGTGTCTTGTTTTTACGTGCTCTTTCACCTAACAGTCTCACATAAGAGTGGCGCCGCGATCGGTAGTTAACGTTATTGAGTGAGCAGACGATAATAGTTAACGATTAAAAAATTGCGATTGCACTGCTATTTACAGCGAGGGTCGCATCTCCAGTATTATATTTTGTACAAAAAACCTAATATAGGGCGCTTAAGATATAGTATACTTCAGTGTTTTTGTTGCCAGGAAGGGGCATTTACGTACGGATATAACCACATCGCACTTTAAGCCATTATACAAGCCGAGACAATACTCGTACCACCAATTATTGAATATTCCAATGTTGGTTAAGGCAACCGGCGTAGACACCAACACCGTCTGCTTGCCACTTCGAGAGGGTTGCGAGTCGGGTAGTGAGCGGAGTTACTTCAAATCTCTTTTGGGGCCACTGGTGTCACGACGCGGAGGTACACGCGGTACTTTTCGTATTCCAGTAAAGCGCGGGAAAAATAGTTTAGCAAGAAACAGTGCACTGAAGACGACTGAATGATATGCTTTAGGACGCAATAACAGCTTTCCCGTCAGTCGTGTTACTTTCTCAAAAATTAAAAACTTGTTTAGTTAATCCCCTCTAATTGCCAGGTAATTATTACACATGTTTATCTTGGTGGTGGAAGAGCACTGATGACTGAACAGCGTATTATCATAATGGTATATGTTGCCAGTCTTTTTCTCGTTTATTTAGACAGCTTGGCTAGCGTTAGCTGGGACACCCTGTACAAGGCAGCCAATAAGCTGGGAGCTGGCAACCGGGATGTTACACGTCGTCGTTGTCGATCACCTGATCAGAACACATCGTCGATCACGTAATGGTGACGGCGAAAAAAAAAATTGCGGTTTTGTCCTAAAGGCGAAGAATCGATTGCGATGGAAAACTGGTAGACAGCTATAAGAA
This sequence comes from Dermacentor variabilis, assembly GCF_050947875.1. Taxonomy (NCBI): domain Eukaryota; kingdom Metazoa; phylum Arthropoda; class Arachnida; order Ixodida; family Ixodidae; genus Dermacentor; species Dermacentor variabilis. The sequence continues at coordinate 40,244,420 of NW_027460280.1, read as the reverse complement.
GTAAGGTGGTGGTAAGCATGGTGTCACGTACACACAGACAAACATGAACACATCTCACTCGATGACGGCGCAAACTCGCATCAGCGAGCGAATTGACCTTCGTGCTGCCTCTCCCTTCAACGCGAACAAAGCGGCGAACAAGCCCACACGAAGCTATCAGCACTCGTCGCACTATCCCCATGGCAGATCACTTTCACGCCGGCTGCACCATACGCAGGCGCCGCTGGAGTAAAAAGCCCCCCTCCTTCTCCCTTTTCCTTGCCCTGGTGTCTTGCGCGCGATGGAAGACTGCGTGTTTCCTCCCGCTTTCCTCCCTTGCGCGCGCGAGATTCAGCCACCATCGTCGGCTCACCCTCGCAAGCTTTTACTTGCACATACAGCATACGGCGCGCGGCGACGATGTTATCGCACTTGGACTTTATATGGAACATCACAGCGGCGCCGACGCCGACGGCAGAAATGCACCTGGAGTGTCCATGTAATTGCCATCGTGATGAAAAGTGAAAAAAGGGAAAGAAACAAAGAATAGACGCCTGAAAATTTTTTCAGTTTTTTTAATTACGAATGAGAAATTACCTTCCCATTAGTGGCACTGAAGCAGTTTTTTTGGTATTTTAGAGCGACAGCTCTACTACTCCAGGTACAAATCCATAAAACGCCTGGTTCCGTAAATCTGACCTTCAAGCTCAGCCAAGGTCAAACTGGGACTCAGTCTGCCTAATGCATTGTGGGGTGAAAACGAGCAGCGGCTCAAGGTCCCTCTTTCGTGCTGCCACCGCCAGAGGCACTGGCTGCATCCAAATTCCCTCCTAGTTCGCGCTGAGAGCACTGACGGCGCCGAGCAGCGTCGGTGTGTTGTGGTGCAATTGTAGAGGCGGTAGTTGCTGCTACAAAAGAAGACATGTAACATGATTAACTCTTTGCAAAACAATAGTCTCGTCCTTGCCTAAACCAAGACATGCAATAAAGTTAAATCCCTGCAAACCAGTGATTTCGTGCTTTCCCAAAGCAAGCGAAACCGAAACTTGGTTGCGAAGCCTCGTAGACGCAAGAATATACTGACGTAAAATTCAAAGCTCTTCCGCAACCTCTACTTCACTGGTGTGGCTTCGATTTCCGGGAAACCTCTCTGCGGTGCCAGTTTATGAAAGGACTCGGGAGTTCGTAAAGAAGCCTTGCAGTGAAGCTAGGCAACTTCCGTTTAGAATAAAGCGACACGAATGCCTTACTGCAGGATGCATATATTCGCGTGGTTTATTTCTTATTGTCACACAGATTTCGCTTGGTAAATAAAAATAAAGTGTATAATTGTATCGTTTCTAGGAAAGTGGGTCATTAGGCAGAGGGCTAAGTCACTCGGCTGCATAATGCTGCACCGCACTGCGCAGAAATTTCATTGCTCGGAAAGGAGGCGCATACGCTTTTTTTTTAACAGCCCGTTCCAGACGAACATCGGTGAAGTCGCGCGGGCAAGCCAAATGGGTGCACGGTATGCAGGGAAGATCTATGGAAGAGCGGGGGGGGGGGGGGAGGTTAGGTTGAGCAGGGAGGTCCGGTGCGTCCGCCCGTGCTCGTGGCCCCAGGACGACCCATTCATGGTCCATTCGCGGATGAGAAGCCGGCACTAATGACGAAAGTGCGGCACTCCCTTTTCCCAGGTCGTTTGGCAGACGTACGTACCGAACGACCCTCACAAGGTGAACCCGCCTGCAATGTAAAAAAGAAAAAGAAACAAAAGCGCTTGACAAATGTCTGCTCGTGTAACAACTTCGCAGCGTCGCTCCCCATTAAATTCCTGACGCACTAATTTCGGGGAACGAATGAAAAGGGCCCGTTTTCGGCCAGTAGCAACCCTGGAGTGTATGACACGCAATCTCTTCGCAGGACACTATGGGTGTGATTGGTTTTTCGGTGCAAGCACGATACAGTTCACTCCTGAGAGGATCAGCTATACACGAAGAGCACATTGCCCGGATGAGAACGTTAATTGAGACTGCGCTTCTTTGAGTGTTACGTGCGGTGGAGCACTGGGGACCGGCGTAGGCGACGCACTGACCAAGTAAATCTGCTCATATGTGTGTGCGTTTGTATGAAGAGAAATGAAGAGTAAGAGGCGAACATGGAAGGAGGTAAAAGCAATGTTCGCTACATACAGGCAATCTCAAAGGCCCATCGAAGTGCTACTCTGGGCGGAGTGAACGATCGATGCTCCCTCAGTGCGTTTCGCATTCTCTGCCAGCACGGTGTATCAGGAAAAAAAAAGTTACAGTGAAGGCGAAGTGCGCGCACTGACGTCGTGTACGTCAGCTGCTTTTACCTGCGAGACACCGTTTCCTGCTACAAGACAAGCGCACTTTCACCTGCTGTAATTCTTCATGATTTGCGTATAAAGCAAGAAACATTGAACCCTCGCGCGCTATGCGGCATCGCTCATTGTGGCAGGAAAAACACTTCCTATACAAATGAACGAGAAGACGGGGTACCGAGGGGCCCGATTTTTTGCTCGACACTACCATATGAAGCCAGGAAACAATGAAGTCAAGGAAAGCTGAAGAGAAATTGTTTTTAATTGAAGTAGAAAACATAAGCTAAAGGGAAATGAAAGTAGAAGAGAAGTCTAGTTGCCACCGGCAGGAGCCGCAGGGTGTGGGTGCGGCTCTCACCGCCGGTAAGTTGTTTTTTTCATCCCCTTTCAGGTCTAGTTTAGCTTATCATTTTTGCCCTTCAATTAAAACCGACAAATAATCATATCTTTACTCTAACCAATACACAACTGATCAGCTTTCTTGCAGGTTTCTTTGCCACTGAGTGATTTTTGGCATTTGTAATTAATTCAAGCCCATTCCTCGTATGCATGTGGTAAATGCCTAATTCAAAAGAAGGTCGTTTTGCAAATTTGCAACGTAGTTGGTTTACTGCTCTTCGAGTGTTCGTAACTGGGCAGCCTTCGCACGTCAGTGTTGCCCGTTTTATTTGAAAGTGCGAGCGAGCGAGAACTCGCACGCTCGCCCTCAGAACAGTCCGTGGCCACGGCATTGCTTAACAATGAAAAAAATCTCTACCCGCCACTCTGATAGGGCACGGCGTGATTATTTCCAGGGAATATAAAGCTCACGGTAAGATAAAGAGTTTCAGGTGCCACTTTATTTTATCCCAATGTGCAGCAGTAAGGGACTAAGCTCTTTGTCTCGCTTTTTTCCTCTACGCAGCGCAGCCATCGGCAGGCACGTCTCCGAGAGGATCTCAAAGTAAGTTTGTTTAAGCAAAATGGCGAGGTGGGCGAGTTGGTCAGAATCCACTGAACGTGTGAAGCAGAGCAAACAAACAGGGACAAGGCGAAGAAGGAAACGCGTCGCGCGGTCATTTCTTCTTTTGTTACTGTTCGTTTTCGCTACTTTTGTTTATCAAGTTCACCCTGGTCTTTGTACAAGTGATGCTCTTGTATACCTGCGCGATTTAAGGACTTGCGTTAAGCGACCTTTCAAGGGTAAGCCTCGAAATTAGAACAGCTAGGTAACTGCGACGGAATAATTAAGCATTCCCAGTGTTTACGCTGAGACGGACACTAATCATACGGCCACATAATGGTGTTCGTTAACTACGACGCTAAACAAGAAACAATTATGACATACGCGTGAACAAATACGCGCTAGTTATTCGGCAGACAGGGCGGCTGCGCCCTCAACGCATGCTTTGCACCCGTCTACTCGCCGAGCAACTTGACAACTGTGCAGTTGCCCAACTGTGCAATGTTTACGAAAGGCCCTTTGAAAAGTAAGACGTTTTCTGTCTTGCGCATTATCTTCGCAAATATAAACTCACCACCGAGCTGAGATAGTTAGCTGCCAGAACTATACTCCGCAAACTGGAAAAACACAGACATACAGACAAAGACAGAAAGAAAGAAAGAGAGGAAGAAAGAAGAAATCCTTGCACAGCGACGAAGGTCGGAGCAGGCTAGCTGTGGTTTTTCTAATGGGTACATATTTCGCACGACCAGTTCAGTTCTAAGAGCACAATTCAATTCTCTTTTCGATAACTTGAAAGCGCGTTCCGAAAAGTCATACCGGCGCAACCCCGGCGCTAAGTGAGGTCGCGCGAAGCATTGAGATGGAAAGTGAAATATAAGTTTCTCATTATTCCGATAACGACGGCGAAAAAGCAAGACGACGAAACGAGTGAGACGCAGCAAAAACAAAGAAACAAACAAACAAACAAACGACCCTATAGGCACGCGCAGCTGCACGGATGGATGGATGGATGGATGGATGTTATGAGCGTCCCCTTTGGAACTGGGTTGCGCCACCAAGCTCATGCTATTATTCTGCCCAATGTCCTACCTTAGTTAAACAATAAAAAATAAAAAAAAATAAACACTATGAACTCCCACACCCAAATTTTCTGATCCCCTATTGCTAACTGTGTAATTGTGCGTCTCCGTTTTTTGTCGTTTCCCTACTTTTCGTCCACCAATCCTCCAATCGCCTCTTACTAATGCCTATTGCGGACATGTTTACTTTTCCACTGCTCCCGCTGAACCCAAGGGCTTCAAGGAGGCCAGTGGTGCCTAAATCACCCGCTGGGTAGACGTCTTCACATTCAAATAAAATATGCTCCATAGTTTCCCTAGCTTTACCGCAGCAAGCACATGCTTCTTGTTCCTTCTTGTATCTCGCTTTATAGGTGCATGTTCTAGGGCATCCCGATCTCGCTTCGAAAAGTAATGAGCTTCCCTTTGAGCTATCATAAATTGTTTCTTTCCTGATTTCGTTTTTTCCTCTTAAGTAGTTACTCATGGCATGTTTCCTTTCCATTGCCGCCACCCATGAGATTATTTCAGCCTCTCTAACTTTCCGCTTGACCGTCTTTGTTGCTGTGTTGCCCACCCTACAGGCCACATACTACGATCCTCGTCTCACGCACAGGCGCGCGTGAGAACGCCCGCTGGCGCCGGACGCGCGCAGCGTCGCTCGCCGCAGTCGAAGGACGAGTGCGCCTTCTTTTGCACGCGGTGCTTGCGCCGCCGCGATGCTGGGCGCCGAGAGCCGCACGCTCGTTCGCGTTGGCTCGCTTCCGCGCAAGGAACGCGGGACCGGCGAGGAAGAGCCAGTCGAAGGAAGGGCCTGCGCTCAGCAATTGCTTGCGCCGCATTTGCTGACCGCAGCGACGAGCAGGAACTCCACGCCCACGTCCGCGGAATTCTTCCTCCCCCGTCGCGCGGCCCCAAACAGTGAGCGTGCCGCAGTTGGCGCCGCCGGGCAACCGCGCTCCTGCTGCGATGGCGATGCCGCCGGGCTCGGTGATCGCGCGGAGAGCACGCGCGCGCAAGTTGCGCAGCCGGTCGAAGGTTTCCTGGAAGGCGTCGCGGGTTACGTTGGGCCCCGCCTGGTTCCTCAAGGAGAGCGGCCTTTTGGGCTACGAGGGCTCACTTTCGTGCCGTTGGCCGCCGTAGCACGTCTCCCGAAGACCGACCGGTACTTAGCGCGCTACACACGCCGCTCAATGGGTCGTTCGAGGATTGCTCCTCGAACACAGCGAGATAACTTCGGCACCGATTCGGTTCTAGAAAACATCTCTCTACAGAAGTGGCCTTATTAGAACAAAAAGAATCCATTTTAGAAATCACTTCAGCATAAAAAAAAGCTCGCGCTTGGAATTTCCATAGATATTACAAAGGCTTTTGACCGCCTTAACCGCATATTTTTTTCACGAAAACTTGAAACGTATGCATTCCGAGGGAAAAGCTTGGCACCCTTACAAGACTGTCTAGGCAGCAGGCAGCAGTATGTGGACATGTTAGAACAATCCTATCTGCAGTCCCCCAAGGGAACATTCTCGGTCATTTTCTCGTTAATATCTACTTAAATGATATCATACACAACGACACTGAACCAAAATATGTTATAGATGCTGACGATAAGAGATTACTATTTTCAGCTCCAGTTTCCTCATAGTTAATCACCAGAGCTAACACCACGATTATGCGGCTTCATATCTGGTCCCGCTACAACGCTTTGAATATTAACACGAGTAAAACCAAGGCTGTTGTTTATCGTCCTAAAAACAAAATATTGTGCATCAATGACATGATAATGCTCTGCGATGAAAAAATACAGATAGCTCTTTTCAAACATTAGGGCCCTTCTTCACGGAAAACATGACATGGGATTTACATAGTGAGCACATAACAAAAGAATTATCTACTATCACTGGTTTAATTTATGCAAACAGGCACAAGTTACCCGCTGAAGTCAAACTTCTTTTGTATAACGCATTGTTGTACCCACATATAAATTACTGTCACTTAATATGGGGGAATACGTCACCGACAAATTTAAAGAAACTTCATACACTCCAGAAAAAGATTTACGAAATATATGCAATGTGACATAAGACCCACATTCAACGTCATTGTTCGAAAGAGCACGCATAATACAAGTATTTTTTATTTACAATTATCGTCTAATGTCGCATTATCGAATGGAAGAAAATAATAATGTATCTTATTTTAAAGAAATAGCACTTCTCCATAAAAAAGAAATCATACACACAACAAGAAACTCTGATACGTCGCACAGATACTCTTGCAGAACAACGTATGGTGAACAAATGATAAAGTGCACCTTACCTAAACTACTAAATTTATGCCTCTATATAAGATAAATCCGGTTAAAATGACAAAAAAAAATAAGAGATACGATGGTTCGCCTCGAGCATTACATAAAATCCTCAAATCAGTATTTTTATTATTTCTTGTTCTTATTGTATTTCTCTATAGTTATTCTACACGTATTGGCGCTTGTATTATAGATGACTATGATAAAGTTTTATTCACGTGTTATTTTCACTGCTTTGTGTATTCGAATCTGTGGCCTTTCTAAATGCATATTCCAAGGGCAACATCATCTATGGAATGATGTCTCTTCTTATTGCTCTGTGATTGTTTGTTACTTTATCTTTCATGTTTGCTTATGTATGCTTTGTGTTCGCCTGCTGAGCACGAGGTCGCGGGATCGAATCCCGGCCACGGCGGCCGCATTTCGATGGGGGCGAAATGCGGAAACACCCGTGTACTTAGATTTAGGTGCGTGTTTAAGAACCCCAGGTGGTCAAAATTTCTGGAGTCCTCCACTACGGCGTGCCTCATAATCAGAAATAGGTTTGGCACGTAAAACCCTATAATTTAATTTAAATTTTTTTATGTATGCTTTGATCAGGCAGATGCTGAAAGTATTAGAAACAAAACGTATTTTCTTCCATGGGGAGGAGAGAGCTAGTCTAGCATGCCCTAGTTTTTTCTCATCAACCGTGGTGGTAAATAAACATTATTATTATTATTAGGTCCCGCTCCACCGTCAGTTGCAAGCGAGACCAGCGCTCGGTTCTCACTTGACAGCTGCCACTGGGCAGCAAGGATACATTAATTCTTTTAATAAACATTTATCTTTCTCTCACACAAGAGATTTGTTCTCTAGACAAAATAGGCATCCTAGGTCACTGGTTTTGCTGACTGGGATTGGATGGAATGATCCGCCGGCGTAGCTGATGTTTCTCTCCGGCGGCCGGCCTATAACATGACCAAGGGGGATTTCCGCAAGTTTAACAGCTCGCTTTTTTGGTCGCGATCGAATTGGGCTTCGCGGTCGGTAATCCGTCTTCAAGTCGTACTAGCGAAGCACATGCAGGGAACCACACGGACGCAGAAAAGCACCAACACACAAAGCGATACTTCCAACAAATGTTTATTCCAGAGTGACGGATGTCGTAGTTACTCTGAGGCATCCCAGATATAGCAAAGGCCTGCGTTGTTCAATACAAATAAGAGCAGACAAAACTTACATTTTCAATTACGTACTTCGGTGGTGCATTGACAATGGTGTTATGTTGCTCAGCACGAGGTCATGGGCTCGATTTCCCACCGCGGCGGCATCTTTCGATGGGCGTGAATGGCAAATACGTTCGGATACCATGCTTCGGGCTCACGTAAAAGAACCAGATGTGGTAGAAGTTAGAAACATAAGAAGAAAGAGAGATACACAGCTTACATGCACACGATCGCCAGTTGACGCCAGTCAGTACAACATTCTGCACAAATATGTTGCCTCTGGGAGCCTAACAATGCTTTTGTCACCGTCTACTATGACGGATTGCGAGGTTAGCATTCAAAAATGATTCGTTTCATAAATGGTCTGTCATCAACGCGAGCTGGCACACTCGTGAGCCATTGCCTGTATCCGTCATTTTAAGATGTGTCACAAAGAATGCGCTCAAGGGTCTCCTTGCGATCATATTCCTGATACGCAGGTTTGTCGACCAGCCCTATGCAAAGCGCAAAAGACTCCCTAAACAACGCGATGTCTCGTGGGAGCACGGGAAGTTTTCCAGCTGCACCTGAGCTTAACAACGGGATCGATTCCTGTGTGCCGTGTTCACGAGCTAACCGAGCAGTGTCAGTGACGTACTAGTTACCTGTGATGCTGCAGGGGCCTGGAAGCCACTGGAAAGTGGCATGGTGTCCTCTTTCGACCAAGGTGTGAATAAGTTTTGTAACCTCGAACACCAGTTGTTAGTTTGTTCCGCGCATCAGGGCTGATAGTAAGCGCTGCAGGGCTACCTTAGAGTGGCGGAATACGAACTATTTTCGGACGCTGATCTTGAATGAATTGACGAAGTACCTAGGGAACGATAAGCTGCAAGTTATCCACAGCCGTAGATGTCAGGTGGGAAGTCTTGAATAAGACGATGATGGCTCTCGCTTAGGAAGGCTCTGACTCCGACGGAGCCATTCACAGTAGCTGAGGCACAAATATAAATATGGACATGGTCGGCGTATTTCTCTTGAAAAAAGAAGAACCAGCTGTTTAAGAACAGGTTATGACTACGCAGATTTTTTTTTTTATTGTGAGTGTGGAGAGGTACTTTGGCTAGAAGCAGACTCCAAGGTGGAGACGATGATTTTGTTGAGGGATTGAAGCTTGATGAAAGGCTGGTTCAGTAACCAGAGACAGCCGGAATACGTATTCCACGTAGCGACCGAAAACATAATCCCCAACCTCCGGTAGTGTCCACATGCACGCCTCATGATTTTTCAACCGGACGTGGCAAAACAGAAGCAAAAGCTCTCAGACTGTCTCTTGAAGCGTAAAAGTAAAAAAAAAGTTGCAGTTTCGCCCGAAAGACGACGCATCGATTGCGAAAGCAAATTAGTAGACAGCTATACGGTGTAAGAATAGTAGTTTATTGGCCGTACAAACATGTAAACATTCGCTTAGTAACTAAATTAGCAAGCATG